>NC_136072.1:809315106-809615106 GCF_964261635.1 Lissotriton helveticus | reverse complement strand
ACGACTTGCGTTGGGGGGCGCTGGATAGTGGAATAGTTTAATTTACTATTCCAACTCCAGTCCCCGTGGATAGTAGGGAAGATTTTGGATAGTAAATTAAACTATTCCCTATCCTACAGCGCCCCCCAGCGCAAGTCGTTGTAACGACTTGCGTTGTAATACCTGCGTTGTAAAGGTATTGCGTGGAAAAAGTTTCGTTGTAAAGGATGTTTCCCTCCCAGGCCCGGAGGCGCAGGGGAAGCCTCCCCGGGCCCGCCGGACCCCGTCCCCGGCACCCTGCCACGCGGCAGGACCCAGGACGGAGCCCGGGGTGGGGAGGCCTCAGGGGCCCCGGGTGGGGCTCCTGAACCCAGCCAAGCACGGGGAGGCTCCCCGGGCACCACGGAACCCCGTCCCGGGACTTTGGCAGTGCGGCAGGCCGGGGGACAGGGCCCGGGGCCGGAGCACCCCACCCGGGGCCCGGCCGGGCCCCTGGACCCAGCCGGGGCTCCCAAGCCCGGAGGTGCATGGGACGCCTCCCTGGTCCCTCCGGACCCCGTCCCGGGCACCCTGCAACGCAGCAGGACCAAGGACAGAGCCCGGGGTGGGGAGGCCGCCCTCCCCGGGCCCTCAGGGGCCCTAGCCACTGCTCCTGAACACAGCCAAGCAAGGGGAGGCTCCCCGGGCACATCGGAACCCCTTCCCGGGCCCTTGGCAGTGCGGCAGGCTGGGAGACAGGGACCAGGGCCGGAGCACCCGACCCGGGGCCCGGTCGGGCCCCTGGTCGCAGCCTGGGCTCCCAAGCCCGGAGGTGCATGGGACGCCTCCCCGGTCCCTCCGGACCCCGTCCCGGGCACCCTGCCACGCAGCAGGACCAAGGACAGAGCCCGGGGTGGGGAGGCCGCCCTCCCCCGGGCCCATAGGGGCCCCGGACAGAGCTCCTGAACCCAGACAAGCAAGGGGAGGCTCCCCGGGCACAACGGAACCCCTTCCTAGGCCCTTGGCAGTGCGGTAGGCTGGGAGACAGGGACCAGGGCCGGAGCACCTGACCCGGGGCCCGGCCGGGCCCCTGGACCCAGCCGGGGCTCCCAAGCCCGGAGGCGCCTGGGACGCCTCCCCGGACCCATGGAGCCCGTCCTGGGCATTGAGCCATGCTGTTGGCCTGGAGATGGGTGCCCCGGACGCCCGGGGGAGGTCTGTCCGGGACACATGGAGCCCGTCCTGGGCATTGAACCATGCCGTTGGCCTGGAGAAGGGAGCCCCCGGACGCCCGGGGGGAGGACTGCCCGGTACCCGTGGAGCCCTTCCCGGGTACTTTGCAACGCCGTTGGCCTCCTGGAGATGGGTGCCCCAGATGCCCGGGGGCGGGCTGCCCGGGACCCATGGAGCCCGTCCTGGGCACTTTTACATGCCGTCGGCCTGGAGGTGGGTGCCCTGGACGCCCGGGGGAGGCCTGCCCGGGACCCGTGGAGCCCTTCCCAGGTACTTTGCCAATGCCGTTGGCCTCATGGAGATGGTTGCCCCGGACGCCCGGGGGAGGCCTGCGCGGGACCCATGGAGCCCGTCCTGGGCATTGAGCCATGCCGTTGGCCTGGAGATCGGAGCCCCGGACGCCCGGGGAGGACTGCCCGGTACCCGTGGATCCCGTCCTGGGCACTTTGACATGCCGTCGGCCTGGAGGTGGGAGCCCCGGACGCCCGGGAGCGGGCTGCCCGGGACCCATGGAGCCCGTCCTGGACACTTTGACATGCCGTCGGCCTGGAGGAGGGTGCCCGAGACGCCCGGGGGAGGCCTGTCCGGGACCCGTGGAGCCCTTCCCGGGTACTTTGCCAATGCCGTTGGCCTCATGGAGATGGGTGCCCCGGACGCCCGGGGGGAGGGCTGCCCGGGGCCCGTGGAGCTCGTCCTGGGCACTTTGACATGCCGTCGTCCTGGAGGTGGGAGCCCCAGACGCCCGGGGGAGGGTTGCCTGGGACCCATGGAGCCCTTCCCGGGTACTTTGCCATCCCTTTGGCCTCCTGGAGATGGGTGCCCCGGACGCCCAGGGGAGGTCTGTCCGGGACACGTGGAGCCCGTCCTGGGCATTGAGCTATGCCGTTGGCCCGGAGAATGGAGCCCCCAGACGCCCGGGGGAGGTGTTGCCCAGGCATATCTCATCTGGTCCCCCGGGCAGAGAACCACCAGCCCTGGAGGGGTGTCCGGGCGTACCCTGCCCCTAGTAATCCGGAGGGAAATTACCCCCCTTTCTTGCAATCCGTGCACGCGAGGTGACAGAGGGGACCCAAGGCGTGAAAGAACCCGACCTCATGGAGCCCTCGCTGGGATCCGGGAGGCGAATGGCACCTCATCGGGACTTCAAGGGAAGCCCGGCCATCTGGTCGCCCCATTGGAAAGCATTGCGGGCGACCAGATGGCCGGGATCGAGAGGACTCCCAGCTCCCCATCCATCCCAAGCCTTCGCTGTAGGGTTCCTGACTGCCTGCCCACGCAAGGCAGGGCTCTTGGACCCCGGCTGGGCCTCAGGCGCAGGTTGGACCACCGGAGCTCTAGGGCCTGGACGACCTGGGGGAGGAATGCCCGGGACCCGTGGAGCCCGTCCTGGGTACTTTGACATGCCGTCGGCCTGGAGGTGGGTGCCCCGGACGCCCGGGGGAAGCTGCCCGGGACCCATGGAGCCCGTCCTGGGTACTTTGACATTCCGTTGGCCTGGAGGTGGGAGCCCCGGACGCCCGGGGGGAGGTCTGCCCGGGACCCATGGAGCCCGTCCTGGGTACTTTGCCAATGCCGTTGGCCTCATGGAGATGGGTGCCCTGGACGCCCGGGGGAGGTCTACCCGGGACCCATGGAGCCCTTCCCGGGTACTCGGCCAATGCCGTTGGCCTCATGGAGATGGGTGCCCCGGACGCCCGGGGGAGGTCTACCCGGGACCCATGGAGCCCTTCCCGGGTACTTTGCCAATGCCGTTGGCCTCATGGAGATGGGTGCCCCGGACGCCCGGGGGAGGTCTGCCCGGGACCCATGGAGCCCGTCCTGGGTACTTTGCCAATGCCGTTGGCCTCATGGAGATGGGTGCCCCGGATGCCCGGGGGAGGTCTGCCCGGGACCCATGGAGCCCGTCCTGGGTACTTTGCCAATGCCGTTGGCCTCATGGAGATGGGTGCCCCGGATGCCCGGGGGAGGTCTGCCCGGGACCCATGGAGCCCGTCCTGGGTACTTTGCCAATGCCGTTGGCCTCATGGAGATGGGTGCCCTCGACGCCCGGGGGAGGTCTGCCCGGGACCCATGGAGCCCGTCCTGGGTACTTTGCCAATGCCGTTGGCCTCCTGGAGATGGGTGTCCCGGACGCCCGGGGGAGGACTGTCCCGGACTCATGGAGCCCGTCCTGGGCACTTTGACATGCCGTCGGCCTGGAGGTGGGAGGCCCGGGGGAGGGCTGCCCGGGACCCATGGAGCCCGACCCGGGCACTCTGCCATGCCGTCAGCCTGGATGGAGCCCCGGACGCCCGGGGGACGACTGCCCAAGAGCCCAGGGGACGAATGCCCGGGACGCATGGAGCCCGTCCCGGGCACTCTGCCATGCCGTCAGCCTGGATGGAGCCCCGGACGCCCGGGGGACGACTGCCCAAGAGCCAGGGGGTCGAATGCCCGGGACGCATGGAGCCCGTCCCGGGCACTCTGCCATGCCGTCGGCCTGGATGGAGCCCCGGACGCCCGGGGGGGACGACTGCCCAAGAGCCATGGAGCCCGACCCGGGCACTCTGCCATGCCGTCAGCCTGGCTGGAGCCCCGGACGCCCGGGGGACGAAGGCCCGGGACGCATGGAGCCCGTCCTGGGCACTTTTCCATGCCATCGGCCTGGAGCGCCCCGACACCCAGGGGGAGACCACCCTGAAAACCATGGAGCCCGACCCGGGCACTCTGCCATGCCGTCAGCCTGGATGGAGCCCCGGACGCCCGGGGGACGAAGGCCCGGGACGCATGGAGCCCGTCCTGGGCACTTTTCCATGCCATCGGCCTGGAGCGCCCCGACACCCAGGGGAAGACCACCCTGAAAACCATGGAGCCCGACCCGGGCACTCTGCCATGCCGTCAGCCTGGATGGAGCCCCGGACGCCCGGGGGACGAAGGCCCGGGACGCATGGAGTCCGTCCTGGGCACTTTTCCATGCCGTCGGGGTGGATGGAGCCCCGGGCGCCCGGGGGGGACGACTGCCCAAGAGCCATGGAGCCCGTCCTGGGCCATTTGACATGCCGTCGGCCTGGCGGAAGGAAGCCCAGGGTGGCCTAGGGAGGTGTTACCCAGGCATAGCCTATCTGGTCCCCATGGCAGAGAACCACCAGCCTTGGAGGGGTGTCCGGGCGTACCCTGTCCCTAGTAATCCGGAGGGAAATTACCCTCCTTTCTTGTAAACTCTGCACGCGAGGTGACAGAGGGAACCCAAAGCGTGAAAGTACCCGACCTCCTGGAGCCCTCGCTGGGATCTGGGAGGCGAATGGCACCTCATCGGGACTTCCAGGGAAGTTCGGCCATCTGGTCGTCGATTTGTCGAGCCCTGGGCAGAGCGAATGCTTGTATGTTATATATTCAAATATCACAAGCATAGATGTGTTAAGACACCATTACACATGAGTAATATCAATGAGAAAAGCTTTTACTGTGTACATTTCGATCCCTTTTGAAAATATGTGGGATCATCATCAGGACGTAGTGTTACATGTCTGAATAAAATTGCCGTAAGAAAAGAAATAAGAACAACATGCCAATAGGGGCCCGCAGCAGCATGTCCTTTAAGGTAAATGAGAGGCGAAATTTAGCCGGAGGTCCAGTGGGATAAGTCACTGATGTGGTAGGGAACTGCGTCTGCGGTCTCAATGCTAAATACCGTAAGCAAGGGTCTCGAGGGATCGAAGGTCCAGTGGGACAAGTCAGTGGTGTGGTAGGGAACGCGTCCACGTACCACAAGTGAAGACACACTGATTCCAGCGCGCCGCTCACTCTCGGTCCATCAAGACACTCGCTTAAGGTATTTTGCATTGAAACCGCAGATGCGGTTCTCTACCACACCAATGACTTGTCCCATTGGACAATCGGTACACACTTAGTAGGATGCAGGCTTGTGTCCCACTTTATTTTTTCTGTGTTAACTTTACAAATTAAAAACTATCCCTGTCCGGTTGGACAGCTGTAAATATAGTACTGACTGAGTCTATTTTCATCTTCCTTTGCATCTATTGCCCTTGTTTGGGAATCATTGTGTACTCCACCTTTAAACATGGTCGAATTGGTATATTTAACCTAACTAAAAATGCATAGTATATGGTTCAGAATGTACCCAGGGCCTGCAAGTTAAATGTTTCTGGTGTAGTGGAGCACCTATTGTACCATCCACTACAGTGTCAGTGCAAACATCGCTTCAGGCCTACCATAGTAGCCTGGCTGTAGAGGTGTGTGAAAATAGCAATTTGACCTATCAAAATAAACCTTTTGACAGGTCAAAACCTTGCTTTTAAATATTAATTAGTCACCCCATGTAGGCCTTTGTGGCCCACAAGGCAGGGTCACAGTATTTTAAAGTAGAATATTTAGAAATGTGTGTTAGCGTCCTTAAGGTGACTAGCACCTGAATGCTATTTTTCACTGTGGCAGGCCTATCTGTCCAATGTAGAACACAAGAGTAGAACTTACAATCCTAATACTGTATATCTGGAATAGGAACAACTAGAAAAATAATTGAAGAAGTATCTGAATAGTTATTAAAAATCCAGTTCAATGGTGAAGTCAGATTTAAAAAAAAATATTAAGGAAAAGTAATGTTTAGAAGGTTTCCTTTCCCTGACTAAAATTTCTAGATGCTAATTTCATTGTCTCTCAAACTTATTCCAGTCACTGATCAACGTTTGAAAAGGTGTGAAATGCCTCCCAGGAGCAAACAAAAAGCTGACATGAACAGGCAAAGATGACTTCTCTGATCCCTCAGAATATGAAGGGTGGGAACTGTGAGCATCCATTTTGACCTTATGGTGTCATCTTGCTTGAATGTCAAATACTGCTTGAGAGGTCAGCTGGGTTTACATATAACATTTTGGGGGCGCACTTGATAGGAAGGGAAACAAGATGTCAAAACTAATCTGTTGTGTCCACTGTCTGATTTTTGGAAAACCTGGAGTCAGTTAAAACAAAATACCGATACTTTATTTAAAACATTGGACTTATATATATTGTGACCAAGCTCCTTCGTGGAGCGAAACGCGTCATGGATTGACATTAGTCTTTGTATTATTTGTGATTACATTTTCACTCTGCTCTTCATTGACAAAATTGCTTATTGTGTCCTGATTCCTGCGAGTATGTGGAGGCGATTCTGAGGTCTACACCTGATCTCCCTCACCGTTGACTGGTGACCAGGAACATTGCATATTATATATATATATATATATATATATATGTATAGGAATTCTAGGTCATTTTCAAAATGTCCAATAATATCACTTCTAGTGTAGGAGTTGGCTTTTTTGACTCTGCTGGACATGCTACTAACTAGCTTTGCCTCAACCATCGTTGCCTTCCAATCCACTTTGCACTATTCTACTGGTTTAATTGAACTCACTGTTACAATTTGGGGAAAAGGTACATCAGCTGGCGTTTCCTCCTTTTTCCATAGGTACCATCATTTATTCACAATAAGATAGCAGAATATAAACTAATTTAAATACATTTGCTAGTTGCAATCGATGCTTTGTGATTTAAGATTAGTAAAAAGTTACTTCAAAAGGAATCTTTAATGCTAAACCCTCACTATCCTACATGTCCTGGACCGGAAGAAAAAAGCCACAGCCCGTATCTAGTCATGCACCATTCTGCGTTCTCTGGCTATCACAGTATAGGAGTTCGGAGAAAATGTTCATAAATCAATATTTGTATTGGTTGTTTTTCACTTGCTCTTGAGTATATCAAATAATCAAACAAAATATTATCAAATTAACAAGGGATCATGGAGTTGAGAGCACACTTACAGTTGACTACTGCATCAAAATGTTATTTTAGGATCACCGTCTCAGAATCAGTGTTATTCTGGAGCCAGAACAAGATGTGATTGGCCTATTAGTAGCCTAAGTCTCACCTTGGATTTAAGAGGATGGAGTAAGCTATAGAGCAATGATGATATGCATCAATTGCATTGTCTGTTCTTATGAAAGTCAAGCATCTTGATACTGTGGTAATAATAGTTAGCGTGGAGGAGCCTTTTTCCCTTCTCCTGAAGCAGAGTGTTTCTTCCAGGCACTATGCCTGTCCTTATCACTATCCACCACTTCACAGCTGGATACAGAGGTTGGTTTTAATTCACCTTCTCACAGTGTATTGCCATATCTCCAACCTCAAACACAAATGTGTCCATATGCTGACAGCCTTGGAATAGTTTCTAAATGCAAGAAGTAGAGAAACACCTCTTTAATAAATTAAGTAGAGAAGTGTAATGGTCAGTTATTCCTACTCAGTGGAACCTGTGATTACTGTAGTTGTCGTCTACCGCTTAGGTGACCGCACACCTGAGGTGTAAGTGATCACTGAAGCAATTGCAGTTGATGTGCAGAGAAGAGGGTCTGGCAGCTTTTAATCCGGGCAAACAGACTTCTTTTCCGAACAGTTAGAGGGAACATTTGGGAACGTATTCTCAGCCATTGGAACTGTTAGCAGAAACTGCACTAATAAGCTAATACCCACCACCACCAGAATAATATAAATACCGTGCATATGTTACCACTTACATTTAGTTTGCTTATTTTGCAGTTTGTAACTTGCAGTTGTTCCACAAGCAGTTGGTTGAAGAAAAAAAAACGAGGAGCTTGTGGTCGAAAAGGGATACGATTTTTACTGTTTTTAATTTTTCAGGTAAGGAGATGATCTCCTGAGGGAGGCCTTCAATGAGATGGAGCAAGATTTCTGTGATATTGATCTCATTAAATGTCGCTTTTTTGTGTGACCCTTTTTAAAGATTATATTTAAAAAAAAAAGATAATGAGTGGATACATTGCACACTGCATGTATATTTCATAAAGTAAGAAATGTAGGTCCTGAATGCTAATGTGTCATTGATCTCACTGCTCTTTTTTGTTTGCAGCATTGATCACCATGGCGTCATACTTTGACGAGCATAACTGTGAGCCAACCGACCCACAGGAGCAGTATCGACGAAATGCCCTGCTGGAGCTAGCCAGGTGGGTCCATGCACTGGTTAGACTAGGGGGTGCAGAGTTGACACAGCCAGTGCTGAATATGAGCCAGCGGGGCCACCACCACTCATGTTTGGAGATCAGCACTTATTTTTCCTAATTGGACATTTCCTGGGACCGAGAGAGGGAAAAACACACAAAGCTAAAAGACCGAAAACATGTTGCAAAGTGGGAAAGTAGGACCGTAGAAGGCTCCGGGAAAGGGGCAAAGAGGGCCTGGTTTTGGATTAAAAGTAATCAGGTGGTTTTAAAGGTACGCATCTTTTGTATTCTTTATGCCGATATTTAATTGTACAGGCCTCGGTCTTCTGAGCAGAGGTTTGGGTGCAGGCACTCATTCTTTTACATATTAAGCGCTGCTTACAGCACCAACTTTGAGATCGGTTATTCTCCGGATTTATCCACTGAGCATGGGCTCAGGTCATTGGAGAAACAAAGATAAGTGCAGTATGTAGAAATCTGGCTCTGTATAGCTTGTACCAAAACGAGGTACATTGTGCAGAGTCCAGGCAACCCTTATTGGTTTCACGGAGGCAAAAATTATACCACTTAGGGCCAGATGTAGGTAACTTCAATTTACCGACTCATAAATACCGAATGTTACCGATTCGGTATTTATGAATCGGTAAATATGAAGGAGGGAGATGTAGGTAATTTTTAAATTTGAATTACTGAATCGGTAACATTCGGTATTTACCGATTCGGTAAATACCGAATCGGTATTTACCATTGATTCCTATGGGCTCTGAAGCCCATAGGAATCAATGGGAAATACCGATTCGGTATTTACCGAATCGGTAAATACCGAATGTTGCAAGGGTGCAGGGGTGTCACTTTGACACCCTCTAGCACCCCAAGTAAAGGCATGTGTGACATGTGGCACACATACATGCCCTAAGGGCATGTCTGTGTGTCACATTGCACAGTGTGCATGCACAGATGTGCATGCACACCTGGATTCGGTATTTTACCACACAATAGGATTGTGTGGTAAAATACCGACTCTTAAGGGCCTGTGGCACTCTCAGGAGTGTCACCTACATTTGGAGTTACCGAATCGGTAAAATTACCGATTCGGTAAAATAATGGCCCCTACATCTGAAAACCCAAATACCGGTCGATAACGGCCGAATTCGGCCGTTACCAACCAGTATTAGGGCTCCTACATCTGGCCCTATATGTTCTCTTTTGTAATGGTGTAGGCAAGCAGTTTAGGCTTATCAAAGGCTAGTGATAAGCATTTGTTGTACTCGCAGGCAATAAATGAGACACACACAAGAATAAATCAAAACCAATTTGGAAAAATAAGTTGTATTGTTATATACATTTTGATACCAAGAACTTCGTTGTCAAGTAAGTACTTTTTAAAATATTGAATTTCACAAGTAAGTAAAATATTCACTTGAATACGTCTTTACGCACCGTGCTTTTCTATGGGGAAAAAATGACATATTTTGCATACAGTTATTTACAGTCGGTTTCTGGGGGTCTCTTTCCGGACTTAGGGTTGTAGGGGGCCATGGTCCAAAATACCACCAGCATTTACTCATTACCTGCCCTGGGGCGTCCGGGTGCAGAAGTGCTGGTCGGTTTGTAGCTGTGTGCACTATGCCGGTGGAAAAAAAGAGGGGGGCCTAAAAACAGGATGCAGAAGTGAACTTGGGGACAGGTCTGGGAGCTCTCAACAGGCGGCTCAGGTAGCAAGGGTCTTAGGAGCAAGGGGCTACAGCCCGTTCTCGGGAACCTGGGGCGGGCGCTTGGGTGCAGAGTGAATAGGTAGGCTGGGCTATGTGTATAAAAGGCCTTCGCAGTTGTTGGTCTCTCCGGTTGAGGGTGCAGAAATCAGGACAGCTGGGTCACTGCGGAAGTGGATCGCTGACGTCACTGGTTGGCTGTTTGGTCTCTGTGCTGTTAGAATCACGACTGGACTTAAACAGGCCTTGGGTGCTCCAAGGGGCCTGGTACCTTGGGTATTGGTGCTGTGCTGCTTCAAGCGGTCCTGGTGTCCTCCCACTCGGTGGCGAGACAGATCTAACCTTCAGGAGCACAGGTACATCTTACTGGGTGGCTGCTGTATCGGGCTAGCCGGGGAGCTGCAACACAGTAAACCAGACTTCATCGGTGCCTTCAGACTGCAGGGGAGTAGCACCTCTACTCCAAAGGAGATTGCTGTCCATTTGCAAATGACTGGCAGACTACCAGGGCTCTTGGCAAATGCACAGCTGCAGGATGAGTCA
The DNA here is from genome assembly GCF_964261635.1 of Lissotriton helveticus. Lineage (NCBI taxonomy): Eukaryota > Metazoa > Chordata > Amphibia > Caudata > Salamandridae > Lissotriton > Lissotriton helveticus. The sequence continues at coordinate 809,604,659 of NC_136072.1, read as the reverse complement.
CTTAGTCAAGATTGCCAAGACTGGCACAGGCAGGCAGGGTGTGGCGCCAAAAGTCCACAGCAGTCTTCAGTTCGCTTTTTCTCGTGGCTCTTCTTCTGAATCTGTCAAACGAAGTTCCTGGCATCAGGTGTGCCCTTAAATACTCCATTTAGGGGTGTTACGGGGAGTGACCGGTAGTAGCCAATGGGCTGCTTATCTTTAAGGCAACTACACCCTCTATATGATCACTTCTGGTGGGAAGTGGGAATAACCGTGACCCAGTAAGCCTAATTCGACCAAAAACCAAGATGGTGGAATTCTCGTTTTGGTGTTCACATCAGGTAGCTCACTTTAGGGGTGGTACTAGCCTGATAGGGAACAAGCCTCCTAACTAGCTAATTTTCCCACCTGTTCTGGTGCCAAATAAGCGTCCAGGAAGGTGGTGCCTTTTCCCAAGCCTGGGGGAAGCCGAGGCCGCATATCAAAGGTGGCAGAGGACTTTGGAACCTCCTGCCTTGATATGCTGATTACTTCGCCATCTTGCTTGCTGAAGGTGACAATACCCCAGGCCAGAGCAGGCATTTTTTCTGCCCTCAGAGAGCGTGCGCTCTCACCTGCAGGGGTCAGAAACCTGTAAGTGGTGGCAGGCTGGTCTACACCAGTCAGTCAGTACACTAGAGGTCATTAGTTTTTCAGGGGGCACCTCTAACGTGCCCTCTGGGTTCATGCATTAATATACCCACCACTGGAATCATTCTGGTCTTATTAATATGCAGGGCCAGTTTGAGAATGCAACCTGGCCTTGGCAATTGAGTCGGACCTGCCATAAGAGGGAGGGAGGTGCCATGTCCTTTCTTCACTTTTCTCTGAAATCTGAGTGTGATGAGGGGTCCCTCAGGGTGTCACAATACATGTTGCAGCTATTGGGGGACCCTCTTTAGTCTCCCTGCCCTAGGTACCAGGGGTACTAATTACTAGGGACTAACAGGGGGTGCTAAAGGTATTGCCACTTAGGGAAACATTTGTACAGTTTAATGGAAAGCTATCTGACACTGTGGGCCTGAATAGCAGGAACCCAGTGCACTTTTGTCAAAAATGCATCAAATACCAGGCAAAAATTGGGTTTGACCTTGTAAAAAAGTGGCACTTTCCTACACAGGACGGCTACATAGCAAGGACTTGGAGTAGAGCTATGCCCCACACATGGGCATAGAGTTTTGGTAAGAGGAAACTATGTAGGAGTGAGGGAAAGAGATGGGGCAGGGGCATATCATTGCAGTCTCAGCCTGAGACACAGACCACTCTTTCTTTGCTTCCCAACAGGGTAGGTGGCAGTGTGAATTTTGTTGTGAATATCTATCCTGTGCTGCAGCCGTTGGTTATGGAAACCAACATGCACAAAGATGTATTTTAACTATTTACCACTTCTCCTTCCTCTCTCGCAATAGCCCTTCTAAACCAGTGGTTTTCCTTTTTCAGATCGCTCTTCAATGGAATGGATTTTGAGGATGGTCCAATGGATTTTGTGGACTGGGATCACAGGTTGCCACCTCCTGCGGCCAAAGAAATAGTCGAGAGTCTTCCTACAGTGGCCATAACCCCGGCACAGGCAGGTAAAGGATTCCAATCTCTTCCTCCGATTCATGCTGCTATGCACAAAACATGAATATCCGTGAGCGCTGCATTCTTTTATGACCAAATCTTCGAGGGACCCATCTGTGCTCTCTGCAACCCATCTCTCTTAACCATGGGTTCCTATCATGGAGTCGATAGAAAGCCCAACCCTGACATCTGTGACCTATAGAGAAGGGATCCCTTCCTGCAGATCCCCAAAAGTGCTATCTGACGTGCTCGAAATAGGGACCCACTTTCTTGCAGTGACCAGAACCCCACCATTGCAACCCTTCACAGTAAATAGAAAACCACAAGACTGCCATTCCTGACCTGTTGCCCAAGAGTCAGTACCATTGTGGTGCAGTGACCAGAGAGCTCCATTTAGCTTATCAGTGACTCATCACTTCAGAAAGATGTTCCTTTTCCCGCAGAGACTAGAGGGCCTAATCTCTGCAATCCACCACTCCAGCAAGGGGCTTCTTTTCCTGAGCAGAAGAGAAAGATTTGCTTCTGCCATCTGTTAGCCCTCACTCATAAGCAGGTATTCCTTTTCAGCAGTGGGCCATGCTGGTGTCATTTAGACCTCACTTTGACATGATCAAGGTGTGAAATGTATTGTGCTAATTACACCCTTCTCACTTGGTCCTTTCCTACAGTAGTGCCTAGGTGTATTGAGGCCTAGCTGCACTCCTAAGCTTTCTTTATGTGAGTTTAAAGGTGGGTCTAGGGTGACCCAGGATCCTTTGATAAGCAGATGATCATCTGGTTCTCCCTCTGATGAGCGCCCTTTTTGTTGAAGACATTTGAGGACCCCCGCCTTTCCACGCAAAATTGTTGAACTAAGCCAGAAAGAATGTAGGCATCCCATATCGTAGTGGCTACCAGTGACTCAATGTAAGTGTTTACTGTGCAGACTGCCTTTGAGATTTGCAGGACTATAGAGAAGAGTACATGGGTCTTGTTTTGGACTTGTAATATTGGACCTATTGAACAAATATGGAACACATGTAATCGCCTAATGCCCATGTAATACTTTGAAACCGGCATCCAACCATAAATAGCTGTTCTGTTCCTTTAGTTTGTCTGTTCTATGGTTTTCTGCCATGAATCACATTTTTTAGTCACATGCATTTTCTAGATTGAACGATGAGTGCCTTGTGGAGATATTGTGCCTGGTGAGATCTGTGCTTTTCTATTTACTGCTTTGGCGTGTCTTTCTTCAACATAACAGATAAAGGCCTGAAGTGTCCCGTCTGTCTGCTGGAGTTTGAGGAAGAGGAGACCGTTAAAAAGATGCCTTGTGAACATCACTTCCATTCTGCCTGTATCCTGCCTTGGCTGGGAAAGGTAGGAGCTTCACTGTAGCCTACGCTTAGTGTCAGCACATGTTTAAGACCAGAAGGGAAGGAGCACTGATCCCGCCAAATGCAGCATATGCCATGCCTTCTGCAGAAACGCCGTAGGGGTGTTCATCTTGTGAAATGAAGGCGTTCCTCACACATGCAGGCTCTCCAACTCTACGCAATAAAATGCGTCTTGCTTTGACCCGCTATATCCAATACGAGCCTCTGTATGCACTCGCCATGAGAACCCATGGCCACATACCAGAGACCCCTTTCACACCCCAGGACCACTCTCGCATCATGGCATGACTGTACCCCAGAACCCAGTGCCCTATGGTTCCAAACCACGGATCCCATAACCATCCCAAATCCAAACAACCATACAACCCCCCCACTGCCCTATGCCACAAGTTCAGGGTCCCATACACACTGCAGTACCCAACACTACTGCCCGTATGACATACCACAACCCAAGAGCGGCTTGCTCCCTAGGTTCCAGGACTCATACACTGGCTCCATGAACACCTCCTACCCTAGGGCTTTCCAGCAACCCCAACTATCCCAGTGCCTAACCTCATCACAGGCCTCAACCACACATCTACTGCCCCAAAGCCCAATACCGCAGGACCCAGTCTCACCCCAGGGCCTCTTACTTTAGACTCCACTCTCACGCCGGAATATGCTCACGCCCTACAACCAACACATTGTGGCCTTATACTGCACGTCCCTGCCAATATTGCATGTAGAAATCTCGTACTGCACCCCCTTGTCCAATACTGCAGGCTCAGTTGACATCGCATGACACAGGGCTGTACCATTCCACAGGGTCCTGACCACATCCCTGACTGGTACTTCAGAAACCCACACCACAGACCCCTACACTCACGGATTGTTTTTAGAGGCCAGGCCTCTGACAGTCCCTTAAGTTAAACATCAAGCAGTCCATCTGATCGCAGTTATGGCGCTGGGTTCGTTGTAAGAAGATGTTAAGGCAAATGCTTTTGCAAGGGGTGTTGATCTCCAATTATGTCTTACAGTTTGTTCTCGTTGCAGACTAACTCCTGCCCCCTGTGCCGGCATGAACTATTAACAGACAATGAAGAATATGAGGAGTACAAGAAGGATAAGGTAATTTAGGAACCCTCGCCACCAGCGCATGTATTTGTCTTAAACAAGGGTAGTGGAGAAATACTGAAGTAAGATTAAGGGTTTAGGCAGAAAAGAGCTTAATAGAGACTGGGAGAAGGCAGGAAGGGAAGCGAAGGATGAACTAAACTGCATCAAAGCAGCAATTGTCGAGAGAGAGAGTAGGGAAAGAAAGCAGAGGCATAACCTGCTCTGAAGAGCTAGAGAATGGGACAGGAGCCATTGAAGAAAAGAGCAAAGCAGTAGAAATTATTGAGAAGACTGAGAGGACATCATGGAGAAAAGGGCTGCCAAAAAGAAAGAGTAGACAAAAGGCTTAATAAGAACTGCTGTGGAAAAAAGAGATGAGGTAAGTAGGGGCACGTAGGAGCTACTGAGAGGAGAGGATTGAGAAGACAGAACTTGTAAGATAAGGGAGAGCAGGAAGTGCCATGGAGAAGAACATAGTGGGCAATACCAGGAGTTCACTGATTACTGAAAGGAGCAGTAGAAAATAAGACGGAGCAGGAAATGCTGAGGTGAGAGTGTGAACTTATGAGAGGGAAAGCGTTTGGAGAGCTGGAACTGCCGAAGAGCGAGATGAAGAGGACCGGTTCAGAGAGGGTACTGACTGCTGAGCAGTGAGGGCAGAAATCTGGGTTGGCTTGGTTGACTAGAAATAACAGACCTACTCCGCCTTTTCAATGACTTCAGCTTCTTGATGACTTACAGGTACGGAGGCAGCAGCGCGAGCACCGTCTAGAGAACCTGCATGGTGCAATGTACACGTGACACACCTGGATACGCATTTCCTTGCATCTGAGGCCTTCTCCCCTTATGACCATCAGTTAACTCCGTGAAGACCGTGCCTACACAGCCCATTACAGGGCTTGCTCGACCATGTCCTCTCTTCTCACTGGTGATCAGATAGCATCAACATGAATTTACTCCAAAGCTCAGAGCAGGCCTTTCCCTAACTGTTCACTAGCAGCAGGAGGACTTCCACAGTGAGTTTACATTGAGGATATATGAATTTAAATTATGTCTCCCTGTGCGTTGTTAGGTTTCCAGTCTTTTTTTCCACTGTGGCAGAGCCTCTGGTATTCTGTTGAACACAACGTCTTGCCATGGCCGTAACAAGAAATCGCGAGTAACATGGCATTCCCAAAGCAAATTTGTGCTTGCTGAGCACACAATTTAAACAGACCACTTTGAAACTCAGGATTTTCAATTAAATGGAGCAAAAGGTATCCCCTTAATTCTTGAGTAAGCCACCCACACTTTGTGTGTGTTTGAAGTGAGTTTATTTCCAGTGACAATGACGTTTTAAAAAGTTAATACAAAGAACAATAAAGTTTTTCTTAATTAAATGTTCATTGATATTTTAAAGTGTGGCAGACTGATTCAGTGGATATTACTTGTTCCTAAACTTCCTAATTGTGTCATTGTGTGTTGAATCCCGGAACACAATGAAGGAAAAGAAATATGTTTTAACAAACGTTTATTTATTTAGTGCTTTTCAAATATTTTTCTTAACTTTTTATTTTTGTAACATTTTTTTAAGTACCTCCGATTTGGGGTTGGCACTGCACTCATAAACCGTTTCCAATGCTTATGACCTCACAATAGTTAAACCAACAAGTACCAACACCTAAAAGCACAATGTAGTAGCAACACATACTGTTATGAGCAATGTGTTATGTAATCTCATCTGTAACATAATGTACAACATTTGTAATTGCGATTCTGACATCTTGGGTGAGGTCATGAGCTTGGCTTTTGGTGTGGGAGTTATGGTTTGAATTGCTGTTTTGTGAGTTATACATTTGCAGAGTTAATCTTAATTTGCGAATTTCAGCACTTCTTTGTTTTCAATTCGCAAACATAACTGTACTTGAGCTTTGTTTTTTCCTGTGATTTTACGGTCTATAATACGTTTGGGTGCTTTCATTGCACAAAAAGAAGTGAATGTTAAAATATATTTCACAGGAACACATGAAATGTGAAGAATATTTCACAGGTCCCTGTATGATATGGGGTTCATCATCCTCATCATCATCATACTGACAGCTCCCAAACCACCCTGCAGAGCTTTGATATTTTCCAGGCCACTAGGATAATGCAGTAATGGAAGACCAATGAATCAGGGTTTTCAAAATTATGAAGAAATAAGGTAAATATGCAGCACATTCTCTGACAGTATTATGTTGATACATTTTAAGCTAGAAACAACTTTTCTTTGTTGAAATCTGAAAATTATGCTGCAAAAACTAAAGCTACAGAATCACATAATTCCTCTTACCCTGACCATGTTACCAGTTATACGTTTTTCCTATCATGTTTATTTTGGGACACTTGGTTGTAAAAGGGTGTTTCTTTTTCAAACAGAGAAATCTTCATTGGAACTAATAAAAAGCCAACTACTGGATTATACCGTTTGGTTGTATGCAGCAACACAACAGAGCATAACTTAATTTATATGGTTTACAAGGTGGAAATTTAGAAGACAGAAATCATCCCTCAAGTACTTAAAAAAAACTCATTCTGCCTGTAGTTTGGTGAGATCGTTGACACATATCTTCAAAGTGGAGCCAACAATGAGCACTGGGTGAAATTAAAATATTTAGGTTTGTTTACCTTTCTTGAATAGATGATTCATAAAACATTGCAAAATGTATAAGGTTTGTGTATTGACATCTTGGGGATATTTGAACTCGTAGTTCATGATGTCACTGTTCACCAGAATCCCTCCCTGGCAATACATGGTTCATGACTATCTGTTATGTATCCTCTACACGTGTGTGTGAGTATGTATTTGTGTGTGTATATACATATATGTGTGTGTGTATTCACTAAAAAAACAAAGGTTACAGGGACATTCTAGTTAGGTTCAGCTTTTGCACACCACACACAACCATAGAAATTCAGCAGTAATTGTAATCTCAAGTAACTATAGCTCGTGCCCTAAGGTAACTATAACTCACGTCCCTGCCATGCACAGTTTTCTCATCAATAATTTCACGGCAAATGTTGCAGTGATATCAGTGATGTTCTAGAAAATGTCATGAGTAATGTAATATATGGGGTAACTAGCAGTGCATGGTGAGGGTGCGAGTTATAGTTACCCTAGGGCACAAGTTATATTTACGTGAGATAACTATAACTGCTGACTTCCTATAGTTTTGTGTGTGTAAAATATGAACCTAAGTATAACGTTCCTGTAACCTTTGTTTTTTTGTGAATATCCTAGTTATTTTTCTTATTCTATTTCTTAACTGTAACATCCCGGTAACCTTTGTTTTTTTGTAGTGAATTTCTATGGTTTTTAATGCTATTTCCTAACTATAATGTCACTGTAGCCTTTGATTTTGTTCAGTGAATTTTAACAATTTTTTAATGCTGTTTCCTATCTATAGCATCCCTGTAACCTGGGTGTGTGAGTAGTTGTGTGTAAGTGGGTGTGTGAGTCTGTGGTGGATGTGTCAGTGCATGTGTGAGTGGCTTTGTGGCTCTGTGAGTGGATGCATGGGTGTGTGAGTGCTTCTGTGGGTCTGAGTGGGTGTGTGAGTGGTTTTCTGTGGCTCTGCTTGGGTGTGTGAGTGGTATTTTGGATCTCTGACTAAGTGGCTGAATGGATGTGTAAGTGGGGGTGTGAGTGGTTGGGTGGGCGTGGTAGTGGGTGTAGTTTTTAGGTCTCGTCCTATTCCATTCCGCAAGGAATGAATAGGACGAGACTATTGGTGCTAAACTAAGAGCTAAACTAAGCTCTCAAAAATGCGGATTTCCAGAAGTTCATGTGTCCCGTGCACGCGCTTCTATCCGCCTGCCTGCCTGCCTCGCATCACCACATCAAAGCCAGCCATCTGTTGCTTCCCCAGCGTGGTGCCGCCAGCAGCTTCACTTCAAAGGGATCCGCTCCGCCCACTGCTGCATCAAAGGCTTTCATTTCGCGGCCGCGTTTATTTACTTTCATTTCACGGCCGCGTTTTTTCTGCCCCTGTTAGGCTCGTTTTTTGTGCCTTTCTGCCCCTATTAGACTCGTTTTTTCCCGTTTTTCTGCCCTCTGTTAGACTCGCTTTTTTGTGCAGCTCTGGCCTTTCTTGTTTTTTCTTTCGGCGATGTTCTTGATCTGATAAGGGAAACAGTGACGCATATCTCATTTGCATGCAGTAGCCAGCCGAGCACGCTGTATGAACACTGACACATGCTGCTTTTGTACATTTAATATTGTATTTGTTCAGATTGCGTGAACTACTTGTCCTCTCCGGGCCACTGCAGGCTGCGCCGCGCCAAGCACTTTTTTTTGTGGTTTAAGCACTCCATGAGTGCTCCACCAGCAGCCCCCCCACTTGTTTGTTTTATTTCTTTCTGCAGTCTGGCTCTCTTCTATTCTACAAGGTCAGTAACTTCACCGTAGGGTAACGTAAAATTCACTTAAAACTTAACCCAAACACGTTCACAAATTTCTTCACTGTAAATGCATTTTCCAAGGAGCATGTTACGGTTTATAAATTTCTGCGAATACTTTCTTCCTCTTCGTGCAGCTGGTCATTCTCAAGCACCTCCGTTGCTCCCTCACCCGCCGACTAACCATTGTTCTCCCCACTGTCTCCTTTGTTGCTCTCCAACACCTAGTGGCAATGCTTTTCCCCTTTCCTCCATGTGCTACTGCTCCCCTTCCTCCTCGCACTGCTGCTAGCCCTACTCAACGCTCTGCCCCAACTTCTCTTCTCCCTCGTCAACACACTACTGACCCTCCCTTGTTTATTCACATTTCATTTCTTTTCAAAAACTTCTCCAACCTCTCAGGACTCTGTTAGTTTCGTGGATGTTGTTAATCTCCTGAGTTTTATTTTTGACATTTTGCTACGATGGAGGTGCTCCAATTCACGATTTCTTTTCATGAATTCTTCCTGTACCACAAGAGACAAAAATGTAAGCAAAGCACTATGTAATGTGAAGAAGGGGACAACTTAATCACAAATGTCACTCTGGAAGCTTTGCTTCGCACGTGCCCCATTACCACCTCTGGGGACACTGCTTTACACATACCAGCTTTCTCACCTCAGGAAACAATCTCAGCGCACATTCAACTCATAAAGCACTGTCTGACACGTACCCCTACCAACACCGCTGAATCTACCAATCTACTGCCCTCACTCTACCGCCCTCACTCTACTACTCTACCACCCTCCCTCTACTACTCTACCGCCCTCCCTCTACTACTCTACCGCCCTCACTCTACCACTCTACCGCCCTCACTCTACCACTCTACTGCCCTCACTCTACCACTCTACTGCCCTCACTCTAGCGCCCTCACTCTACCACTCTACTGCCCTCACTCTACCGCCTCCACTCTACTGCCCCCACTCTACCGCCCTCACTCTACCGCCCTCACTCTACCACTCTACTGACCTCACTCTACCGCCCTCACTCTACCCCTCTACCGCCCTCACTCTACCCCTCTACCGCCCTCACTCTACTGCCCTCCCTCTACCACTCTACTGACCTTACTCTACCACCCTCACTCTACCGCCCTCACTCTACCACTCTACCGCCCTCACTCTACCGCCCTCTCTACCGCCCTCTCTACCACTCTACCGCCCTCACTCTGCCCTCATTATACCGCCCTCACTCTACCACTCTACCGCCCTCACTCTACCACCCACACTCTACCACCCTCACTCTACCACTCTACCGCCCTCACGCCCTCACTCTACTGCCCTCACTCTACCACTCTACCGCCCTCACTCTACCACCCTCACTCTACCACTCTACCGCCCTCACTGTACCACTCTACCGCCCTCTCTACCACTCTACCGCCCTCACTCTACCACTCTACCGCCCTCACTCTACCACCCTCACTATACCACCCTCACTCTACCACCCTCATGCCCTCTGCTGCTCTCTTCCACCCTGCCTCCTTCTCTAACTCCCTGTTCTCTTCGCCTGTGCTGATCTGCTGCTCTCTTCCACCCCGCCTCCTTCTTTAACTCCCTGTTTTCTTCTCCTGCGCTAATCTGCTGTTCTCTTCCACCGCCTCTTTCTCTAACTCCCTGTTCTCTTCTCCTGTGCTGATCTGCTGCTCTCTTCCACCCGCCTCCTTCTTTAACTCCATGTTCTCTTCTGCTGTGCTGTTATGCTGCTCTCTTCCACCCACCTCCTTCTCAAACTCCCTGTTCACTTCTCTTCTCCAGAGCTGATCTGCTGCTCTCTTCAACCTGCCTCCTTCTCTGCCTCCCTGTTCTCTTCTCCCGTGCTGTTCTGCTGCTCTCTTCCAACCCACCTCCTCCTTTAATTACCTGTTCTCTTCTGCTGTGCTGATCTGCTGCTCTCTTCCACCCAACTCCTTCTCTAACTCCCTGTTCTCTTCTCCTGTGCTGATCTGCTCTCATCCACCCCACCTCCTTCTTTAACTCTCTGTTTCCTTCTGTTCTCCTGTGATGATCTGCTCTTCTCTTTCACCCGCCTCCTTCTCTAACTCCATGTTCTCTTCTCCCGTGCTGATCTGCTGTTCCCATTCACCGCCTCTTTCTCTAACTTCCTGTTCTCTTCTCCTGTGCTGATCTGCTGCTCTCTTCCACCCGCCTCCTTCTTTAACTCCCTGTTCTCTTCTGCTGTGCTGATCTGCTGCTCTCTTCCACATACATCCTTCTCTAGCTGCACACACACATACATACAAGCACGCACACACACATACAATCACACACAACCACACACACACACCACACATACAATCTCACACACACACACAATCACATACAACCACCACACACCCAACCACACACCCAACCACACACCCAACCACACACCCAACCACACACCCAACCACACACCCAACCACACACCCAACCACACACCCAACCACCCACACAACCACCCACACACAACCACACACACAACCACACACACAACCACACACACAACCACACACACAACCACACACACAACCAAACGCACAACCACACACACACCCACACACAACAAACACATACAACACCACACATACAACACCACACATACAACACCACACATACAACACCACACATACCACACACAACCACACACACAACCGCACACACAACCACACACACACACATCTATCTATCACCCTCTATCTATCTATCGCCCTCACTCTATCCATCTTTCGCCCTCTCTGTAGCTAACTATCGCACCACCACAGCATCACTCAGGGTCACCACAACATCACTATGCGCTACCACAGCATCACTGAATGCCACAGCATCCCTCGTCGCCACCACAACATCACTCAGCGCCACTACAGTATCAATCTGTGCAACCATTCAACAACAACTGGTTCAAATATGTTCTCTCAATGTTTCAAGCTTTATTACAAATGTCACAAAAAGATGTTAATATTTCACTTCTGTTCTTGGATTTTCGTCACAATAAAATACACTGAACATAATCTTCACAAAAATTATTTACAAAAGTTTAAGCTATTGCCATTATAAATTACAATAACTTTTATTTAAAAATTAATTATTGAAAGAAATTAAAATCCATTGTTATGCGTAATATCAATACATCTAAGTCACTTAAATACAAAACATGTTGCATTACAAATGGTATAGGTGTCACATTTGCAAAAGTTAAAAGTATTGGCATTGTAAATGACAAAGCTATTAATTTCGCTATTTTCAAAACCAACACATAAATAAAAAATTTGTCATTTACAAGACCAATAGCTCAAACTTTCTTAATGCGAGACCTATTGCATTGCAAATGCTTGTTATTTTTCCAATTGTGATCTGGATCCGCAGATCCGTTGTGGATTCACATGGGGGGATTCGCTCTGAGAGCCACAGTAGATCTTTGCGCTTTTCCCAAAAATGTTTGGACAATTTTTATGCCCATGAGCGGTCCCTCACAGACCCCTCCATCAGTCCCATTGGGTCTGAATACCTATATCCTGACCCCTTATATTCTATTTACACGTTATTCCCCCCCCCCCCCCCTAACCACTTGGGAACTGTGTCCCGATTGACAAAATGGTGACCACAACTTTTTTCTCAGGTTGCGGCCAGCCAATCGTGGCATTACTGTTGGCGCATGGATCCGCGGATCCTCCGCAAGTGGATCTGCATCCTTAGATATATTTAAATCTTCTTTATGTAATAACTCCAAAACTGTTGAACAGAATTGCACCAAATGACAACAAGCATTGGCATAGCCAATAGATCTCGCCTTGGGACCTTTATAAGTGTTTAGCCTTGCAGCACATTATCCTGGGTAGTTCAATTATAGCTTCATTTCTAAATATGTGCAAGGCTATATCAAGCCATATTTATTGCATATAAAGCTATTGAGGCATATCTTATGTTTGTTACTTTTATTCAGTTTTATATACAGATCGAGCCAAGCTCAATCGTTCCCTGCCTTTCATTGTGCACAAGGACTGATTGTGGTGCAGCGAATAGCTTTTTTTGGCTTGTGGTAGCACCTGATTCAGGGAGTCATAGGAGCTGTTTTACGCTGGATTTTGTTTCAAATACTTTTTTTATTTTACTTTACAAACAAATACTCCCTAAATAAATAATGCATGTATTTGCAGCAAAACGCTAAGCAGTATTTCTTTGATGTGTATAATCCATTTGACTTCATTCATACATTAGTTACGTCCACAGTAATAAGAACATTGAAGTGACAGCCTGCGCAGCGCCCCCTTGAAGCGACAAGTGTTAGCACACAAAAAGTGTTTTTTAGGATAAGGTATATGTGCATTTGATCGAGCTGAGGCACAAAATAGATTACATAATAACCAACTAGTCAGAGAAAATCTGATTCCTAGCACCAGTAGTATTTATCATGAATGTCCGATATTTAAAATATTTGTAAAAAACTTTCTCCTGAGTGGCAGATAAAAAATACAAACAGAGTGAGGAGATATACATTTTACTGAACATTTTGTGTTACACAGTAACAGACGAGCCAAAAAGAAGTGTGGTGCTCCTTTTCCAACATAAAAAAAACCTTCTGACATGAATTAGATTTTGAAAACGAAAGCCGCACCACCCTGGGAGATTCCACTAAAACACATTTTGAATGTGTGTCTGCACTGGACTCTGCAAGTATGTGTCTTAGCACCACTTTCCCAACAGAAAAATGCCTTTTTAACCAAAATAAATAATTGTCAAAAAATCTGTAATTAGCTTGCTGATGTTAATCAACTCAGCGAAAGGGCTGCAACAAAGAGAAGGTGCCCAATATAATTGCAGACAGTTCAAGTGTCTGAAATTCATGCATAATTAGCTCATCCATTATTTGTTTTTTTTCCCGGACTTCATAAAAATGTTGTAAATATGTAATTAATGTACGCTTCCACAATTTTAGCATCTATGCAATTATTCTAAAAAGGGTGCGAGAAGAAGTCCGGGGTAAAGGAAGAGGGCAAAATACTTTGGAGCTGTGGTTAGAAGGAAACTGCTCTGTTATCTGAAAGAGAAATGTAGCATTAATGAAAAGCACTAATTTTAGTGTGAGTTTGATTGTATGTTATCCTCACATAAGCATTTAATGAACTCCCTTAAAACACAGGATGGGAAGCTTCCTATTGAGACTGGAATATATTTTCCAAGCTTCAAGGATGTTTGTAGTAGCTATAAAGCCGCATTTGCGGATGTTTACGCTTATGTGTGTTAACTAACAGGCCAAAAGCCGTAGTCATTGGTGCTCTAACTTTCACTGTGCATGGGCTAACTGCTTTCACTTTCGACTTGTAGTGCCGCCTAATTACAGGGAGGGTGCCTGCCTACATATACCAGTAAATCCTGCAGCACAGAACATGCAAAATGGCCGTCCCTCCGAGTCTAAGCAATAGTGCTTCACAAAAGTGTGGAGGGAGAAACGTTAATAAGGTGCATGGAATTCCCTACCAACCCGTAATAACCTCTGCCTAGCTGCGTTGCGGATCAATTTCTAGGGCCTGCTCCCATTGGCAGTGAGGTGGTTGGGCTGTTTGCTTTGCATCTAAGAACGTGTGTCGGGCAGATGAGGATAAAAAAAAAAAAAAAAAAAAGTGTGGAGGGAGGCCCAAGTTGCCGCCTTGCAGATGTCTATGACAGGTACACCTCTAGCTAAAGCCTAAGAAGAAGACTTGGCTTTGGTGAAATGAGCTTCAATACCTTCAGGAGGCTCCTTCTTGGCCAAGGCATACCAGATCTTGATAGGATGATCCACCTGGACAGCGTTCTTTTGTGGACCACCTTGCCCTTCATCTTGCCCCCACATCCGATGAAGAGTTGGTCGTCTAACCTGAATCTTTAGTCCTATCCAGGTAGAAGCCGACCGCCCTCTTGGGGTCCAGGCGGTAAAGACACTCCTCCTCCTTAGAAGAGTGAGGGGAGGATGGAAGGTGGGTAAAGTGATAGATTGCCCCAGTTGGAAGTGAGTGACCACCTTAGACAGGAAAGCAGCTCTGGTCCTAAGAACCATCTTATCCGCTCATGAAATTAGGTAAATGGGGGCTCAGAGATCAGGACCTGCAGCTCACTAACCCTCCTTGTGGAAGTAATTGCAACCAGTAATATTGTCTTAAACGCTAGGAATCTCAAGGAACAACTATGTAGGGGTTCAAAGGGAGACCCCATAAAGAAAGTAAGACTTAAATTCAAATCCCACTGAGGCATGATAAATGTTGTGGGACGAAACCTATTGGTGAGACCCTTAATGTATATCATGACTATAGGTGATTTAAATAAAGAGGGTTGATCTGGTAAGCGGAGAAAAGCAGACAAGTAGCCTTTGACTGTTGCTAGTGTACTACCCTGCTGTGCCAGGAAAAGAGGCAAACTGAGAATATCAGACAAATGGTCTCTTAAGGGATCAATCGATCTCTCTCCACACCATTTTACAAACCTGTCCCACCTACCAGAATAGACGGATTTGGTGGAGTGTCTTCTGGCCGATAAAATAACATCCACCACATCCGGCGGAAGAGAGAAAGAGCTCAGGTTGCCCCTTTCAATCTCCAGACATAAAGGCGCAGGCTCTGGAGGTGGTGGTGTAGAACCTGCCCCTGTGGTTACGAGAGGAGGTCTGCCTTGAGAGAGAGATGGAGTGAAGAGTGCGATGAGAGGTAAAGGAGGTCTGTGTACCGCACCCTTCTTGGCCAATCCAGGGCGATGAATATGACTTGGGCCCGGTCTTGGCGAATCTTCCTCAGAACTCGAGGAATCATGGGTATAGGAGGAAACGCGTAAATAAGCTGTTAGCCCCAGTCTAACTGAAACGCGTCCCCCAACGCTCACCGCATCAGCTATTGAAGACTGCAGAACGGCGGGGCACTGTGCGTTCTTGTGAGTGGCAATCGGGTCCAACCGAGGAAACCCTGAAAATGTGATGGACCACCTCCGGATGGAGACGCCACTCGTGATCAGCCGAGCACTGCCAACTGAGACTGTCTGCATGCACATTCAGCACTCTGGCCACATGATTCGTAATCACACAAATCTGATGGTCCTAAGCCCAGGACCAGAGTCATAGAGCCTCTCTCCTCAGACAATACAACCCTACTCCTCCTTGTTTGTTTATGTACCACATCGCGGTAGTGTAGCCCCTGACCTGAACAGACTGACCGCGAAGTGGGGGTGTAGAAAGGCCTTGAGACCCACATGTATTGCCCGCAATTCTAGAAGATTGATGTGAATCAATCTTTCCTCTGGAGACCAAAGGCCTTTGACCTCCAGATCCCCCAGATGAGCACCCCACCCTAGATTGGAGGCATCAGTAATCACTGTGGCCACCGGAGAAGGAGGCTAAAACGGCTTCCCTTGAGACAGGCTGTCTGAAACACTACACCATAACAGCTCTGATGCAGTGTCTGTGGAGATTCTGACCACCTCCTTGAGATCTCTGTTGTGCTGAAACTACTGCCTGCCGAGGCATCACTGGAGTGCCTTCATGTGCCAGCGTGCATGGTTGACCAACAGTATGCAGGAAGTGAACAGACCAAGCAGGCGTAAGATCTTCAGGACTGGAACAACTGCTCCATTCTGAAAAATTGGAATCATAGCCTAGATGTCTAGAATCCTCTGTGAAGGTAGTAAGGCACGGCTCACAATAGAGTCTTTATGAACAGGATGCGCTAAGATGGCACCAAGTGAGATTTGGGTAAGTTTATCGAACAACAGATGTGTTGTTACTTACTGATAATGCAGCACCATCTCTTGCGACTTTACTTTGAGCAGCCAGTCATCCAGATAGGGAAAAACAGGAATCCCCGATCTCCTGAGAGGCGCTGCTACCACCGCCATCACCTTCGTGACGACCAGTGGAGCAGATGTAAGACCGAACGGCAGGACCGCTAACCGGTAGTGTTAAGATCCCAACGTAAAACGGAGATACTTCCCACACGACTTCAGAATGGGAATGTGAAAGTACGCATCCTGCAAATCGATCAACACCATCCATTCTTCCTGCTGCAGCGTCAGAAGAACCTGGGCCAGGGTCAACCTCTTTAGTTTCTCCTTCTTGAGGTAAAAATTCAAGATCCTGAGGTCTAAGATCGTCCTCAATCGCCCGTCCTTTATGAGGATCAGGAAGTATCGGGAGTAGCATCTCTGACCCTTTTCCTGCTCCGGAACAGCCTCTATCCCACCTTTCTGTAGCAAAGACAGAACCTCCTGTTGCAGAAGCATCCACTGTGCACCAGTCCTGGCAAGGTGGGAAAGGATGGGGCAGTCTTTCAAATTCCTCCATAGGTTAAATATTTTCTCCCTCTTCAGCCTCTTCCTGCTGATGTTCTTCTTCCTCGTGCAGCCTCTGTGCCTCCCTTCTGGATCTCATCCTGGGTACCGGCGTCGACGGCGCCATGTACGGAGCTGGTAACTTCGGGACCGGCGTCAATGGAGGCTCCACAGGATTAGCTTAAGGCACCGGGAGTGGTCGAGTCGGCGCCGGACCAGAGCCAGACGGCACCGGAGAGGACTCCAACTGCACTCTTCCCTCCAGGGATTGCACCAGCGTCAAGAACCTCGGTGTCTGCCAACTCCACTGCATAAAGCTCCACTCCACTCATCTGCATGAATGGTGCCTGTGCAAAATGAGGTAGCAAACCATTAAGTTTGTATGAAAGCGTTCCTGTGGAGCCAACAGGCGCCCCAGCAGGGTTAGCCGCCATGGCAAACATGCCGAACATTGCATTCAAGAAGTACGAAGGATCCGACCCAGGAGCCGGAAAGGATGGGTACGGACCTGGTACCGCCGGTTCAGAGGCCGCTCGAGGGGGCTGTCTGACTGGCTCTGATCTCATCGCCGGAGACACTGGAGCTGGGGATGAAGAGGCCGGGGGCACCGTAGAGACTCTCCGAGCCGGCGAATGTGCCGGAGTCACCTGAGGCGAAGGGGAAGGTGAGACTTCATCCTTGCAGTGACGCCGTAGTACCAATGACCCCAACTTCGGTGATTTATTCTTAGACAAATGACGTCTGGGTCCATGACATCGCTTCTTATTGTGCTTCCTCGACGACTTCGAGGTATGCGGAGTGGGTGAATTGGACTTGGATATTTGTGCGCCTACATGACGAACACCCCTCAACTCGTGGTACGATGAGAGGCACCAAAGACAATCCTCTTGGGGGTCAGTGATAGACCCCCACATTCCCTGCAAGGCTTAAAACCGGACTTCTTCTGGGCAGCCATGTCACTGCTACAATTTCAGGAAAAATCCTCCAACAATAAAACTCCAGGACAGGAGAGCCTGGGGAAAAAACCGTTACACATTGACATTGCGGAAAAAAGGGAACTGATTTCACCACGTGTACGAGATCTTCCTATGGCTCCGATGACGGCGCACGGAGTCGTTCCATTATGACTTCCTTTTTGACGTGGCAGAGGTATGAAGAAAAGTTTCTGTGGAATGCTGCTCATGAGGGTAATTCAAAAGGTGAGAAATCCATATCCATCAGAAATGAAAAGTTTTTCCTTGGCTTCTGTCTGTCTCTATGAAAACACTAGTCTAGGCCTTGATTATGAGTCGCCTGGTTGTGGCAAATGACACGCCGATGTCTGAGCTACAGGTTGTGCAGAACACAGCCACCCGATTGGTCTGCAATCTTCCCTCAGGCTCTCCTTCTGCACCCATTTTGAGTGTCTTGCATTGGCTACCAGTCAGGAAGCATGCTATCTTCAAGTCATGCTGTCTCACTCACAAGGAGCTAACCAGCAAAATCCAAGTTTATCTGCCTAGTAGGCTCTGCTATTACTTCCCCCCCAGACTGCTTAGATCTACAAACAAAGCTTTGCTATGGATTCTTCAAATTCAAATCTGCCCCTCAGTATTTGGTGGTAGATCCTTCTCGTCCATTGCCCCGTTCCATTAGAATAAACTTCCTCTGAAAATTCACCTGTGCACAGAGTAGAGCAGGTTTAAAAGAGATCCAAAGACGTGGTTGCTCTAATGTATTCTGAAGGCCCTGAGTTAGTGAAGCACCGAGATACACCTCCGGGTGTGAGTCTTTGCGCTATAACAACTGGCAATTACATAACTATTTGGACATCCCAGTACTACAGGTGGATGTCAGTCATGCCTAGCCCATCCCGGTATACTGTCTGGCGGCATTTATCCCAGGCAATGCAGGGGGTTTGTACAGCCCATAGTAAGGATTGTATTTATGATGTTATGTCCAGGTGTAGGGAATTCGCACTGGGAAGTACCATCATTTTAAATGGGGACTCTCTGCCTAGTAAGTTTTTCAGTGCTTTTTCCCAATTTCAAATGTCACCCTTCATCATGGCTACTGTAGGTGGGGGGAGGGCTCATCTACATATTGGGTTTGGATCCCGTGAGATGTATACCCCCAGGTATTTAAGGCTCAGCCATTTAAGAGGTATATTCATTTGCCAGATTGAGACTTCATGGTCGCCCTGGAGTGGCAGCAGCAGGGACTTACTCAAGTTTACACGCATCACTGGCGCGTGTTCGTAAACCATTAATATTTCCAGGAACCTGGGCCCTGGGAGATGGGGGGTTGTCAGGAAGAGCAGCATTGCATCTGCATAGAGTGTAAACTTTTCTTCTAGCCTCTGTCCCAACTCCATCCATGTGTTTGAGCATTGCATCTAATAAGGCTCGTCAGGGGCTGTATGTCCAGGGTGAAAAGAATTGGGGACAGTGGGCATCTCTGCCTAATGCCCCTATGTATTGGGAAGGGATCCAAAATGACGTTGTTCTTCCTGACTGGCTGATAGGGCAGAGTTCAGCACTCTTAATGCATCTTTGGAATCTGGGTTTGAATCCCCTCTCCTCGAGGACTCCAGTCAAATAGGACCAGTCCATGGAATCAAATCCTTTCTCACAGTCCACTTATAGGAGGGCACTTGGATATTGTTGACTTGCCAATTGCCACCTGTTGTATGCCCTTGTGAGTGCCACGGGTATGAAGCCACATTGATCCCGGTGGGACAGGAGGTTGATGACCTTGTGGAGTCTGTTTTCTAGAATGTTAGCAAATATTTTGACCTTGCTGTTGATCAGGGAGATAGGTCTGTATTAGGAGCAGCACTCTTTCGGCCGAACTTCTTTGAGGAGGACTACAACTGTGGGCATATCAAGCTTAGCTGGGAATGAGCCTTTAGGGAGCATGGGTCTAACCCTGTGACAACAGAGTTGGGGGGTTAAGAGGAATATCGAAAATAGGAGGTATTGTCCCCCGACTATCCTGAACCAAGACGCGAAGGAACTGATACTGTTATTGTAATAGGTGATCAGGGATTTGGGCACACTGGCGGCAGAGGGAGGGTGTTTGATTGTGATGGCTTGTAGTAAATTATACGACTTGTGTTGGCAACTGTAGGTATTGAAGAATCCAACACCATGTTTTATTAGAGCATTCATGAGCCCATTGAGAAGATGTGGGGGAGATAATACTACATTACATTTGTAATGCAATAACGGCTCAGTGAGAAAGGCCGTGAGGGTGGTGGGATTGCTTATACAATGCAAGTTGTGGACATTGATCATTGATGTAAGCTGGCCATTTGTTGATTTTAAAAATTAATAAAAAATAGATTTAAAAAAAATAAGGTAGAGGACAAGGAGAAGGGGGTAGAGGACATCCTGATAATTGTCGTAGTATTTTTAAATAGGAAGCAGTCTGGGCCAGTTGTCTTGCTGAATTTCATAAACATCAAGGCTTCATTAATTTCCACTGAGAAAGGTTTCTCCAGTTCCGACCGCCTTTGTTGAGGAAGCCGTGCAAGAGGTATGCCCTTTAGAATCGGGTTCTCCCGTTCTTGGCATATACGGTGTGGTCGTAGTCCACAAACACAGTCGCAATGTCCACAGCAGTGGTCTTACAGTTCCCCTGTCATATATGATATCAGGGATCACCCTAGTTGTCAGATCTTTGGTGGCTAACCAATGGAGGAGTTTCTCAGTTTTGTTCCTGTGCTCATAAACCCATCCCGTTGATGCCACCCAGCAGCGGTGGGCCTCATCTAGAGAAATCTGATGCAGTGAGTTTTTTTTCCAGCTGGCGTGTCAGGGCGTCTGACGTCTCTCTTTGGTTTTGGCTTTCTAGTTCCAGAATTCGAGTCTCGATGGAAGTCATAGAGAGCTGCTTCTCGCATTCTCGATTGTAAGTTTTCACCAGCCCCCAGATGACAGCTTTACCTGCCTCCCAGAATGTGTCAGATTAGGTTACTGAGCCTTGGTTTTTGTCTACATATCCCTAGAGTTCAGTCGTGATGAGTCATCGCACTGGTCATCTGTCTATACCATTCATTGAGGCGCCCTATGGGTCACTACATCTCTTCAGGGGCCTTGAGCTGAGCTATTATGTGTGAGTGATCAGAAATGCCCCTAGGGACGATCGTCAGGCCTGTTATGGAGTATAAGGAGCTTAATGTATGAGAGTGTCTTGTGTGCAGCAGAGGGGTGTGTGTGTATTGGTTGGCTGGCATCGCACAGGCCCTGTGAGTTCATCCAGTTGATCAGTTTTTTAACTTTTGTCAGATGGCTATGGGGGCCCATTGCGTCCAGTACAGAGTCCAGTACCATGTTGAAGTCCCTCTGTACAATTGTGCCCTCCTAGTGGTCCGATATTGCTTTCTTGATATCGACCAAGAATCGTAGGGACAGTTGAGGTGTATCGTATGAGTATAGGAAAGTGAAGTGTTTCTCCCCATGTAGGCCCGCCACTCGCACGTACCAGGCCAAGTTCTGTGTTGGCATGCTCTTGTGGAATGCACTTTTTGATGGTTGTCTTAGGGACGACCGTGTGTGAATCTGGAATTAATTAAGTGAACCTCTAGAACAGAAGAACTACCCCTAACCCCAACTTCCCCGCCCCACACTTGTAACACAACTGCATGTGTGGCTATAGCTATGTGACCTCTTCCGCCATAGAATTATCTGTTGAACTGAAATTGTCCTCTTTTTTTTAAAGTTATTTTTATTAACACTTAATTTAAACACAATAAACTGTAGTGGTGGATCCCCCATCGTTGTGTCTCTTCTACCTAAATATTTAGGAGGCACCATTTTGACATTGGGGCTATAGCTATCTCCCACACCTCATTCATTTTGGCTACTACCGCTTTCCAATAGGGCTGTATAGCAGGGCATTCCCACATGATATGAAAGAAGGTTCCTCTCTGGCTACACATTCCGTGACAATCCTCAGTGTCTAATCTACCCATTTGTTGAAGTGTTGTGCAAGTGTAGTAAATCCTATGTAGCATCTTGAGCTGGATCAGCCTAAACCCTGCCTTAACAGCAACTTCTATAAGTGAGGCGAATGCTTCTGTCTACTCTCCTCGTTTAGTCCACCAACATCTAGTGACCATTTTTCCTGCAGCTGTAGGAGTGTGTCTGTCATATTGTTAGTCAGTTCCTTATATGTGAGGGAAGTGGCTTTGCGTGCCATAAGGCAGTTGAGTAGACGGTCTTTGAGTTCTGTGTATTCTGGGAGTTCGTCCCATTTGGGGTTTGTGGATTGTAGTGCATATCTGATCTGTAAATATCTGAAAAATTCTGAGTTCATAGTTTTTCTGGAGGTCTGCAAGGCCCAGAGATCCCCAATTTTTGAGAGACCTATTAGATCCTATTTGTCAAAGCCCAGGCATCTTCCCAGTGTTCCCAAAACGTTTGAGTCCCATAAGGGGGTGGCTTGTGTCAATTTATTCTCCCAGCCTAGAGCCCTGTGTGCCACCTGCCAGATTTTGAGTGTAGTGTTTGTAGGATTCTGTTGCTGGGTTTGCGGGGGGGGGGGGGTGTATAAAGGGCTCTTAGGTATCCACCTGAGTGTATCATCCACCGGTCCATTCTGATTGAGGGCTCACCATCAGTTAAGTATACCCATTGATTCACAGTAGTTAACTGAACGGCCCAGTAGTATCTTTGTATGTCGGGCAGGGCAATCCCCCCATCGTACCTACCCCGGGTTAATTCCTGGAGCACGATCCGCGCTGCCCCTCCATCCCATAGTAGAGTCAATAGTTCAGAATTTATTGCTTTAAAATATGCTTCGGGACCGTGTAAGGCGCATTGTGAAGGGTGTAGAGAAAGCTGGGAAGTGCCATCATCTTGAAGCGGACCGCCCTCCCTAACAGCAAGAGTGGGAGTGTCCTCCAGTGTCGGACATCTCTGTCATTCATTCCAGTGTAGGGAGTAGGTTTTTAGCATATGATAAAGCTGGGTCTGTGGTGGCAAAGATACCCAGATATGTGAATTCCTCAGTAGGTATTCGAATTTCGCAGCCCTTCGGGAGTACAAGTGTGGCTCCACTCAATATGAAAAGTTGGGAGTTCCCTCACTTGATTGCATACCCTGATACTGTATTTAACACGAAAAAGGGGCGAGGGTCAAGTCAGTTTATACTCTAACACCCCAGACCCCCAAGAAACATTAATATACGCACATAGGGGGTGTATAGAGTGGATAACATATACAAAATATACAAACAGAGAAGGCCCCAATAAGGCAAATCGCTCTATTTGAAAAAACTGCCCTCACTCACATACCGAGGTATGTGACATGCTTCATCATCGGGCCTGCTTACAATACGCCCTGGTGTAACCACACGCAGGGCGGAGCATTAGGGAGGGGGAAAAAATAATAAATTTCTCTTAACAAGACATACAGTCAGGACAAATGGACACAGACGACACGTAACACAAATATTGGTGAAAGCCGTGCAAACACCAAGTGACCACAACTGAAAAGTGAAACGAAAAGTGCAGTTTGAAGAGTGATTAAAACTGATTAAGGGTGTCAACCAGAACACAACCTTTATTAAGCTTTTCTTGACACCCTTAACAGGATTAAAAATATGAAAGAGGATGGGAAAAAGCCTCAAAGAAATAATTAGGAACCTCAAAGCTTCCCTCCTACCACTGCCAGAGTCAACATGTTTCGACCGCTCTGTGTGTGCCTATAAGGTCACTCCCGTCTTCTTCAGGACCATCGCATTCAGTGCCACTCTGGGTTCCTCCGTACTTCGGATAATGGTACCCCCAAGGGTGAGGTAGGTCTGCTAGATCCGTACCTCCCCCGTGTTGTGTGTGGAGACTGTTCCCTCAGATGCGGGAAAACATTCACTATAGCAATAAAAGAGAAGATAGTACAGCCAACCTATTAGTATTCGCATGTTCTTTTTATCATTCTCTTATCATCATATCTCTTTAGAACCCATTAGAACCCATCGTCTAATGTTGAGCCAAAATCCCGAAAACATCTTGTGCCCAGAATCCTGCTCATACTTAACTTATCGCTCGCCCGTATATGACCTGATATATGCAAGATACAAGCCCTTACAACAGTCCATTTCCTCACATTTTGCGTGATCACTCGTACCTTATACCTTGCCCCCTTGATGTTCATGGGACCATCATTATGCTACAACCTACTTTTCTTACTGTCTAAGTGCCCCCTCTCAAAGAGAGTGTCTATTATGTTGCGCACTTACCGAGTTTATAGATTTTACAAACTCGAACCGGTGTCCGGTATGAAGGACGCCAAAGAACACAAACTGAAATAAAATAAATGTAGGAGGAGATGTTACCTTCAATGCCTCCACCTCCCGATGCACACCTCTGTTTAAAAACGCTAAGACTACGTATAGCGTTATGGTGCCTTCATCGGGTCTGTGCAGCCACATGCGCTCTATGCGCTCACCCCCTAGAGCCCTCTCCTTACCGTTCTGTAGGCAAGTCCCGGCTTAGTCACCTGCAAACCGTGACATCGCGCAGATGATACGCGCGGTGTCTATCAGAGCTTAAAAATGTCCTATCCCAGCTAGAGCGTCCCACGTGACCGCGCCGTCGGCACGTGGTGCGCTGTTACTCCCACTCGTACTCCGTGTCATGGGAAATGTAGTCCCGTACACATGTACCACTTCGCGTTACTGTTTCGAGACTCCTGTGGCACTACAAAACATTTTAAATCGCATCTTCCCCGCAGTATGTTACATAGCATCTTCCCCCCGCAGTAAACCCCCTTGTGTCGGAGTGATGTTTTAGTCGGGTATCCCAAACACTGACGGCCATGGGAGATTACTAGTTAAGCCGGTCAGTAGATGTGGAACACCCACTCAGGGGCAGGGCGTCCCACGTCACCATGTTGTCCATTTCATGGATGGTGTTGCCATAGCTCCAGTATGTGCTCTATGTCATAGGGATTATATTTCCTAAGCTTAAAACTGAGTCACTGCCGTTCTAGCCGGATACAGACCCCTATGAACCATCATTGTTATCTCTCTCCAGTTCATTACTAACTCCCAAAAGCCTGAGGGTGAATGTTCGGGGTGGGTGTCATATGTACTAAAAAATACCCTGATACTGTCC
Organism: Lissotriton helveticus; assembly: GCF_964261635.1. Classification (NCBI taxonomy): domain Eukaryota; kingdom Metazoa; phylum Chordata; class Amphibia; order Caudata; family Salamandridae; genus Lissotriton; species Lissotriton helveticus. The sequence continues at coordinate 809,579,793 of NC_136072.1, read as the reverse complement.
TGAAATTTTCGTTTATATTAATAACTCTGACTAGGGAGCTTCTGGGTCCCGTCAGATACAGGAGGACATTGTCTGCATAAAGCGATATTCTGTCCTCCCACTGCGGGGCCCATTGCAGCCCTCGCAGTATGGGATCTACTTGTATCCAAACGGCCAGTGGTTCCAAGACCAGGTCAAAAAGGAGGGGGGATGGTGGGCAGCCTTGGTGGGTGCCACGCCGTAATGGAAAGGTCTGGGAGGTTTGCCAATTGACTGCCACTTGCGCGAGGGGCTCAGAGGCGTATATAGCACAGCAAACGTGGTCCAAACCCCTGTTTGTCTGCCAAAAAGGCAGTAGGTCGGGTCAGATTGCCGTCGTCAAGGCGGGCCCCCCACCAGGGGAGCAGCTAGCATCCCCATGGGTGGGGGTCCTTTTCGGAATGATTTGCAGCTCCACTAGGATTTCTCCATGCTGCTGTAGTGGATCTCACCAAGTTCAGGAAAATGTCATGGATATCAATCTCTTTTCCTGTCTCGACAGACCTCGTGCGTCATTGAGGAGCAATTCAAGTCTTTCCCTGTTCACGTCTGGCCCACTGGGCCTGCTCGCCCAAAATCTTGAGGCGTTTGAGATTTGGTCTTTCAGTTGCCCACTCTCATGCCGCTTCCATGGTGTAAAAGAAGTGTGTTCAAGAGTCATGGATAACTTTCAACTTAACTGGGAAGGTGAGCATGCACCTGAGGTTCATCATTTGAAGGTTCTGTTTGACTTTGTTGAAAGATGTATGGCACTGTTGAACTGCTTTGGTGTAGTCCAGAAATATCATTACGCAAGAGGACTGAAATAACAAGCTATCGGTCAACTGTGCCTTGCGGAGGATCACATCCCAGGCCTGATAATTAAGGATGCCTGCTATTATTGGGCGAGGTAGAGCCTCCGGGGCGGGGCAGGTGCACAGGGCCAGGAAACAGTATGCACACTCCACCACAGGAACATCTCAAGCTGATTCTCTCCTGCACCCTCCTGGAAACTCACAAATCGAAGGTTATTGCACCACAATCTGTTTCCTGTATCCTCCGCTCGTTGTTCCAGGGCCACTGTTGTGGAGCAGAGTTTGGACATTTGCTTTTTAAGTGTGGTCATGTCGTCCTCTAGTGTGGACACTCTGCCTTGGAGACTGTGTGCACCTCATTGCTGAGGTCCTGGCGAAGCTGGGAGACGTTTACTGTGACTTCTCCTTGCGAGATGGCTAGATAGCTTTTAGGATGGTTTTTAGATCCGTGGGCAGGATGCTGTTGAGGAGTGTCACCTGTGAAGCCTGCAGCTTCCGGTGCCTGCACCATGAATTTGTCCATCTTAGTCTGGGCGTGCCCCTGTGAGCTTTTGTCTTTGCCCATCTTGCCAGGGGGCTATGGTCTGCTGAGTTCCAGAGAGGACCAAAACCGCAGTTATCTACCTAGTGGAACCCTTTGTGTGGTGGGGGCTACTGAGCCAGCCTGGTCTGAGGCTCTTCCCTTAGTGTTGTATATGGGGGACTCACTGGCATGTGGCAAAGCAGGCCTCCACGGATGATTGTACCTAAGGTGAGTGGGGTGGCGATTGCTGTGCCAGATGTCGGGATGCTGTGCCTGGAAACTGGACAACCCGGCCCACTTGCCTAGTCCTGTAGGGAGCATGGAAGCATGAGCAGCCGTGGGATGGGGGGGGGGGGTGCGCATGTATCATCAGGCCCTCCCTCTGGATTCGGTCGGGCCAATGCTCACTCCCTCTTTGCCACAGCCCTCCATCCCTGCCCTTGCAGGTCAGCTTGGTGCAGCAATTTTTCCTCCTGGTTCCGCTGGCTGGTGCCTCCTTCTGCATGGAGGAGCAGAAGGAATGCACCCTCCCTGGTTGATCAGGCTCCTGCATTCCACCGGCAGGCATCCAGAAACCAGCCCCGAGGACAATCAGTCCAGTACACAGTGGCTGGTTTTGGTCTATGCCCGTATGACGATTTTGCAGGCCTGAGGACAAGGAACAGTAGACTCACCACACACCCTGGGTCGCGAGGGTAATTTGCTCCACGTGTCACCTGCAAGTCTCACCCTGCTTCCAGGAGAGTAGATGCGGTATCTGGAGGACACGGGCCCCACGCCAGGAGGGGGGGGGGGGGTGTTTACAGCTTAGTACATACATGACACCTCCTGACTAGTACATGCATGACGCTGAGGTTCCAGGAGTCCAGCATCAAATTTGCCTACTGCCGATTCAATCAGCTCTCTTTGGTGCTCACTGAAGGGGGGTGGATGGACAGGCAGTTTGGGCTCCGGGATAGGTTTGAATGTCAGAGGACATCTGGAAGCATTTTCAGAACACTGGTGCCATCTTGGCCGTCCAGGCCACCGTGTTTAGCCCCTATTTTTAAGAAGTGAGATAAGAACCTTACTAACTGCTATCAGGCCATAACGCTCCTTTATTCAATGTTGAAAACATTTGGCAGATACCTAATCTTAAGTGTAGAGGCCTGGGCAGAGGAAAATGGTACCCTCTATAGATTCAATATGGATTTTGCTCGGGATTGGGAACGGTGGAGCAATATCTCAAACTGCTACCTGTTAGTGGTGAAATACACCAAGGCAAAGCAGGAATTAATCCACATGGGTTTTACGGATTTAACTGATGCTTTTGATCTAGAGAACCGTTCAAAGCAATGACAGCTGATAGAAACTATGAGGGTGGAGAACCCTTTAATTAGTATTTTAAAGAGATTACATCAGTACATGCACGTTAGGATACGTTACAGCATTGATGAGGCCTAGACAGACAAAAAGGTTCGTTAAGAGGGTTTAGACAATCAATCAATCACGTTTCTTGTATAGCTCGACTACTCACCCATAAGGGTCTCAAGGATTTTGAGTGGGGAATCTGAGGTTCAGTTAAAGAGCCAGATCTTGAAGTCCTTCCTAAATTGTGCCAACGACGGTGATTGCCTGAAATATAGCAGCCGGAAGTTCCCGGTCTGCGCAGCGAGGTAGGAAAAGGATCTTCCTTCAGCCATGGTCTTGAGGATCCGTGGGATGGTGGCCAGAGCAAGTTTGGCGGAGCAGAGATGTCTGGTGGGAGTGTAGGAGAGGCAGTGGTTAAGGTATGGAAGTGCAGCATTGTAGGGCTTTGTAGGCATGCATGAGCTTGAAGGTATTTCTTTTGTTGATAGGTAGCCAGTGAAGGTCTTTCCGGTGACCGGTGATGTGGCTGTGGCGGGGGATGTTCAGGATGAGTCTGATGGAGGCGTTCTGGATGTTCTGCAGTTTCTTTGGGAGTTTTTGGGTGGTGCCCGTGTAGATTGCGTTGCCGTAGTTAGTCTTCTGCTGATGAGCGCATGGGTGACCGTTTTCCTGGAATCGGTTGGGATCCACTTGAATAACTTACGAAGCAGGCTGTGCGTGTGAAAGCAGGACAAGGCGGCGTTGATTTGGCGGTTCATAGAGAGCCAGGAGTCCAGGATGATGGCATGGTTTTCTGCGTTGGCCGTGGGTGTAGTGGGGGGATGAGGTGGGTTCAGCGTGCTGCGGGCACCAGGAGTCGTCCCAGGCAGAGGGGGTGAAGCCCAGGATGAGGACTTTGGTCTTGTCTGAGATGAGCTTGAGGCAGCTGTCCTTCATTCAGGTGCCGTCTGCCTTCATCCCGTTGTGGAAGTTGCTCTTGGTGGCTGTGGGTTCGCCTGTGAGGGAGAGAATCAGCTGGGTGTCGTCAGTGTAGGAAAGGATGTCGAGTATATGACTTCTGACGATGGCAGCAAGCGGAGCCATGTAGATGTTGAAGAGGGTGGGGCTCAGGGAGGATCCCTAGCGCACTCCCCATCCGATCTCTGTAGGTTCTGAAGGGAACAGTAGAAGGCGAACTCTGTGTTTGGCCGGTGAGAAAGGAGCAGAGCTATTCTGTGGCTTTATTGTGGATGCCGGTGTCATGGAGTCTTGCGCAGAGGGTGTGGTGGGAGACGGTGTCGAAGGTGGCTTGAGGGCAGCAGTCTTGCCTCGATCGAGGAGGGTGCATATGTTGTCTGTAGTGGCGAGGAGAGTGGTCTTGATGCTGTGGCTGCTTCTGAACCTGATTGGGAGAGGTCCAGGATGTGGTTCCTTTCGATGAACTCAGAGTTTGGCATTAATGGCTGTCTCTATGACTTTGTCTGAGAAGGGGAGTAGAGAGATGGGTCTGTAGTTCTTGAGGTCCGTCGGGTTGGCAGATGGTTTCTTCAGCTAGGGGTTGACCTCTGCATGTTTTCAGTCTTCATGGAAGGTGGTGTACTTGATGAAGCAGTTGATGGTGCAGCAGAGTTTGGGTGCAATGGAGGTGCTGGCTCTGTTGAAGATGTTGTGATGGCAGGGATCCGAGGGGGCTCTGGAATGGAGGCTCTTCATGGTCCTGAGGGTGTCATTAGAGGTGAGGGTGGTCCAGTTAATTCAAGGTCAGCTGGGGTCTGGAGCCATTTGGAACGGTGATTGTGGGTGAGGTAGGTGGGTCTTGGGTCGCGAAGCTGTCATAGATTTCCTTGATCTTGCGGTGGAAGAAAGTGGCAAGGTTGTCGAAGAGAACTTGAGAGGGGGGAATTTCTGCTGTCTCTGTGCTGGGTTAGGCAAATTCTTTGACCACGGTTAAGAGTTCTTTGCTGTTGTGTGTGTTGGCGTTCAAGCGTTCCGGTATGGCTGCTTTCTTTGTTCTGATGAGGTGGTGGTGTGCGATGGTGGCGGTTTTGAAGGCTGTGTGGTCTGCCATGATATTACTGTTCCTCCATCTTTTCTCGAGCAGTCTGCGGGTGCGCCTGGACTCTTGAAGGGTGGGGGAGAAGCAGCTGGCTTCCTTGGAGGGCTGCTTGCCTGAGGGTTTGTTGGCCAAGTAGGAGATCCAACGATGGAGGTTGTGTGCTAAGGCATTTGCGTCAGTGGATGTCAGTGGTGGGGTTTTGCTGCGGGGGGTGGTAAGCAGGTCTTCGGTGACCTTGTTCCAGCTTCTGCAAGGATAACGGTGGGGGTGGGGGCGTACGGTGGGTTTGGTGAAGAAGTGGCTGACGGAGATGTTGCTTGCGGAGAAGATGGGGTTGAGTATGTGTCTTGCTGAGTGGGTTGGAGAGGTGACCAGTTGTTTGAGTCCGATCACACTCTATAGCAAATAAAGCTAGGGAGGGTAACCCACTTTCCATATCTGGGTTTACCATTTGCATCATACCTAGATTGGAGGCATTTGCCTACCATTAGAATGCAACAACTGCTGAGATCAACTGAGGCAGTTCATAGATTTTCAGCTAAAATAGGGGAAAAACAAAGTTATAATGGAGATATATAAATGTAAATAAAACCCTGTGGGTTCATATGAGGCCAGGGTTTGGGATCATGTTAATCCAAGCCCCTCCAGAGGGTTGAGAACTACTTTATACATATAAATTGGCAATGCTTCTTATTTAACAGCTCCTCATGTAAAGTATTTGGCAGTAATTCGTTTTATATGCTCACCTTTGAAAATCAGGAAAGCCTATGTAAATACCAGGGGGTGAAATTGCAATGAGATACCTGGGAGTTGTAATAACTTAGAAACCTGAAGTCATTCCGCTGGTTAATTGGAAAAAAAAGTGAGTCAAGAAATTGAGAATTTTTTTTAAGATGGACCAACCTGACACTTATATCTGTGGCAGAGTCAACTTGGTTAAGATGATTGAGCTCCCAAAAATCATGTTTTTGTTCAACTATATACCTCTCACTTTCCCCAAAGAGTGCATCCCTAAGCTGCAGGGTAAAATTGGTAGTTGTATCTGGGCCTCAAAGGGGACTAGGATTGCTTGGAAAAAATTGAGGAGAAAGCTGGGGGTCTGACTTTGCCTGACCTCCAGATATATTGCTGTGCATTCCATTTTGAGAATTCCCGGATGTTGGCTAACAAACCAGACCGATCCTCAATGAGTAGACTATATGAGGCAATGCTTAGTGGATTGGGGCAGACCATTTCTTACTCGAATATGGGGATCCAAAATACTTTCAGGCTGAAAGTTTTAAAAACAGCATTAAGAAATTGGGTATATTTTAGAAAGAGATTTAGTATCCCATATTGTATGTCTTTAGCCCCAATCTGGGACACCCGGGGCACACCAGAATGTTTGGAGGACCAGTTAAGCCACTCCCCTAAAGACAGCTGACTTCAACTGCTGGGAAGATCTGAGAGTAGGATCAGGATTGGCGGAGTGGCAAGCTCGGAGTGCATGCACTAATGTCCAGCTAACGAGATTCAAATATTATCATCTACGATCATGGTGGGCAACGCAAGACTGGGTACAGAAAGAGGAGGAGGTATGGTCTGAATGGGTGATGAAGGTTGGCCCTTTAAAGAAGGAATTATTGACGTGGTATTGGGACTTTTTAGAGGCCGAGGACAAGAAATATCCTAACTTAGCTTCAATTTGGGAAGAGGGAATCCTCGTGGGGGATAGAAGGCAGATATGGAAAGTGTCTTTTAATACATTATATGCTGTGGTGAAATCTTCCTCACTCAAGAGAAACCATTTGTTTACAACACGCAGGGCCTACTGGTCTCCAAGTAAGCTGTCAAAAATGGCTGGGAAAGAAATTAGACGTCTGAAATGTAAGTTCTTAATTGCAGATGACACGCATGTTTATGCAATGCCCAATCCTGGCTCCTTTCTGGGGCATTGTATGTAATTTCATCAGCAAAATAACGGGCATTGCATCAAGGAAAGCTCTCATCTTCTATTTTTTGGGATCAACCCTGAAGGATACTTTGGTTTAAACTCTGCCAAAATGAGGTTTGTTTGATGTGGTTTTGCTGGCAAGACATGAGATATGTAGGCTTTGGAAATCAGCAAGTGCACCGTTTTTTATTGACTGCTCAAAAACATCAAATTAATAAGTAAGATGGACATAGCCTGTGACCCCCTGAGCCTCTAGATATTAATGGAGGGACCAATGATTAAGCCATGCTTGCTGTGTCTCTTTGTATTCTCTTTCTTGAGCCTGGGGGGTGCATTTCAGAACAGCAGTAATCTCGTGTGGGTAGACACCCTCCCTTCCCCCACCAGCAAGAAAGAGATGGTGGTATGAGGACATAAAAAAAACGATAATCTTATGTACATGACTATTATTTATCTGTCCTTGAATAATTCTGGACTATTATTTCGTTGCTGTTTTTAATTATTTATTCATACTTCCTATGCATCAACTATATGTATTGTTGCATCTCCCATAATAATGATGAATAGACTGCAAGAAAGTAATCAACAAATGTACAATACAAGAGTAAATGGATATGGTGCTTCTTTTGGCATTGAAGAGGAAGGTCAATATCCCTATTTGTGCTACCATTTTAGCACTGACCTTCACTTTAATACTTGAGGTAAACTCAAGTATTAGGGTTAACATCTGTAAAATCTTTCTGCTGGCAATAGCCTATAAGAGCCTTTTATTGCAAACCATTTCTTTACAAATGAGATGGTCATTATACATTGTGCACATCTTCTCCACAGGCCGGTACCTCCTACCCACCTACAACATGCACCTTCTTTTATTTGGCGATCTATTAAGAAGTTAATTGATAACTGATTTTGACATTGTTTAAGTAGACTATTATCTAAAAGCATGAATTGATATTGCATTTTAGGTGAGCTGGTTTATGATAATAGTTGATTGTAGAGAAGTAGGATTATATGAGTTGGTATAAATCATGGTTAATTGACTATGTATTTATTATACATCTTCGAATTATTTGAAAACCTGTAAATAATTAGCAATCTGCCTTGCCATAAACATGCTATTTTTATTTAATTATTTTTCGTTTTTGTTTAGTCAATTAACAGACCCTCTCGTCTAGTAACTTTGATTAGACTCTTTTCCATGTTCTAGATTTAAATATAGAAACAAACTGGTTGTGAAGAGGGTGGTGTAATAAATCAAGGCACTCCACCAAATCTTGCATTGACGCCCTTTTATGTGTTCATTCTTCTGGGCATCCAAAGGAAGAAAAGAATACAGGTGTTTCTTCATACGCCAGGACCTCAACTGCTGAACAGAAATTATGTTTTAAATCTACAATAGATTGTCTATATGGAGTTTAATCTAGGAGACTTTTTGCATGGTAAGTTATATGAATACTATTGATACCTTGTTTTGATTAAAGATTTTTTATAAACATGTTTTATTCTCTTAACACACAACACATCAATTTCACACTGGGCGTCAGTTACCCCAGGGGGTTTAGAGCCTAATATTAGACACATCACCAAACAGGGCAATGCTACACAGATAGTTTTCCTAATAGGAATACATGTATAAGTAAAACAGTGTCATCTTTTTATGCTAGTACTTTAAGGTGTTTGATCTGACTGCGCTGTGATATCACACACCAGCCCGTATGCCCACCGTTAAATGAAAAGAAAACCCAAAAATTAAATTGAAATATGACATATGAGAATGTCGGAATGGGGACCTTTACTGAAGATGTGTGCCCGCAGTGTAGGAAATCCGCTGTCACAATTACTTGTGGGAGTGTTTAAAGGCTTGTAACAGGTTAGAGGATAGAATTATGGACACCACACGTCTATAAGTCCCAACCTCTAGCCATCCAACAGTTTATGACGATTCTTCACCATCTGAAAGAAACAGGTTAGTATTAGATTCCTTACCTTAGAATATCCCCAGGCGTCAGTCTGGATCCGGAAACTTTTGCGTAGCAGTACCCCTGCGCGTCGGTAGGCGTCGTCTGCAGGCGTCCCCTGCGGCTCCGCGTCGTCGGCGTCGTGCGCCGTGATGACGTCGCTGGAGTATATAGACGCCGCCTCCGCGCGCTGACGTCAGTTCTTCTTTTTTCCGCGCCAGTTAGCGCAGATCCGAAGAGCAGTACTCCGGTCTTTTGACCAAGTTTTTTGTTGACTGATTGATCTTTACGGTGCCGGTAGGATGCCCGGTTTCAAGAGTTGTGACGAGTGCGACCGCATGATGTCGGTCACCGACCACCATCGACTCTGCCTCCGGTGTCTGGGCGCGGACCACGACGTGGAGTCCTGCGTCGACTGTCGGGCCTTGACTGGAAAAGCTAGGCGGGAGCGGTCCCGCAAGCTTCTCGAACTCCGGTTGTCGGCCCCGCGTCGAGAGCGGTCCCGGTCCGGTCGGAGGTCGAGGGAGCGGTCGAGGGAGCGGTCGCGGAGCCGCCATGGGCGCTCCGGGAGTCGCCACCATTCCTCCGGCTCGTCAGGTAAGCACAAGAAGTCGGGGCGTCGCCATCGCACCCCCGACTCCCCCCGACGCCCGCGTGCTGCGGCCGGGGGCTCGGGTGGCCCCACCCCCGCGGTCCCGCATGGGTCGCCGACGCCGTCTGCCCCACACCTGTCGGTCCCTGGGGAAGGCGCGTCGCGTGAGGAGATCGAGGCCTTCCTCATTGCTATGAGGGCGAGGTCTTCTCCGGCGGGGCCTTCGGCGCCTGCGGGCCCGTCGGTCCCGTCTGGGGGCCCGAGCGGTTCGGGTGCTCCTGCCCCGGCGCCGCCGGTGGCTCCGGCCCCGGCGCCGCTGGTTCCCTCTGGTTCGTCGCCGGCTGGTCTCCCGGCCTCTCCGGCGTCGGTTCCTGTGGACCAGCCCAGGGTACCGCCCCCGCGTGGTGCAGCGACTCCGCCGTCGGCTCCGGCCGGCGTCGGGTCCCCGGCACCGACGCCGCGCGGCGCCACCCCCCTTTCCTCCCCGACTCCGGACTCGGAGCCGGACCGGCGTCGGCCGACGCCGGACCCGACGCCGATGGGGCCTGTTGACCCCGATGTCTATATCGTCGACCCAGAATATGGGTATGACGAGGAGGAGTATGGTGAGGGTTGGGAGGGGTCTGAGGACCCTCTATCCCGTGCCTGCCAGTACGATGTGGACTGGGTAGGTGATCTGGGTGATGCCAGTGGCCTGGACGAGTCGCCCAACCCTGGGTTTGTCTCTCCGTCCCCTGTGGCGTCCGAGGCGGGTGCTGCCTATTCGGTGGTCCTGATGAGGGCTGCCAAGGCCTTACACCTTGAGCTCCCCGTCGCGAAGGTCAAACCGAATATCCTGACGGAAGTTTTTAAACCGCAGTCATGCCCCCAGGAGCCTCTGCTGCCGTTTAATGAGGCCCTGACGGATGTCCTTCTGGGCACCTGGTCCAGGCCCGCCTCTGGTGCGCCGGTTGACCGGAACGTTGCCAGGCGTCACCGTCCCTGCGCGGACGACCCTGCCTTCCTGTCCACCCATCCCTCCCCGGAGAGTCTGGTGATCCAGGCCTCCACTTCGCAGTCCGCATTTCCGTCGGCTCCGCCCGACCGGGAATCAAAGAGGTACGACCAATTCGGAAAGAAAGTGTTTTCCTCTTTGAGTGCTGGACTGCGGTCTTGTAACACCGCGTGCCTCTTGGGCCGCTACACCCACTCCCTGTGGGATACGGTCGAGGAGTGTTTGCCGCAATGCCCCCAGGAAGTGCGGGACAAGCTCACCCGGGCCTTTGTTGAAGGCCGGGATGCGGCGCGGTACTCGATCCGTTGTGGTCTGGACACCACGGACTCCCTGGGACGGGCCATGTCCACTACGGTGGCGATTCGTCGCCATGCCTGGCTGAGATCTGCCAACTTCTCACCAGACGTCCAAAATACGCTTATGGACATGCCATTTGATGGCAGTCGCCTATTTGGTGACAAAGCGGACCACGCGCTGGAGCGCTTCAAGGACTCCAGGGTCACGGCCAAGTCCTTGGGTCTCTCGACCCAGACCCAGCGCCAGCAGACGGGTTCGTTTCGGCCCTTTCGTGGCCAAGGGAGAGGAGGTCCCACACGTGCTGCCAGCCACGCGGCGCAGAGCGCTCCCCAGCGCGGTGGCGCCCGTGGTTTCCGCCGTGGTGGCGGTAGAGGCCAGCGTCGTGGTCAGTCCACGCCTCCCTCCGCTGCGGCATCCAAGCCTTCCTAGTCCGAGCTTTCGGGCTCACGTGACGCCAGTGGGTGGCAGGGTTCGCCATCACCACTCCCGCTGGCGCGCGATAACATCGGACAGGTGGGTGCTGCAGCTTGTCCGAAGGGGCTATGCCCTCCCCTTCGAGTCCACTCCTCCAGCCATGCCACCGCAGAACCACCGTGTGTCGGGGGACCACTTGACACTTCTGCAGGAGGAAGTTACGGCCCTCTTGGCCAAGGGGGCCATCGAGCGCGTTCCTGGGCCAGAAGTAGGGTGTGGTTGCTACTCCCACTACTTTCTGGTACCCAAGAAGGACAAGGGAGGCCTGCGTCCTATCTTGGATCTACGGAACGTCAACGGCTTCCTCCGGAAGGAGAGGTTCAAGATGTTGACTTTGGCTCAGGTCTTGGCTGCTCTAGACCCACAAGACTGGATGGTAGCGTTGGACTTGCAGGATGCGTACTTTCACATCCCCGTCCTGCCGGCCCACCGGCGTTACCTGCGGTTCACGGTAGGCCACGAGCATTTTCAGTTTATCGTGCTCCCATTCGGCCTTACCAGCGCCCCACGGGTGTTCACGAAAGTGATGGCGGTGGTCGCAGCTCATCTGCGCCGGTTAGGGGTTTCAGTCTTCCCCTACCTCGACGACTGGCTGTTGAAGGCGGGCTCGCCCCAGACAGTCGTCCACCACCTTCAGATGACGGCAGACCTCCTGCACGAGTTGGGGTTTTCCATCAATGTGCCGAAATCACACCTGTGTCCCTCTCAAAAGCTCCTTTTCATCGGAGCGGTTCTCGACTCGGCGCAGTTTCGGGTTTATCCCCCGGAACGGCGGGTCCGGGATATTCAGGCTCTGATTCCCATCTTTCAGCCGTTATCCCGGGTTTCGGTCAGGTTGACGCTGCGGCTTCTGGGGCTGATGGCCTCCTGCATCCTTCTGGTGCATCACGCCAGATGGCGGATGCGGGCTCTGCAGTGGGACCTGAAGTTTCAGTGGGCCCAGCATCAGGGCAACCTATCCGACCATGTCCTGATCTCGGAGGGCACTGCGAGACAGTTGCAGTGGTGGCTTACAGACCGCGATTGGGTCAGGGGCAGATCCCTCTCCCTTCCCCAGCCGGAGCACGTGGTTGTGACGGACGCGTCCCTCCAAGGCTGGGGTGGCCACTTGGGAGAGGCGGAGATCAGAGGCCTCTGGTCTCCGGCGGAGTCCCGGCTCCATATCAACATGTTGGAGCTGCGGGCGATTCGCCTGGCACTGAAGGCATTCCTCCCCTTTGTCAACGGGAGTGTAGTGCAGGTGTTCACGGACAACACCACCGCCATGTGGTACTGCAACAAACAGGGCGGTGTGGGGTCGTGGACCCTTTGCCAAGAGGCTCTGCGCCTCTGGCAATGGCTGGAACGTCAGGGCGTGACTCTGACGGTTCAACACCTGGCAGGTTCTCTGAACGCCAGGGCGGACGAACTCAGCCGTCGGTGCTCGGTGGATCACGAATGGCGTCTGAACTCGGATGTGGCGAGAGGCCTCTTTCAGCAATGGGGAGAGCCTTGGTTAGATCTATTCGCCACAGAAGAGAACGCGCAATGTCATCAGTTCTGCGCGTTGGAGTTTCCAAGACGGCACTCGCTCGGCGACGCCTTTCGGCGCGAGTGGAGTTGCGGTCTGTTGTACGCCTTTCCGCCTATACCACTTCTGCCCAGAGTGCTGAAGAAGATCAGGCGCGACCGGGCCCAAGTTATCCTTGTGGCTCCGGACTGGGCTCGAAGGTACTGGTATCCCGAGCTACTCAGCATGACAGTCGGTCCCTCGATCCGCCTGCCCCTTCAGGAGGACCTTCTGTCGCAGCAGCAGGGGACGGTCCTCCACCCGAACCTGTCCAGTCTCCACCTCCATGCGTGGAGATTGAGCGGCGACAGTTGAGGCCATTTGACTTGCCTCCTGAAGTCTGTGATGTCATTCTGGCAGCCAGGCGTCCCTCCACAAAGTCGGTATACGCCTGCCGGTGGAACAGATTTGTGGCATGGTGCACAGCGAAGGCTGTGGATCCCCTTTCTGCCCCTCTATCTGAGGTTCTCCTCTTCCTCCTTTCCCTTGCCCAGCAGGGCTCTGCTCTGGGCACTATCAAGGGCTGTCTTTCTGCCCTTTCCGCCTTCTTGAGGCTACCTGATCAGCCATCTTTGTTCAAGTCCCCTATTGTGTTAAGATTCTTGAAGGGCATCACGCACATGTATCCTCCAGCTCCGTTCGTGATGCCTCAGTGGGACTTGAACCTGGTTTTGACTTTCCTGATGTGCGCTCCCTTTGAGCCCCTTCATTCCTGTCCTCTCCGTCTTCTCACCTTAAAGACGGCCTTCCTGGTAGCCATCACCTCTGCCAGGAGAGTGAGTGAGCTCCAGGCTCTTTCTGTTCAACCTCCTTTCTTGTCTGTTCATCCTGATAAGGTGGTTCTTCGGACCAGACCTTCTTTCCTGCCCAAGGTAGTCTCTGCTTTTCACATTGGGCAGTCCATCACCTTGCCCTCCTTCTTCCCGCCTCCGCATCCTTCAAAGGATGAAGAGCGGCTCCATCGTCTGGACCCAAAACGTGCGCTTTCATTCTATATGGATCGCACACGCCAGTTCCGGGTGGATGACCAACTGTTTGTTGGCTACGTGGGTGAGAAGAAGGGAAGGGCGGTACAGAAACGGACCATCTCTCGGTGGGTCGTCCTGTGCATCAAAGCATGCTACTCTTTGGCTCGGAAGGAGCCTCCTGTTGGGCTGAGGGCCCATTCCACTCGGGCCACGGCGGCTACTACTGCCCTGGGCCGGGGAGTCCCTTTGCAGGACATTTGCCAGGCGGCCACGTGGGCCTCGCTGCACACCTTTGCGAGGCACTACTGCCTGGACAGTCAAGTCCGGAGGGATGGCTTCTTTGGCCGTTCGGTCCTCCAGGACTTTCTGGTGTAGGTTGTATTGGTTCGCAGACCCACCACCGGGGTTGGTATTGCTGGGGTATCTATTCTAAGGTAAGGAATCTAATACTAACCTGTTTCTTTCAGATGAACAAGTTACTTACCTTCGGTAACGATATATCTGTAAGAAACAGTAGTTAGTATTAGATTCCTTACCGCCCCGCCCATCCTCCCCGTTCTGCGAACTGATACCTAGGGTTAGGGACATCCCTTTCAGGGCCCTAGTTTCAAATGGCACCAGTGTTGGTTCTCACATGGCTCTGCGTGTTCTGGCGCGGAAAAGCTGTGTGCAAAGAACTGACGTCAGCGCGCGGAGGCGGCGTCTATATACTCCAGCGACGTCATCACGGCGCACGACGCCGACGACGCGGAGCCGCAGGGGACGCCTGCAGACGACGCCTACCGACGCGCAGGGGTACTGCTACGCAAAAGTTTCCGGATCCAGACTGACGCCTGGGGATATTCTAAGGTAAGGAATCTAATACTAACTACTGTTTCTTACAGATATATCGTTACCGAAGGTAAGTAACTTGTTCATCGCGCCAGTGGAGGATTTATCTCTCCCGCTCTGTCTGTAATTGTGCGAGAGATCTCAAAATGTAGTCCCAGGCCCTATATTGATTAAAGATATTGATTTTTTTTCTCAAAGAAAATATTGTAATATGAATATTGCATCATCATATATTATAAAGAAGGTTTAGCAGGACTGTTATGATAAGAATTAGGCATTGATATGCTTTTTGCTCAGTGGTTTATAGACCAAGTAGAAGAAAGAGTTTTAACATTTTGATTTGGAATACCTTATTAACTAATACTTCGGGTGAAGAGTTTTGGTGTTACTTTCTTATGAATTACTGGGTACTCTGATACCTTTTAACCACACCCTTACAGTGATTATTAAGTTGATAGCAAGCGGTAAAGATTACAGTATTGACTGGCTGCGGAGAATAAGTTATTTCCTTCAGTAATTCTCTCTGGTGAATACTCAAACAGCAGGTTCCTCACTTTTAGAATATTCCCAAGTATCAGCCAGGGTTGCAAGATTTGTTCATTAATTCTTTCCGTGCACCTGTAGATGGTGCTGTATGGATCCACAATGACTTCACACTGTCCTGGAAGTGACGGAGGTGAGCTTCCTATTAGTACACTCCGGTGTGTTGACATCAGTTTCTTAATCTTTTCCCTTCCGCGCTGTCGTACTCAGAGCACTTTAAACAAATTGCAGATGACAGTGTGCCAAAATCTAACTTGGAACCTTATTATGATTCCAAGAATTGGAAAGTGGCAGGGCAGTAAAGAAATCTGCAGTTAGATGAGGTATCCAGAAACAGTGTAACACAAGGTAAGTAACTTTTCCTTCTGACGGCAACTTCTAACTGCAGATTCTTCACTTTTAGAATAGATACCACATTAGTACCTCCACAAGAGTCTGTGGAGTGGACTCCGATTCAAATTCTTGCAAGACCAATCCGGCAAAATTGCCCTCCTGCCAGATGTAACTGTTGATGCAGTGTTTTGTGAACGTGTTCACTAATGCCCCCACTGTAGCTTGGAAGATAATCAGAACTGCACCCTTCCTTTTCAATGCTGTTGTTGCAGCCTTGGTCCTGGTGTATTGAGCCTGAAGGTATTCTGGGGGGTTCCTTCTTAGCCAGCACTTAACAGAATGTAATGGAATGAACTTTCCGCCTGGACACAGTTCTCTTTTGCACTGCCTTTCCTTTCTTGGTCCCATTAAATCATCCTCCACACTATGCTTACTGGTATGGTCAATGACTATAAGATCCGAGCTCTCTTGGGGTCAAGCTGATGGAGCGTCTCCTTCTCTTTCGATGTGTGTGGCAGAGCAAAAATATCAGGCGGGTAATCGACTTGTCAACATTGAAGTGAGTCAGGCTCCCCTGTCTTTCCCCTGAGGATCGTGACTATATGGATAGCCCGCTCACTACGGCCTAAATTGCCCAAGCAATCCGATCGTTAAATTCTGGAACAGCACTGGGCCCCAATGGGCTTCCTATAGGGCTCTACAAACTCAGGCCTGACAAACTCGCACCTCATTTGAAAGTTATGTTTGTGGAATCCAGAGACAAGGGAATACTGCCAAGGGAACAGAGAATAGCTACAGTGGTTGCGATCCACAAGGAAGGAAAGACTAGAACGGAATGTGCTTCGTATAGACCTATCTCTCTCTTAAACACAGAGCCGAAGATTTTAGCCAAGCTCCTGGCGAACCGTCTGGTAAAGGTGATCAGCGGCCTGATACACCCCGATCAGTCTGGCTTCATGCCACATAGAAACACTGCCCTAAACTTGCGCAGATTGCACGGGGTAATCGATAGAGTCCACACCTTGCGGGAGCCAGCCACAATCTCGTCGCTGGACGCAACAATGGCATTTGGTACAATCGAATGGCCCTATCTGTGGGCTGTTCTTGCCAAGTTTGTATTCGGTCCCGAATTCACCAGATGGGTGTGTCTACTATACTCGGAACCGCTCGCCCAAGTAGTAGTAAATAACAGAGTCTCTACCCCGTTTTCAATTGGTCGGGGCACCCATCAGGGCTGCCCGCTGTCTCCCCTTCTCTTCTCTTTAGCCTTGGAACCCCTTGCTGCCTGGATACGTTGGGAAGCTTCGATCAGAGGAATGCGGTGGTCCCCTGGATGGGAGGATCACATATCACTGTATGCAGACGATCTACTGCTTTACTTGACTTCCCCTGTAAGTCCCTTACAGTTGTATTGGATGTCTTGACCTCTTTTGGGAAAATTTCGGGACTCTCGATTAACTGGGAGAAATCTTTGCCCTGAGAGGAGATCCCCCCAGTCCCCCCACGCAACTGGGGAAAGAGAATAGGTGAGTGAGTGTTATTTGCGCTAGGAAGAAACACAAGTATAGATCAATATCTATTAAGCTCCAAGGATAAGGTCCTGGTCACCCACCATGAACCAAACAATGTGATCAAAAGACAAATCACAGTTGTAAAACAGAGAAACAAATGGTATATACTGAGCTAAAAGGTCAATATCATAGTCCATCAATTAAATCCAATGAATAATGTTGTCTTCATTTCATCTTCATTTATTTTCTGTTCATTTATTAATCCAATCTTCACCAAGAACACATACATTAGGCAGCGGCTAATGTATGTGTTCTTGGTGAAGATTGGATTAATAAATGAACAGAAAATAAATGAAGATGAAATGAAGACAACTTGATTCATTGGATTTAATTGATGGACTATGATATTGACCTTTTAGCTCAGGATATACCATTTGTTTCCCCCACGCAACTGCCCTATACAGGTTAACACTGAGGGGCTCAAGTATTTGGGAGTTTTCACCTCACTGGATCCCTCGGTGAGATATGATCGGAATCTTCTTCCCCCTCTGCAGAGGCTTAAGAGTGACATTGCCAGCTGGAGGAAACTTCCTATTTCGCTGTTAGGTAGGGCAGCCCTCTTCAAAATGATGGCCCTGCCTCGATTTCTCTATGCCTTGCAAAATACCTTGGATGTTGTGCCGGCCAGCTATTTCCGTGAGATTAAGAGCCTTCAGAGGAGTCTGCTGTGGGATGGCAGGCACCAAATTGTACTAAATAAACTAACACTCAGTTGGTATGATGGGGGAATTAGTCTCCCGGATATTAAGAGGTACTATTGGGCCTCCCAGCTGGCTGCAATCAATCACGGGACATACGGTCGTGTGGATGATCCCGGCTACGCCATGGATAGGTGGCTCCTCCCAGGGGCAAATATAGTAGGGCTCTGTATTGCCGTCCAAAGAAACTGGCATTAACAGGACCAACGAAACACGCAGTCCAGATTTGGCATGATGCCACGGGTTCTCTGGGATGGCAGCATAAACTAACCTTGGCCACCCCACTTTGGGATTCCGAGAAACTTGGCAACCTCTGGAAGACGAAAGGTTTTGACAATTGGGACCTGATTGGAATCTCCACTGTCGGGGATCTGTGGAGGAAGGGGAGGGTTAAGTCCTTCGAGGAGATGCAGAAGGAATATGAGCTAGCAGATGCAGAGAATTTCCGCTATGTGCAGGTTCGGCACTCGCTTCTCTCCACTCTGCCTAGGGGCACCGAGCCCCCAGAGGCCTCTCCGTTAGAGGATAGAATACTGGACGGTCACCTTCCCGAGAAGACAATCTCATTAATTTATAAGAAGCTAATTAACCATATGGTAGATCCCCCTTCAGGCGTTGAGGGACAAGTGGGTGCAGGATGGGATAGAGCTTGACGACGAAGATTGGCAGACAGTGGTGTCTTCCCCATGGAGGTTGCAGTCCCAGCTCGCCCGAGACTAGTCCAGCTTAAGATTCTGCATAGGATTTATATCACGGCACCCCGACTGGTACACATTGGATTGTCAGATATAGGGTTATGCAGACGACAATGTGGTCTCATAGGTACATTTATGCATACCATCTGGGAGTGTACGCGCATTTCCACTTACTGGCACAAGGTGCACGTCACGATTAGCAAGGTACTGGGAGTCTCCCTGTCCCCGGAGGCCAGGAGGTGCCTCTTAAATATATGGGAACCCTCTGACTTAAAACACTTCTCAGACACAATGGGCTACACTAGGTTTTATGTTGACCAAAAGAAACATCGCTCAATTGTGGGGAGTGATGCAACCGCCCACCTTAGACATGTGGGATAGCAATTTGGGTTGGCGCATGTTTCGGGAGAAAACGGTGTATCTTGCGAGGGGATTCCCCAAGAAGTGGTCGCTGGTCTGGGGCCCCTGGTACCGCCACAGAGGAGATATTTGCACACCACCCAGAAATGCTGCACTAGATGACCCCCCTCCCCGTGAAGTTCCTTTTCAGGTGTATTTCTTGACTATCCTGTAACCCCCTGATGTATAGTCTGCAACTTTGAATGATCCTCTGTATTGAGTTTCCTGATTCTTGCTGATGTTTTATTTCAATAAAAAGAATTATTTTTAAATCACTTTTGGCATGACTGTAGCATGAGTCCTCAACACCAACTTGTCAGGGAAGAAAGTAGTTTAGGGAGGTTGCAGAGAGAGAGAGAGAGAGAGTCTGTAGTTCATTCATGCGGCATGTAGAAGTGATGGCGTATGAAAGAGTGTCTTGATTCAGCATAGGCTCTAATAGCGCTTCAGGCCCTTCTGAAAATGCATCCTAGGCAGCAATTTAAAAACTGAGGGTTGATTATACCAACATAAAAAGGCCAAAAGTGCCGGTAAGTAATCATTAACTGTGCTCACAGCACTGGCATGCTAGGCCAATGACATAGCAAACAAGACATCTGAGTTTGGCATGCAGAGGGTCGAGATGAGATAACCCACAAACTATCACCAGCTCCCAGCATAGATGCACTTCCAGGATGAGGGTCTAGCTATAAGAATAAAATCTACTACTTCGGGCACCAAGCCAAAAGAATGTAACTGTTGCAGTTCAGTATCCACATTTGGAGGAGTAGGTTTTAGGGATTCAGGTGTAGGACTGTCCCCTGTTGTAAGATTGGAGGTCCTCCCGAAGGGGTAGTCAGAACAGAGGATAACCGCCCTGGAGCTCTGGGTACCACACTCTCCTGGCACAGTCCTGGGTTGTTAAGATAACTTCGGCCTGGTCTGCCTTAACTTTCCTCAGAACTCAAGGTAGGAATGTTAGAAACAGGAATGCATACAATAGTCCTGGCTCCCATCTCAGACAGAATGCGTCTCCCAGTCACCTTTATTCGAGGAAACAAAAGTGTGCAGAGCTCATCACATTCATGATGGTGGTGAACAGATCTAACCAGATCATGCCCCAATGATTAAAGATCCCCTATGCCACCTCCGGATGTGGACACCACTCATGGTCTGCTCCAGATGGTACCCAGTACAAGGACCCCGGTAAGTTGCTGGCTACCAAAAAGATCTTCTGGTTCAGCACCCTGCAGAAACGTGTCGCCTCCTGGCACAGGATCCAGGTGCCCTCCTGACCTACTAGTTGCAGTACTACATCGTGGTCATGTTGGCCGTTAGGTCCAGTTCTAGCCTTCTTTTTTTTTATTTTTTTTTTATTTTTGCAGAGTTTTATATAGCGCAAACTAGAACCGAACCGAATCAGTTATCAGAGCGCTTTACATTTTTTTCCAGTTACGTTACATGAGGACACACTTTCATTTTAGGCACGGGGAGATTAAGTGATTTGCCCAGAATCACAGGGTTTTTTTGGCGTCGTTACCGAGACTCGAACCCAGGTCCCCAGGTTCGAGGTCGAGCGCCTTAGCCGTTAGGCCAACCCCTCTCCCCCCTTTTGGTTGGTAGGATGACATTCAGAGTGATGGCCTGAAGCTCCAAAAGGTTGATTTTGAGTTGCCTCTCTGCTGGAGACCAGAGGCCTCTTATCTCCACTTCTCCAATATGACCCTAGCAGTGACACGTCTATCACAATGATGATGTCTAGGTGGAGAATGGCTAAAGGCTTGCTGCAGGTCTAGCTGGGCCTCATCTTCCACCACTTAAGGTCCTGAATCATCTCTTGCAAGATCTGGAGAGCATTGGATTGGCTACCCCGGCGCTGGACTGATTTAAACCTTGAATTCCTCTACAGGTTGCATGTGCTGTTTGGCGTAAGGCCCTAGAAGGATGCACAAGTCCAAGAAGCCTCAGAACCCTCATCACATGACCAAGAACT
Organism: Lissotriton helveticus; assembly: GCF_964261635.1. NCBI lineage: Eukaryota > Metazoa > Chordata > Amphibia > Caudata > Salamandridae > Lissotriton > Lissotriton helveticus. Next base: position 809,559,266 of record NC_136072.1, on the reverse strand, counting down.
TAGTCTGAAATATTGAGATCAGATTTTGAATGTCCAAGACTCGCTTCGAAAAGGAAAGGCCTTGTACTTAACTGCATCGAAGGTAGCCATTCCGAAGGAAGTCCTCTTCATGGAGCACTGGTGGAAATTTGGCTCATTGATGGAAAACCAAAGAAATCAATTGGCTGAACGTTGTCCCGAAGAGGTTTGTAACGGACCTGCCTTTATTGGCCAGTTGTCGAGATACAGCAGTACACGTATCTTCTAGCTCGGACAATGAGCTGTGATCACTTTCTGTCACAACTCGCTCCCTACATTCTCATGTGTACCACCAAGGGGCTGATTTGTGGGACTCTCCAGTGTTTTAATATGCTTCCAGACATTCCTCTGCATGCATAAAGTGAATTCCAGCCATTTGGATGCTATTTGAGAAATGCCATCCATTCCCAATCCACACCAGGTTTTGTGGAAGCCAGCCTGCTCATACTTGAAATTCCATTATCTATAAACCCCTGCTCATTGCTTCAGCTCCACCCCTGCAGGCATATATGCGATTACTGTGAGCGCGTTTAAGCCCCAGCTCCCTTCAGTCCAGTGTTGGTCATTGTAGATGTGTTCCTGTGAGAGCGCACCTTGTTTCCTGAGTTTTTGCTATCATTGTTTCCAGAGTTCTTGAGCTACAGTTATTCCTTGATTGCCGAGCTATAGCTATCCCTGTTCCTGACCTAGCACTGCCAGCAGTGTGACCTTGATTCTTGAGATATAGCTATCCTTGTCCCTGAACTAGCAGTGTTCCCTTGATTCCTGAGCTATAGCTATACTTGTTCCTGAACTTGCACTGCCTGCAGTGTTACCTTGATTCCTGTGCCTGAGATGCAGCTTACCTTGTTCCTGAATTAGCACAGCCTTCAGTGCTACCTTGATACCTGAGCTGCAGATATACCTTGTTCCTGAATTAGCACTGCCTTCAGTGCTACCTTGACTCCTGAGCCTTAGTTCTTCATTGTTTCCTTGATTCCTGAACCAGCACTATCTAGTGCACTCTTAAAGCCTCTCTCCGTCTGTATTTCCCCTTTTCCCAGTCCCTGCTTTTCTTCCCATTACCTTTGTTCCAGTTCTTAGTTTGTGGTCTTCCTATTCCTACTGTATTGCTTTCTAGTTTCCTTGTCTATTTATTACCTGCTTCTGCCATGTGTTCTCTTTCTTTTCCCTTTTTCCCCTGTACCTTGATTTCTGAGCGGCAGTGAATTCCTTGAACTAGCACTGCCATTAGCGCTACCTTGTTTCCTTGATTCCTGAACCAGTCCCGTTTAGTGCACCCCTGTAGTCTCTATTCTTCTGTATTTACCTTTTCCCAGTCCCTACCTTCTTTCCATTTATCTTTTGTTCCAGTTTCTAACTTGCTTTCTTCCTGTAGCCCTAGCTTCCAGTATCCTAGTGGGTTATGTTTCCTACCTTCTGCCTAGTGTGCCCTTTGTTTTTCCCTTCTTTCCTGTTAAGCACTCCTTGCTAGTTTCTTGTCAATAGTGGCTTTGTGTTCTACACCCTTGCTGTTACCACCTTGCGTGTTACTGTTGGATCACCCGGATCCGTGGGTACACCTGACAACCTAGGTGGTGTCTTGTTTACTGTGAGCATTGTCTTTGAGTTACTTTTATAACATCACAATAGGTATCAGCTCCACTGACCCTGCCTTTGCATGTATATCCTATATGTGGGTATTTGCAGTTGGTATCTGTAACAGCAATTGTGGGTGAGGAACTTACTAAACTTCAGTCTTACCGTATGGAGCCCTCGAGTTCTTTGCCCCACATTCCCTTTATTGGTACTGTTGATATATATATATGTCTCACGAAATCCTGCAGTATGCCAGCAATCTTCAGCGCAGCAATTACAGGTACGAACCACTCGAGGGACTCCAATAAAGTTTCTCAGTGCTTCTTTTTATTTAAATGATTCAGAAAAGGGGGTGGTGATGAACAGAGTGTCTGAATTAAGCAGACCACTCTTACCCAGTCCAAAGATCAGGGCTTGATCCATCACCGTTATTTAGCTCACTGCCCCATCCCAGCTCAGAACCTGGCTATATGCAAATTAGTCTGTCCCTGGCCCAGTGCATCATGGGAACAGGGCAGACCAAACTACCAAGCCAATTCTTCACCAGTAAGGAGACAAGCTTCCGGGGACCGGTTTCTGCCATTTCAGGCGTCTTCGGCCCGGCTTGCTTGAATCCTGATGGAGCAGTGAGCAAGGGACTCATGTCTGAGTATACCCTGCCACACCTATAGTGGCTTGCTCATTGCACCATCAGGATTCAAGCAAGCCGGGCCGAAGACGGCTGAAATGCCAGAAACCGGTCCCCGGAAGCTTGTTTCCTTCCCAGTGTAAGAATTGGCTTTTGTAGTCTGGTCTGCCCTGTTCCCATGATGCACTGGGCCAGGGACAGACTAATTTGCATACAGCCAGGTTCTGAAACTGGGATGGTGCAATGAGCGAAAAAACGGTGTTGGATCTAGCCCTGATCTCTTGACTGGGTGAGAGTATTCTGCTTAATTCAGAGACTCTGTCCATCACCACCCCTTGTTGTAAATAATTTTGTCCACCCTAAGCGTGGAAGGGTATACTCAGATGTGAGTCCCTTGCTCATTTCACCATCAGGATTCAAGCAAGCCGGGCCGAAGACGGCTGAAATGCCAGAAACCGGTCCCCGGAAGCTTGTTTCCTTCCCAGTGTAAGAATTGGCTTTTGTAGTCTGGTCTGCCCTGTTCCCATGATGCACTGGGCCAGGGACAGACTAATTTGCATACAGCCAGGTTCTGAAACTGGGATGGTGCAATGAGCGAAAAAACGGTGTTGGATCTAGCCCTGATCTCTTGACTGGGTGAGAGTATTCTGCTTAATTCAGAGACTCTGTCCATCACCACCCCTTGTTGTAAATAATTTTGTCCACCCTAAGCGTGGAAGGGTATACTCAGATGTGAGTCCCTTGCTCATTGCACCATCAGGATTCAAGCAAGCCGGGCCGAAGACGGCTGAAATGCCAGAAACCGGTCCCCGGAAGCTTGTTTCCTTCCCAGTGTAAGAATTGGCTTTTGTAGTCTGGTCTGCCCTGTTCCCATGATGCACTGGGCCAGGGACAGACTAATTTGCATACAGCCAGGTTCTGAAACTGGGATGGTGCAATGAGCGAAAAAACGGTGTTGGATCTAGCCCTGATCTCTTGACTGGGTGAGAGTATTCTGCTTAATTCAGAGACTCTGTCCATCACCACCCCTTGTTGTAAATAATCTTTTTATTTAAAGGCATCCAGTCAGTCCTGGCCAGTGCCCCAGCATGACGCGTTTCGACAGACCCAGTCTGTCTTTATCACAGGACACGCCACAAATCTCGTGATACTTAAATGTGAAACTAAAGATGATAAAGGCCAATAAAATGCATTTGAGTCAAATCACTTCTGATGTCACACGATCATAGACATAGAAAAAAAGATACTTATCATATACATATGTTTTTCAAATGAGACAGATATGCTTCACATAGATTCAATTTACACAGTATGACTGCATAAATAAATAAATATTGAAAAAAAAATTAATAAATATTATTTCACACACACAATATAAAAAAGCATGTAAGGAAATTAAATAGAGAAGGAAAATAACCATTTCTACTATTGTATAAATAACATTTGACAAGTCCTCATATATAAATATGTACAAATGAAGCAAATGTTCTGTAAAAATATGACATTAGTGCAAAAAATGTATCTTTAGGATCCAATAATTTGATCAAGACTCGTGCAAATATAGCCACAAAACGTGTTAAAGTGCTATGGTGAAAGTGCAAAATGTGCAAATATAACCATCTATATAAGTTAAAATTAGAAATAGCAGCAGCAGTAATGAATGTCATCCCGGAGCCCCGGGAATATGTCCATAAATAAAGGACAGATAAAACGTGGCAGCAGTTACTGAAAAAGTGTTATACACAATCAATATTAATATAGTTAAAGATTGATAGTGTGATGGGCCAGTGCCCAATAACTATACTCATCGTCACGAACAGAAAATCAACAGGGAGCTAGATGTTAAAAAGGGGAACCTAAAATTGAAAAGGAACCCACAGAGGGGTAGTGACTATGCATTGCTAGGTAAACAAATAGATGGACTCAGCAGTTAGACTAAATAAAGTACCATAATGCAAGAAAAAATATATATATATTTATGGGTTCATAAGGTTTAGGGAAGACAACGGACTGATTTTATAAAAAATTGTGTAGATCCTCCCCCATGTTGAGCCCGTTCGGCATCTCAGAGTCGAGCTCCGGGATGAATCTACTTTCCAATTGTCTGAGCTGACGCTCCTCTAATGTTTTTAGGAACCGCCCCTATCACAAAGTAGTCCAGATCTTTGAAGTTATTGTTGTGAGCTAACTTGAGGTGCCTGGCTACCGGATAATTAGGGTCTGAATTGACTACTGCCCTCAAATGTTGGAGTATGCGGTTGTAGACTTGCAATTTGGTGCTACCAATATATCTTAGATTGCAAGTACAGCGTAATACATAAACCGCATAGTCAGTGCAAAAGTAAAAAATCGATCAATTTTAATTGGTGTGTCGCAAAATGGAGTCCAATATTCAGTAGTACTAGTTCCAAATTTGCAAGCCCTGCAGGATTTGCATAACACAAACCCATTTTTATGTGTCAGCCGGGAAACCGATGTCTTTACTTCTGGGCTACTTCTTACCAAATCATCCCGCATGGCCCTAGACTTTCTGAAGGTTAATACAGGTGCACTAGGAAGTAACAATGAAAGTGTTAAATCCGTTTTTACAATGGGCCAATTTTTCTGCATTATTTGTCTTATTCGTTTGTGCTGTTTAGAATAAGTCGTAAGGAGTAGTTTCTTACCTGTAACTCCAGTTCTGTAGTAGGGGTATCTCTGTTATAGTCATAATCTAGTGAATAGTCCCGCCCATGTGCGTGGACCCCGGAGCAATCAAAAATAATCTCTTAAACTGTCTTCGTTGCAGTCCTGCATAGACACTTCAGAGAAAATTAAAGACAATAATGCAGCCTCTATCTACAAGGCTACACTGTACAGTACTTCAGCTAGAAATGCCAAGGATATAACACCAATAACACATTTAATACAATTTGTCAAGTTTTACCCATAGAGAAACTTTCCTCCCCTCACCAAATCCTTGGAATGATAGAGAGGAAGGGATGGACAGACAAGTCTCCATAGGCTGCCATTATGTGTCTGGAAAAGGGATACCGTGCCTTTAAAGAACTCTCTAGAGACCCTCGATATCCCAGCATGCACAGCCCACTCCTTTTACTTTCAGTTCTTTTTGAAGGTGCATAAAGCAAGGCCTGTAGCATACATTACAGTACCATTTTCTCCACCGGGGAGGAGGGCGGGCGCTTATGACTAAAACAGAGATACCCCTACTACAGAACTAGAGTTACAGGTAAGAAACTACTCCTTCTGTAGTAGGGGATCTCTGTGTATAGTCATAATCGAGTGAATAGAATGGCAAGCCCATCCAAAAACAACCCGGCGGTGGAGAAAAAACAGATAATACCACTAGTGTGCGAACAGATTCCGCAGCAAAGTCTGTCCAACCTAGGCATCTGCCCTGGCATCAGAGTCCAGACAGTAATGCTTAGCAAAGGTGTGGACCGACTTCCAAGTGGCCGCCCTGCAGATCTCTGCAATGGGAACATTTCGAAGCAAAGCTGTCGTAGCTGCTTTGCCCCTGGTAGAATGAGCCTTAGGCTTACCCCCTAAGGTCTTATTCGCTTTCTGATAACAGAGCTGGGTACATGACACAATCCACCTAGAGATGGACTGTTTCGAAGTAGCCAGACCAGTCCTAACCGACCCATAGTTGACAAACAATTGGTTGGATCTACGAATACCCTTGGTCTTATCCAGATAGAATTTCAACACCCTTCTGACATCCATGGAATGAAGAGACCGTTCCGCTGGAGTAGAAAGATTATGGAAAAATGTTGGTAAAGTTATAGTCTGATTAACATGAAAATCAGAAATCACCTTGGGAAGGAACTTAGGGTGAGTACTCATAACAACCTTAGCAGCATGAAATACAGTATAAGGTTCCTGGCAACACAGTGCCTGAATTTCACTCACCCTGCGGGCCGATGTAATGGCCACGAGGAACGCCGCCTTCCAAGACAGGTGCTGCAGTGAAGCCTTATGAATAGGCTCGAAAGGTTCCTTCATCAGCCTGGACAGCACCACATTCAGTTCCCATGAAGGCGAAGGAAGCCGAACAGGAGGGAACACCTTCTTCAACCCTTCCAAAAAATCCTTAATCACAGGAATCTGGAAGAAGGATGTCTGCGAAGGGAATTTTCTGTAAGCAGTCAATGCAGCCAGATGAACCTTAATTGAATGGAAATTAAGGCCAGACTGAGCTAGATGCAGAATTATGGAAGGATGACATCCTCCTTGCAGGTCATCGGATCATAGTTCTTAGACATGCACCAGATGCAGAATCTCTTCCACTTGTAAGCATAAGAGGTCCTAGTAGATGTCCTCTTAGCCTCCTTCAATATGTCCATGCAATCCTCAGGAAGATTCAAGTGGCCATATTGCACTATCTCAGGAGCCATGCCACCAAACTCAACGATGAGAGGTTGGGGTGCACCATCTGGACCCCGAACTAAGTGAGAAGGTCCGGCCGACACGGCAGTCGCCGATGAGGCAGGATCGACCAGTGAAGCAGGTCCGTGAACCACCACTGCCTGGGCCATTCCGGCGCAATGAGGATCATCCGCGCCCGGGATCGGGCCAGCTTGATGAGCACCGCCGGAATCAGGGGAATGGCTGGAAAAGTGTACAGAAAGCTGTTCGACCAGCTGATCCATAACGCGTTCCCCAGAGTCCCCAGCTGGTAATACCTCGAGGCGAAGTCGCGGCATATGCTGTTTTCGGCGGTGGCGAACAGATCCATATCTGGAGTGCCCCACATGGCGAAGATGTCGTCGAGCACCTCGTCGTTTATGACCCACTCGTGGTTTTCGTGAAGAAACCTGCTGCGTCCCCCTGAACATTCTGCAAACCTGGCAGATGAGTTGCCGTTATCGTCAGTCCTCTAGTTAACAGCCAGTGCCAGATCGCCTGCGCTTCCTGTGACAGTGTGCGCGATCTCGAGCCCCCCTGCTTGTTGAGGTAATACATCGTGGTCGTATTGTCCGTCTGTACAAGCAAGGAGTTGGTCTGGAAGAATGTATGAAAGGTCTTCAGTGCCAAGTGAACAGCTCTGAGTTCCAGGAAATTGATGTGATACGTGGACTCTGTTGGAGACCACGTTCCCTGGATCTGTAGATGGTCTGAATGCGCTCCCCAGCCCAGGAGAGACGCATCCGTAACGATAGTCTGAGTCGGAATGTCCTTGTGGAAAGGAACCCCTCTGAGGAGATTCTCTGCTGAGCACCACCATCTCAGGGACTGTTGGGCGTGAAGAGACAACTGAATCCGGTCGTCCCAACACCCTTTCCTCTGGTCCCACTGGTCCACCAAACATTCCTGCAGCGGCCTCATGTGTAGGCGCGCATGCGGAGTGAGGAAGATACAAGAGACCATCTATACCAGTAGAGGAGACACCGTCCTCACTGTTGTAGATGGAGCAGCTATGAGAGCCTGAGCCTTCCGAAGGATGGATAAGCGTCTCTCCTCCGAAGGAGACACGCTTGCCGACAGCGTATTGATGTAGGCTCCCAAGTACTGCAGGCACTGCACAGGAATCGGGACAGACTTGGACAGATTTATGTGCAACCCCAGACGGTTCAGCAGGACGGCCGTCCTGTTGAAGTGCAATTGTGCTTCCTGGAAGGTGGAGGCTTTGATCAACCAATCGTCCAGGTATGGGTAGACAAACACCTTGTTCTTTCTCAGGTGCGCTGCTACAACAGCCATGCTTTCGAAAAAGTCCTGGGTGCAGACTTCAGTCCAAACGGTAGTACGGTGTACTGATAGTGATTGGTGCCGACGAGGAAGCGCAGGAACTTCCGATGTTTCCGTGCAATGGGCACATGGAAGTACGCATCTTGCAGATCTATCACGCACAGCCAGTCTCCTCTCTGCAGCTGAGGATAAATCTGGTGCAAAGACAGCATGCAAAACTTTTCCCTGCGAATCCTCTTGTATGCTTGTCGCAAATCCAGAATGGGTCTGAACTCGTTCTTGTCCTTCTTCTGTACTAGGAAGAAGCGTGAATAAAGACCCTTTCCCCTTTGAGACAGAGGGACGTCTTCTATCGCCCTTTTTCTTAACAGGGTATCGGCCTCTGCCTGGAGCTCGCGCAGTTGGAACTGCGAGCCAGCCGGTGGAATTGCTGGAGGCGGGCTGGTGAAACGAAGACTGTATCCATTGCAAACAATATTCAGCACCCACTTGTCCTGAGTAATGTTTCTCCACTCTGCCAGGTAATGTCGAATGCTTCCCCCCACCGGAGCGGGTAACGGATGAAGGGGAAGTAGCACCTCAGGGCCTAGACCCAGCCGGGCATTTGGTCGCGGAGGAAGACTGTTGACCACCTCGGCCCCTCTGGCGCTTTTGGAACGGTTTCTGCTGGAACTGCTGCTGTTGTTGCTGTCCAGCCTGTCAACCTTGCCCTCTGCCTTGCGCCCCGTACCGCCTCTGGAATGGGCGAAAGGTCTTTTTCTATTCCTTAGGCTTTTCCAACCCGACAGCCGTCAGGGTTTCCGCCTCCGCCTTCATGCGGGCCATCTCGTCATCCGCATGTTTCCCGAAGAGGGTCTCGCCCGAAAAGGGTAGGTTGGCAACTCTCTGCTGCGCCTTGGGCTTCGAGGATGTAAGACGCAACCAGGCGTGGCGCCTCAGGTTGACCCCATGGTAGTACCCGTTGGCTGCCAAGAGGGAAGAATCTGCAGCCGAACTTATCACCTGGTTGGAAACCAGCAGACCTTCAGCAAGGATCTCTTGGAAATGTTCCCTTTTTTCCCGAGGAAGGTGTTCCAAAAACTGTTGAAGGGACTCCCACAGAGCCCGATCGTAACGTCCCAACAGGGCTGAGGCACTCGCGGCCTTCATCGATGTGGAGGCCGTCCCGCAAACCTTCCTGCCTGCCGAATCCATCCAGCGGCTCTCCTTGTCAGGAGGCACTGTCGATGATGGGGTGGTGGCGTGCTGTTTTCTTGCTGCCGTCACAATTACCGAGTCAGGCGTGGGATCCAACCGAAGAAACGCTGGGTCCCAGTCAGGAGCCTTATATTTCTTCTGCAGCCTTGAAGGTGCCGACCTCGTAGCCGCAGGAGTGAGGGACAGCTCCATGGCAGGTTCCACCAGCCCAGGCACCAAGGGCAGCAAAGGGCTAGATAATGCTTCTTGTGCAGAGTTTCGAAAATGACAGAAGTCAATGGTGCCGGCACAGTGAGCCCGATGCCCAGCTTAGTCGCCCTTTGCAGCAACACGTCCTGGAAGGAGACTATGTCGTCTACTGGAGACACCCTCGTCCGAGGAGAGTCCGACAGGGTAGGTGAACAGTCCCTGGCACTAGAGGAATCCGTGTAGCGGGACCTTGACCGGTCCCACCTGTGGCGCCGTCTGGATCTTGTCGATGACCGTCGTCTCAACGTCAATGATCGCCGTCTCGACGTCGATGAACACCTTCTCGATGTCGATCGCCTTCTCGACGTCGATGATCTCGAGTCGACGTCGATGGTGAACGACGGTGACGCCTCGACGGCACGCGCCTCCTTCAACCCTCTCGACGTCGATGATGTCTCGACGACGAAGCAGTCCTCAACTTCGACCTTGTCGGGGGTCTTGACGCCAATCCCCTCGACGTCGCTTCGACCCAGAGCCCTGGGGAGACGGGGAGCAGACCGTGGTCATTCCTCTCGACGCCGACGTCAAGTCTATCGACGCCGACGGAGACCGGTGGCGTTTTCTGGCCTTCTCCTTACTGGGGAGCCCCCCAGAGGCCGCAGCACGGGCAGAGGAAGAAGCCCCTTCCAGCCCAGACCCACCTTGACCTTGCTGCTTTCTTTGCTCCAGTCCTTGGAGCCTGATCTTCTCTTGGTCCTTCAGGGTCCTACTGGAAAACTACAGGCAGATCTTACAAGTCCCTTCTTCCTGGCACACTCTGGACATTTATCAAATAAGGCAGGCATATTTGACAAAAGAACGGCCAAAACCACCAGAAAACTCCAGTAAAGTGAAGAAGCAAAAATACGTCGAGTGAACACACTCTAACACTTCAAAAGTGTCAAAAATTACACAAAAACACCCAAAAAGGGAGAGCTCAATGCTCCAGGGTCCTGCTAGCAGGAGCCGGAAAAAAGAACTGAAAGTAAAAGGAGTGGGCTGTGCATGCTGGGATACCGAGGGTCTCTAGAGAGTTCCTTAAAGGCACAGTATCCTTTTTCCAGACACATAATGGCAGCCTATGGAGGCTTGTCTGTCCATCCCTTCCTCTCTATCATTCCAAGGTTTTGGTGAGGGGAGGAAAGTTTCTCTATGGGTGAAACTTGACAAATTGTATTAAATGTGTTATTGGTGTTATATCCTTGGCATTTCTAGCTGAAGTACTGGACAGTGTAGCGTTGTAGGTACAGGCTGCATTATTGTCTTTCATTTTCTCCTAAGTGTCTATGCAGGACTGCAATGAAGACAGTTTAAGAGATTATTTTTGATTGCTCCGGGGTGCACGCACATGGGCGGGACTATTCAGTAGATTATGACTATACACAGAGATCACCTACTACAGAACCAGCCTTACTGATTGAATTTGGGTCGTATTCGAGGTACCAGCCTCAAAGGGGGTCTCAGTGTCAAGAATAATGTTATTAGGATTTCTTTCCTGAAGTGAGGCATTTGCTCAATCACGTGCTTTAATCAGATCTTTTTTGATATAGCCTTTACTAAGAAATCTATCCAATGCCTCCTCCTGACAGACTCTTAAATTGGAACTATTGCTGCAGAAATTCTCCATAAGGGATACTGCGGATTAAATGTCTGGGATGGGAACTGGTTGCATGAAGAACCGAGTTCCCAGCCGTCTCCTTACGATGTAATTTGGTATGCAATGTTCCTTTATCGACATAAACTGAGACATCCAAAAATTCAACCTGTATCTCACTTACAGTGGCAGTGAATTTTAAATTCAAATCATTGTTATTGATGATATCAACAAAGACTAGGGCAGATTCAGAAGAACCCTTCCATATCAGACAAACATCATCAATATAGCGCCACCAATGCTTTATACACTTAAGATAAGGGAAACATGTCCCTCAAACCAACTCCTGTGTTCGCTTAGGAGGACGTGCTTCTCCCACCAACCTACATGTAAACATGCATAGCTGGGGGAAAAGCACGCCCCCATGGCCACACCCCGAAGTTGCTGGTACGCTTGTTGTTGAATAAAAAATAATTGTTAGTGAGGCAGATATGAATCATGGCTAACAACATTTTGTTGTGTTCTATTTGTCTAATACCACGTTGCCCCAAATAATGTTCCACAGCATTCATTCTGTCATCATGATTTATGCTGGTATGTAATGATGTGATGTCCATAACAACAAGCAAATAGTCACTTTTCCATTCAACACTTTTCAATTTGTTAAGAAACTCCCCAGTATCTTTTAAAAATGATGGAAGATTGCTCATGTGTTCCTGTAAAAAGAAATCAACAAATTTGGATATAGGTTCCAACAAACTATTTTGGGTAGAAATGATGCCCGGGATAGGAACAATTTGTTTATGGACCTTGGGAATAAAGTATAGAGTGGGAGTGATGGGATGATCTTTTTTTCAAAAACAAAAATTAATTCTTACTTATAAGGCCTTGTCTCTTCCAATTGAGCAATTCCTTATAAACCATCTCCTTAATTGTATTTAGATCAGAAAATGAAGCCTCCTTATAACATGCAGGATCATTCAGGTCCACCATAGCCTCAGTCATGTATAAATCCCTTGGCCAAATGACAATGTTTCCACCTCTGTCTGCTTTATTTATAATCAGATTTTTGTCCTTTTTTAATTTTGGCATAAAATTATAATATTGCAGCTCTCTGTGGTTCATCTTGTAGTTTTTGTTTCTGATCGATTTATGTAGTTTTTCAGATCTTCCGTCACCATATCGCTAAAAATGTCCGTGGTATCTCTAGGCATAATTGGCACAAATGTTGATGTAGGGCAGAATGGACTTCTGTTAGGATTTTCAAATGGGACCCCAGTGTCTTTTAGGATTTCCGGAGTTGAATGTTCCTCTGTCTCTGTGTTTGTTGCTAAACCATGTAAAGTTTTTAACATATCTGAATCAGAAGCCTGCAGATTGATGCCAATTTTTCCAGGTAGGTCACTCACCACAGATGTTGATTTCTTCAATTGAAAAAACTTTATGAGTTTCAGTTTTCTTATGAACTTATAAACGTCAATCCAGGACTGTGAATAATTAAAATTGCTCTCCGGGCAAAAGGTCAAACCCAGTGATAGTAACTGAGTCTTCGCTGTAGTCCATATGTCTATTAGATCCCTTTTTTCCTCTGACTCCATGTGTGATCATAAAACACATTTTCTCCATTCATTTTAATATTGGAAATTTAGACACAGTTTTGGTCTGAACAGCCGAAGGGATTTACAACAATTTTTGCAGAAAGCTAGATCTTGGTACACAAAGTGTGCTTTTTATGTTTCGCCTGTGAAATCTTTTGTATTAAAACCAATATATCTGAAATGGGGCTTGGAACCTGCCCAGTACTTACCTAAACTTACCATTTGTTCATTCCAACGTCATTCTAATGTGGATGCTCTTAATTTGGTCAGCATGTCGTCACTTCCTGCTCTGCTTGTCTGTGCATGCCATGGCATGTAGCTTAGTCCAAGTACAGCTACCAGTCACTGACTACTGGCCTTTGCCCTTCCACTGTCTACACACATATTAGGTGCTTTTTTTAATTTCATTCTTATCGAGCTCTCCATACGAGTGAATCTGCAGGCCAACTTCTTTCCTTACCAGCTTGTTGTTGTCCTCCTTCCCTGCATGCCTGCAGAGGTACTTAAAACAAAATTATGATTGCATCTTATTAATGCATCCGTCACCTCGGGAAAATCACTTAATCTACCTGTGGCTGCCCACATTTGTTGTTGGTTGCCCGTCCACCTCGCGCCCGTAGCTGCTTATATATATATATATATGTATATATCACAAAGACAATACCTAAGTTACTGAAGTCCGGTGGCCCGTACACAAGTGGCGAGTATATGTCGGGCAGGGTTCCCGACATATGTAAAATGCAGTCGATTCTTCAAAGAATTACTCGCTCTCAGATGTAAGAAACCAGAATTTAATCCACAAAAGGCTACGCGTTTCGACAGCAAGCTGTCTTGATCACACCTATATACGCCTGGCCAGCATCCGGGGACACACTACAGATGCACTGAAGGGATTATATATATATATATATATATATATATATATATATATATATATATATATATATATATATATATATATATATATATATATATATATATATATATTACCTACTGGCGATCGCCAGTAGGTAGTTATAGTTAGGATTGTTTTCCATAGGAAATCCGCAACATTCTATAGAGAATAACTTTGGCGCCGGTGGACGAATCTTCGTGAATTTTTCAAAGAAGATGGCCCGCTCCGCTCTGCTTCTTCCCTGAAAGTTCGGGGGATTCATCAAGCGGGGGCGAGATATTTGGGGGGTCCCAAAACGTGTTTTCCCCATGTTAATTTCCATAGGGCGGTTGGACTCGCTTTTAGCCCGAACGGCTGAATGGATTCCCAACAAACTTGGCAAAATTGTAGGGACTGGTAGCCCGATGTGCCTTTGCTATGTCTGAAGATATATGCTCCAGTGGATTTTGGGTAATTTAGGTTAAAAAATATATATATATCTATAAGCGCGCCCCGGTACGCGCACCGGGGCGCGTACCAGCGCGTAACGCGAGTTCGCGAGTGGAAAGCTGATTGGCTTTCGGGTGTCTGTCAACATTCCAAACAGTCCGGAGCGGCCGCCATCTTGTATCTCGGTAGGATCGAGACACAAGAGGTGGCAAAAACAAAGGGGGAAATTACCAAAAGGGGGCAGGGTAGACCCCCCCTGACCCCATAGTTTTGATGTGGGGGCCATAAAAGGGCTTCGCGGGGCAAAAAAAATATATATATTTTCACGGGGGGAGCGCCCGGTACGCACACTGGGGAGCGTACCATGGGGACAACCAAGTGAAACAGTAAAATAATAATTTAAAGTGCTTAGAGGTAGGGTAGCTCTGAATAGAGTTGTTGTGTTGTGTGGGTGATTTAAGTACCAACATGTAGGTACCAATTCAGAGTCTTAAATTCAATGTACACCTTCTTTTCTGTAGATATCTTGCATGTTGTTACAGAAGTTATTGTGGTATATGGAATCCATACCATAGTCTGTCAGGAAAGCAGAAACAGATCCTTTAAGGACTCCCTGAGAAGGCCTAGGGGATCATGGGTAATCTACCCTGCTCCCTTATGATGTTTTAAAATTGCACAGTATACTGTAAGTCTCACTTTATATTATAATCATTTTGGTACTACTTCATGAATTACATATAAAAATGAATAATGTCTCAAACAATTTTTAATTCTTAAATAAAAAATTATTGGTTAGAATTTTCATAGTTTAATAAAACTTCCAGCATCAGATGATCTGGAATCTCCTCAAAAAAACATGATTCAATTTCTTGTAAATAGTCAAATAAATTGTTGGTCCAGAGACTCATCCATAAAATCCTCGTCAATATAATCTTCAAGAACAATCTCTTCATCAGTAATTTCGAAAGAAATATTGTTGATTTCTTGTTCTCCTTCCATTTTCTTGCTGTAAATTGCATAAAAAATAACTATATCAGTAGGGTTAGGGCACTGTTGGGTTTAAGTTCAGAGAGGTACTTCTGAGTTTTAAACAGTGATGTTATCTTTGGGCAGTGTATGGTATCAGGAAGGAAGTAGAAATATTAAAAAGTGTATGTGAGGAAGCCTAAGTAAATTCATAATTATACCAGAGAAGCCTAACTTAATCTATAACTATAATAGAGAAGCCTGTCTTAATCAATAACTATAACAGAGGGACAGTAAATAACTATCAGAAAACGTTTTTACAAATTAACTTAAAGTGCCCCTTACAAATTAACAACTTACCTTATATAAAGGTGATAAAGATAAATGAGAAAATCCTTTAAAGATGTACCTCAGGTAGTTGTAGTCAAAATGGCCGTGTTTCCCTCTCATTTTTCATTTATATTCATGTACATAACCAATCAAATGTCAGGAAATAAAAGTAGAAAATGAAAGTAACATTTTAATTGGTTGTAAATTCTAACACTTCATAAGTGTTTTTGTCATGTAATTTACCTCAGGATATTTAGACAGGGCTACAGCCCAAATGGCTCAATGGTATTCAATCAAATTTGGGAAAATGGTAGGGACTGGTATGTAGTGGGACCTATTCTATATTTGGTGAAAGTCTCTTCAGTGGTTTTCATGTAAATTAACTTTTAAATATTTTTGGGAGCGCTCACCGGTGAGCGCCCCGGTACGCGTACTGGTAGCGCTACGGAAGTCCTCCATCTTGTGTTTCGGAAGAATTGAGACACAAGATGTAGGACAAACAACGTTGGGAATGGGTAAAAGGGGGCACGGTAGACACCCCCTGACCCCCTAGTTTTTCTGAGGGGGGCTTAGGAGGCCCATATAGGCAAAAAAAAATAATTACATTTTTTGCGGGGGGAGCGCCCGGTACGCGTACCGGGGAGCGTACTTTGGTGAAAAACAGTGAAAAAGGTTAGAGTAAAATAATCATTTTGAGTGATCAGAGGTAGGGTAGCCCTGAAAAGAGCTTTTGGGTTCTGTGGGTGATTTAGGTACCTACAAGTAGGTTCCAATGCACAGTCTTAAATTTAGGAGGAATATTCTATTCCCCTCATCTGAGAAGTGCACACCATCTCCTCTGTAGATATCTTGCATGTTGTAACGCAAGTTGTTGTTGTATATTGAACCCATTCCATAGTCTCTCATGTAAGCAGAAACAGATTTATTCACATGTTTCCGTGCTTTCTCAAATTGTGGACAAAATTGGTTGGACCACTTCCATTTCTGTCTTTGGCATATATTGGAATATACCAAGGCAGTTTGTGGAAAAAGCGTCATCAATTGCCCAAAGGTGTCCTTTAAAAGCATTTCCAGACCTACCCCAGTCAAAGTGCCTAGGTCATTTCCACCACAGTGCAAAATTATGAGGTCAGGGTGTGGCAGATGGTAAAAGGTTTTCACCAATGGTATCAATTGATGACATTTCAATCCTCTCTGGCCAATCCACTTGATGTCTACATTTGGTAAATCAAGGTTGTGAACATTTCTGATAGCTGCATACCTTTGAGCCCAGTGGATGTAGCTATGTCCAATAATCCAGACAGAATACACGGTGAGAGGAGGTTCTGGTGCAGTCAGATGAAGTGTAGGAATGAAATGGCAGTTGGAACAGTAGGAGTTTCCAAAAAGAAAACTGTGGAGTTTCAGTGCTCTTGAATCACAAGCAATGATTGGTGGATTCAGATAGTTGAAAACTGAAAGTTAGGGTGCATGTTTCTGTTCTGTGAAAGAAGTAATTTGAATGTTTAAGAAAAGTCATTCAAAGAAACATAGCACCGGATAAGCTGGTGTATTGAGAGGTCAAACATCCTTGCTGAGTTCATTTGCAACATTGTAGAATAAACTTTTAAACCTGAGAGCTCAGTGAGGAGGGAGTTGCTATGGTAACAGTTAGAAAGGGCTGAGGGGGGGAAGGGTGTTGGTTTGAAAATAGAGAGGGAACAGTTTTAATTGGTTTACATGAGGGATATGTGTGTAGAATTAGAGGTTTTCTGTGCCATTCATGGTTGCAGTGCTTGGAGTAATAAAGAAATATTGGTGTGTGTGTGTCTGACACTGTTCTCAATCTCCCAAAGCATTTGTAAAGGTGAGTAATGATTCATTTAATATAGATAGAGACTTGTATACTCTATGGAGAAGATTTGGAAGCAAAATGTGGTGTTTTAATGTGACTTTCTTCATGTTTTTTGAAAATGCTGATAAAATGTTGTTGCTTTTGGGGCAAATGAATGGCTTTTACATTTTTGAGAAGGAATAAATAGTGTCTGCATGATTAAATAAATATATTTGAACCATTCACAATCATGTCACATGTGTTACCTCAGATTAGGAAGCATGTTGAGCTTCTTTGCTGTTGGTTTGTGTCATGTTTTTTGATAATGCTTGGTATCAACATTTGCAAGATAGAGGATTTGTATTTTGTGAAATAGTGAGGTTTCACTAGTGAAAATGAATGCTTGTACGTAGGATCTGCGCACTGTTTCTTAAATGTTATTTAAAAAACGATTTTGGGGCAAATGAATGGCTTTTACATTTTTGAGAAAGAATAAATAGTGTCTGCATGATTAAATAAATATATTTGAACCTTTCACAATCATGTCACCTGTGTTTTCTCAGATTAGGAAGTAGATTGTGCAGATGAGGTGAGGCATGTGTAGGGGTGCAAAGGAGATGAGGCCTGTGTCCATGAGTGCAGTGTAGAGGACTCACGTCCTCTGACTCTTGGACAAGATTCATCTCCTTTGTTCCCCTTGGACAGGCCTCAATGTATTGGGTATAATTGATGGTAACAGGGTGCAGATGAGGTAAGGCGTGTCCAGGGGTGTAGATGAGCTGAGGCCTGTCTAGGGGTGCAGATGAGGTGAGGTTTGTTCAGGGTTGCAGATGAGGTGAGGATTGTCCAGGGGTGCAGAGGAGGTGAGGCCTGTGTCTAAGAGTACAGTGGGGGAGATGCTTCATGAAGTCCATTCCACTGCCCTCTTAGACACAGGCCTCAACACCTCTGCTCCCCTGGACAGGCCTCACCTCATCTGCACTCCTGCTTAGGCCTCACCTTATCTGCATCCTGTTACCATCAATTATACCCAATACATTGAGGCCTGTCCAGGGTGCACGGAGGAGGTGAGGATTGTTCAAGGGTCAGAGGAGGTGAGTCCTGTCCAATGCACTCTTCGACACAGGCCTTACCTCCTCTGCACCCCTGAACAGGCCTCACCTCATGTGCACAATTATTATTATTATTATTAAGGCTTTTATATCGCGCTCTATTACTAAAAAAATAGTATCCTGGCGCGTTGAAGGCCGAGCAGTGTGGGAGAGAACAAATCACTGGAATTACTAAAAAAGGGGAGTTTTAGACAGTGATATTGAAGAGGTGGGTTTTAAGGCCTTTCTTGAAAGCACTAAGAGTCGAAGCAGTTTTTAAGGAAAGGGGAAGAGTGTTCCAGGATTTTGCTGCTCTCACTGAGATTGATTGGCCGCCGAGTCTGCAATATTTGAATTTGGGAACAGACATTTGACACAAATTGGCCGATCGCAGAGGGCGGTTAGGGACATACAGGTAGAACCTTTTTCTAAGGTAGACAGGGCCAGTTTGGTGGATAGCTCGATATGCCAGTACTAGAATTTTAAACAGAATCCTGTGGGCAACTGGAAGCCAGTGAAGAGCATGGAGAAGGGGACGAGCACTGGAACGCCTTGGGACATTAAACAAAAGTCTGGCAGCGGCATTCTGAATAACCTGAAGACGGTAAATCAGGTAAGCCGGCAAACCAGAGAACAGTCCGTTAGCGTAATCCAACCTGGAGAGTATTAAAGCCCGAATAACAGTCTCTTTGGCTTCTTTTGGTAACACGGGAAAAAACCTGCGCAGAGTTTTTAAGGTAGCAAAGCAGACCCCAGTGACTTAATTTATGTGGTCCTCAAACTTAAGGTTCTTACCGAACCACACCCCCAAATTTTTTACCGGACCCGATGCGGCTTTTGGAGGAGGTAGGTCGGTAGGCCAAAGACACACACTAAAATCTTCAGGAAAAGAGCCATAGAGCAGGATCTCGGATTTGCTTTCGTTACATTTTAGTTGTGCTTTGGCTAACCATTGAAAGACAGAGGATAGGCAAAGTTGGGCCGCCGACGTATCTAAATTATCTTTGGGCCAGGTAAATAAAAGTTGAGTATCGTCGGCGTATGCCATAATTTTTGCTCCTAGCTGTTCAGCAAGGTAAATCAAGGGGGTAAGGTAAATGTTAAAAAGCAGGGGGCTTAACATAGATCCCTGAGGGACACCAGTAGAAAGTACTTTGGGGGTGGAAGCAAAGGGAGGCAGCCAAACTTGTTGCGTGCGGTTATTAAGAAAAGAAGTAAGCCAGTCAAATGCAGAGCCAATGATACCTATGTCAGCTAGTCTAGAGAGTAGAAGGGAGTGAGGCACCGTATCGAAGGCAGCAGAGAGGTCCAGTAACACCAGAGCCGCTCTGCCACCTCCGTCGAGACACTCCCGAATAGCCTCCGATATTTCGACTAAAGCTGTCTCGGTACTATAGGCAGCCCTAAAGCCAGACTGAGCTGGGTGTAGGACCTCCGTAGTTTCCACAAATTTCTCCAACTGATTAAAAACAATTTTTTCACATACCTTTGCAAGCGCTGGAAGCAATGATATTGGTCGAAAATTGGACGGAGTAGCCGGGTCTAATCCATTTTTTTTTAACAGTGGAAGCAATTTTGCTTGCTTCCAGCAGTCGGGGACAGTAGCCGTGTGAAGCGAGAGGTTAATGATCTGAGTTACCTCATTTCCCACCGTTTCTGCTACTCCCGCAAATACTCTGGCCGGGCATGGATCAGAGGGGGATCCAGATTTTAAAGCAGCAACAATAGCAATGATGTCCGAATTTAGTTGGGGGGTAAATTTAGCTAATTGGGCGGTACGCCTGGGCATTAAAGGAAGCGGAGTTGTAAGGAGAGATGAAGGGCCATTACAAACATTTTGCAAGTCCACCTGAATTGTACTTACTAATCTGAGAAAACACAGGTGACATGATTGTGAAAGGTTCAAATATATCTATTTAATCTTGCGGACACTATTTATTCCTTCTCAAAAATGTAAAAGCTATTCATTTGCCCCAAAATCGTTTTTCCAATAACATTCAAGAAATAGAGCGCTCGTCCTATGTACAAGCATTCGATTTGTAAGCATATTGTGCAGATGAGGTGAGGCTTGTCCAGGGGTGCAGTGTAGGACACAGGACTTATCTCCTCTGCACCCTTGGACAGGCCTCACCTCATCTGCACAATCTGCTTACTAATCTGAGGAAACACAGGTGACATGATTGTGAAATGGGCTAATATATTTTTTTAATCATGCAGCTACTATCTAATCCTTGTCAATAATGGAAAACCAATTCAAGTGCCCGAAATCTTTTTTTAAATAACATTTACAAATTAGAGCACAGGTCATATGTATAAGCATTACACTACTGAAATCTCACTCATTTACAAAATACAATTCCTTTATGCACCAACATTTCTTTACCAAGCATTATCAACACCGTATTAGTCTCTATTATATTCTCTTCCTGACTTACTCTATTTTTCCACCTGTCCCCTTCTAACACCCTCTCTCTGACTTATTCCTTTTTACATCCTGACTCTGTGTTACACTCTCTTACACTCTCTCTTTGACTTACTTTCTCTTACACCCTGTCTCTAATTTATTCCCTCTCTCTCTTTTTTACAGCAATTTGTAAGTCATACTTTCTCTTACATCCTCTTCCTGATTTACTCCGTCTTACAACCTTTCTCTTTGTAACATTCTCTCCCAGACTTACACCCCAAATACACCTTTTGTGTGTTTTACACCCTCTCTCCCTTTTATGACTTTTTTATTCTCTTCCTTTCTTTGTGTTACACCCTCTGTCTGATTTACTCCTTGTTACATCCTCTCTCTGATTTACTTCCTCTTACACCCTCTCTCAAAGTTACTATCTGTCTCTCCCTTTTACAGCCTCTGTGTTTTAGTCTCTTTTACATCCTCTCCCGTTCTAATACCCTCTCTCTGTCTTACATCCTCTTACACCCTTTCCCTATCTTCCACCCTGTTACATCCTTTTTCTGACTTACTCCCTTTCTCCCTTTCTTTGACTTACTCCCTCTCCCTATTACATCCTTTCTCTGTCTTACAACATATTATACACTCTCTCTGTCTTACTCCTTCTCTATGTTTTACTCCCTCTACTTATTTATTTGTCTGACTCTCTCTGTCTCTTTGTGTTACTCCCTCTAGCACTTTTTATCTGTCTTACTCCTAGTTACATAGTTGCTGTGGTATAAACTTAGATATGTTGTAAACTAGTGTTTATATCATTTGCTTTTTGTCATTGCTTTGTTGTTTGGTAATAGTGGTGTATAATGTGTTTTATTTTTTTTGTTTACCACAGATTGAAAACAAGATTTCAATAGTAAGGAAATATGCCGTCAAGGCAGAGGAGAAGGAAAGATGCCAAGCGGAAAAAATCAAAAACAGCAACGGAATTGAAGCACTCGTCTACAACAAATACTTCAAAAAACAGGAAAAAAGCTCCTGGTAAGACAACTAAGTCTTTCTTTCGGAACATATGTAGATAAAAAAAAAATGTTGATGAGGACCGGAATATACAGAAGGAGAGAGCAAATTTGAAAAGGAAGGAGAGGCCCCCCAAAAATGTTACTACTGGAGCAGGAGAGAATAATATGTATAGGAATAGAAGGCAAAACCAATTTAGGGACATTCGTAAACGAATGTTTCGCAATAGGGTGGTTTTAAATTTGTTAAAAAATATTAGAAAAGGTAAACAGAGAGCTGCTTTTTATAAGAAAAAGAAAAATGTAGAGAAGATTGTTGATCAGGCTTTTGAACTTAAGAAAAAATTATTTATTTTAGTAATCAATAGAATTAGGACACTTAACAAGACAATTGATGTTTTCAAATCAAAGAGTAGATGCAAAAGAGTAATTAATCGGACTAATTTTTGTAAAGTTTTTTCTGGAGAATGGATGCATAGTTCAAGTTGTGAGCCATTTTTTAATGAGGAGAGTTACTTCCAGGAGAATGATTTGGTGCATGCAGTTGACACCAGTGGTCTAACATATGAGGTGAAAGACGGTTGTCCGATTGAAAAAGAGAAACTTGTGTCTAGAAATGCAGAAGAGGTGTTAACTGATGAAGTTTTAGGGAGACGTACTAAGGGTCCAGTGTACACTTGGAAGTGTAGTAGTATTTGTAGTGTGCGACAGGAATCAATCGATTTGCTTCGTAATTTCTTACGTACATATAGTAAGAAAAGTCTAAAACAGAAAATGAAGATGTTGCAAGACTTAGATCCTTGCAGAGTGAGAGAAAACACAGGTTTGCAAGGGCATTCACTGGCTTGTCTTTCTAGAAAAGTATGTCAGAGTGTTTTTCATCATTTTAGGATGTTAGCAGTGCATCATAACAAAATGAGGAAATTAGTGAGAATGTTGTATTATTCAAAAAGTCCAGCACTTAAGCTTAAACAGTTAAACAGTGCTCTTTTGCATGGAACTGAATTAGATGTGAAGAAGATTTGTGAAGATATTGAGATTTGTTACTTTGGTGAAAAAGAGGACAGTGTAGAAATTGACACAGTAATAGAAGGTAATGTGGAAGACAATGTACACATTTCAAGTACAGAAAAGTTTGACCAGGAAATTACCAAGTTTAAGGTGAAATCAAGTGAAAGGCCTAATTTTACTTGTGTGTGTTGTCGACGAACTCATTATAAGATTCAGACTAGGTTAGTTGATTTATATGCAGAAAGTGAAATTGAAAATAATACTGAATGGAAGAATTTTGCAACTTTTTTGATGGTGGAGAATTCTTTTGATTTGAGTTCTGATCCGCGTATTTGTAAATATTGTTATAATAAATTAAATGAAAACAGAATGCCTGCTAGAGCTGTTCACAATAATCTTGAGTTGGTAGACATTCCTCCAGAATTGATGAATTTAAATACATATGAATCTATTCTGATTCAATGTGTCCATCCTTTTCAGGCTATTGTTCGCATGGAGCCTAAGATAGGGAAATTGCCTCCTTCGGATTTACAGAGAGGATTAAAGGGAAGAGTTGTTTATTTGCCTCTAGATTTCAAGAAAAATATTGATACAATTGGTGTAGAGAAAGTGGAAGAGGAACCTCTGGTTGTTCTAGTTAATGGGGTTCCGACAAAGAGTAAGAAAATCTGGCAAGATTTAGTGGATGTTAGGAAAGTCAAAAAGGCAACGTTGTATTTGGTCAAAAACAATGGGTACTACAAAGATGTATGTGTTGGAGCAGACGAAACAGGTGCAGAAGAAGACCGTGATTGTTCAGCCGGCCAAATTGAAAAAGTTGATGTGTCTAGAAGTGAAGAAATATATGAACATTATACTGTTCATCCTTTGCATTCCAAAGAAGTAATGGGGAATGCAATTGACTTGTTTCAAATGAAAGCTGCAAAAGGAAGTCCCATTAGAGTATGGGAAGAAAGTTTGGAAGCTCGTTGTTTTCCACAGCTATTTCCAACAGGTCGAGGTGGACGATATGACGATCGACCACTTCAAATTCCAGCATCTGAATACCGGACTTTAAGATTATATGCTGAAGATCCAAGGTTTCGTCAATGCATCCCATATTTTTTTCATCTACTGTATGAAAGTGACTTGTCTGGGCTTTCTTATGCAGTAAACCATATACTGAAAAGTGGAGCACATCTGCAAAATGTTTCGGCGAGGGACTTTATGGAGAAAGTCAATCTGCAAGACAATATTTTGGAATCTCATCTAATCAATCTCATGGCATGTCAGCGTGGTACAAACGAGTATTGGTACCGTCGTCATGGAGAATTGAAATGTATGCTAAGAAACTTAGGAACTCCTACATGATTCCTCACTCTTAGCTGTGCTGAGTATGCATGGGACGACTTACTTCAATTTCTACGAGAGGCAAATGCAAACATTCAAAATATAGAATTCAAAACACCTGGAGAACTGTGTTCTTTGGATCCAGTGAATGTATGCAGATATTTCAATCATAGATTTGAAGCTATGATGTCTTTCATTACCAACAAAAAAAATCCTCCCCTTGGAGAGGTTTTGGATTTCTTTTGGAGAAAGGAGTATCAAGCGAGAGGTGCTCCTCACATACATATGTTGTTATGGATTAAAGATGCACCAAAATTTGGAACAGATTCGGATGACACAGTGATGAGTTTCATTGAACATGTGCTGTTTCGAAAACTACCGAAGAAAACAGTTTAAGGCAACAAGTTTTACGCTTTCAATCACATCGTTGTGGAAAGTACTGTCGTCGAAAATTCAGAAAAAAAGACAAGTTCTACACAAAATGTCGTTTCGCATTTCCACGACCAGTGATTTCTAAAGGAAGAGTAAATAATTTGATGTCTTCTCTACGACATACTGTGACGAGAAAATCACCAAAAAATACATACAATTTAAAAAGAAACGAAGAGTCCAAGTACATCAACGACTACAACCCAGTGATTTTGTCCATGTGGAATGCTAACATGGATATTCAATTCGTTGCTGACAACTCTATTGCTGTGGCTCGATATGTGACGTCTTACATCACAAAAAAAGAAAAGACAGAACTGAAGGAAATGTGGGAGGACATTTCACATGAAAAGAGTATAAGCAAGAAATTATACAGTTTCAGTTTGAAGATGTTGTCGCATCGAGAAATTGGAGCATATGAATGTTCTGATCGGTTATCAACAGCAAGTCTCTACGCCAAGTCTAGAACAATTATTTGGGTGAGTCTAGGTCTTGCTGCAACACGAAACCGAGTTTTGAAATCTGTACATGAAATTGAGTATTTGGCGGAGAAAGAACCAAACAGTACAGATATTTTGAAGACAAACATGTTGGATACATACTATCCAAATAGAAGTAGTCATCTTGAGAACAGTTGTTTGTATGAAGTTCTGCAAAACTATATTTATAAGAGGACCATCAGAGAAGATATCAACAATGGAATATATGCTATCATTGGGTGTGAAGGATGTCTAGTGAAGCAGAGAAAAGGCCATTTGATTAATCATCGAAAATTGAGTTGCGAAAATCCAGAGAAAAGGGAATTTTACTATTTAGCTCTTTTGCAACTCTTTAAGCCATGGCGTACAGAAGAGGAACTACTTGGAGATTTTCTCTGTTACGAAGATTATTTTAATGCAACCAAGGATACCATAGAATGTTTTGATTTTCCAAATTATCTGCAAATGTTGAACGAAGAAATAGAGCAAGAAGCAACAATTGCAGCAGAGATTGCTAGAGACAGTTCTCAAAACAGTCAGAGTTCTGCTTCATTGAGTCAGGATCCACTAGGAGGACCAATTATCCAAAATGAAGCTGCCACTGCCATGGATGAGGTGGAAAGAGCTATGGAGCAAGCTCAAGATGATGTAGTTAACTTAGAAGATTTGGTGAAACAATTAAACCTTGAGCAGAAACAGATATATGACGAAGTCACAGAACAGGTTGAACATGGATTCAGTCATGAGAAGAAAGAGTGCTCATGTACATCATTTAAGCCTGTCCAACTGTATGTGAGTGGAGAAGCGGGAACTGGAAAAAGTTTTCTGATTAAAGCAATTGCAACTTATCTGCAGAAAAGGACTGAATCACCGCTGTCTTGTGTTGTTACCGCTCCAACTGGGCTGGCAGCACATAACATTAAAGGGATTACTTTACATCGTTTACTGATGCTACCAGTTGAGCATGATAACAAATTACAATACCACAAGCTATCTGGAGATGCTTGTTCTGAAGTTTCCAGAGTCCTGAAGAAAATGAAACTTCTTATCATTGATGAGGTAAGCATGGTCTCAAATCTAATGCTTGCTTTTGTGCATTTGAGAATGCAAGAAATTCTTAGAACAGACTATGATGTCTTATTCGGAGGAAAACACATTATTGTTTTTGGAGATCTACTGCAGTTGACTTCAGTGAAAGGACAACCAGTGTTTAAAATGCTCACACATGAAGATACCAGGAAGTGCCTAGGAAGCATTGGAAACGTTAATATATGGTTAAATTTCAAATATGCAGAACTGCTTGAAAATATGCGACAGGCAAAGGATGAAGATTATAAAAATATTCTACAAGATGTAAGAAATTGGAAAAGTAAGTGAGCATGGGAAAGAAGCATTACATGCACGATTAATTTCAAATTTGTATCCAAATGAAAACATTCTTCCAGAGAATATTTTTAAGAAAATTACTGAGAATAAATCTGGGATATGTTTGATGCCAACTCTGCAAGAATGTTCCATCTTCAACCACAAAATGTTATAGATAAAATAGAGCATATGGGAGCAACAATTATTTTGTCTGAAAATTTGAAATCAAAATTGGATTCATTAGAGAAGAGTATATCTAAAACTGCTGGTTTTGAAAAGACTCTGAACGTGTGTTTAAATTGTCGTATCATTTTGAGAAGGAATTTAAATGTTGAAAGAGGTCTGGTAAATGGAGCAATGGGTCATGTTGTTGATTTTGTGAATTACAAAAATAGAGATGGAATTGAAATATTAAAAATTAAATTTGATGGCATTGACGAAATAGAACAAATTTGTTGTTGTTCAGCTAGATTTTTGCTTGTGAAAGACTTATATGTTCGCCGAAAACAGTTTCCTGTTTGTTTGGCATATGCGGTGACAATTCATAAATCTCAAGGTTTAAGTGTAGATAGTGCTTTGGTGAACATTGGAAGTTCTGTGTTTAAAGAGGGTATGGCATATGTGGCATTATCACGAGTCAGAACTTTATCAGGATTGTACTTGATTGAGTGTGATGAAACAAAGTTTGTGCTGATCTAGATTGTGTTAAAGAATACAATAGGTTAAGAAGAGAGTATGCTCCACATTTGCCTCAATATCCTCTGTTTGAAAAACGTGTGGTAGGCCGAAAAGAAGAAATGAGAATAATTGCAGTGAGGTGGTAGCAAAAAGACAAAAAGTAGATGAAACTGTAATTGTAAGCAGAAAGAAAAAGGATTCTGTTGAAGATGTTGTTGGATTTCAGTTTGAAAACAGTTCTGGTGTCAACTGCTATGCTAATGTAGTGCTTAATGTTGTTTTTTTTCTTCAAAATTTACAAGAACAGATTGTTGAAAATCGGGATCAAACATTCTGCTGTTTATTGAATTCTGTGTTTGAGAAATGTAGCAGTGATAGAGCAAAAATAGAAAGTGTTTCAGAAATTCGAAATCTAGACATATGGTCTGGACAAAATCAATTTTCACAGAATATTCAGCAGGATTGTCAGGAATTTTTAATATATATGTTTGATGTATTGGAAGATGAAGGTGTAGATATAAAATATCTTTTTAGCCTTTCTTATCAATGGCAGCATGACTGCAACAACTGTAGTTTATCAAGTAGTATTAGAATAAACACTGAAAGATTTATATATTTGACTTTACCAGACTGCAAATCAGTGTCTTTTAATAATCTAGTTAAAGCAGCTGATCACAATATGGTGTGTACCCAATGTAAGTCTGCAATGCTGTCCACATTATTTTTACAAACTTATGGTAAATGTCATTTTAATGTTCCAACGATGTAGACCTGATGGAAGTAAATTGTCAACTTCTATTAAAAATGTCGTGGCTTCTTAGTTATCAATATCAGGAAGAACTTTTGCAACTGTAGCTATTATTTATCATGACGGTCCTTCAACAACATCAGGGCATTACACATGCTATTTGAAATGTGGGACGCTTACGGGCAGCCATGCGCTCTATAAATCTGTAAAATAAATAAATAAATAAATAATGTCGAAAAGGTTGGACTAACTGTAATGACACTCATTTGACTTTCAAACAACGTTTGCCTTTTGACTTAAAAATTCATACCTAGTGTTTTTAGAACCAAAATTTAAGTAAAGGTAAATGCCTTATGAAGACGGGAGCAGTTAATAAAAGTTAGTTTGCTGTTTTAAATTATATTGTGCGTAAAAGTGATGAAGACAATATAAAAATTATAGTTCTCATAAAGGTATGGTAAGTGGATCGCATAGTAAGTGATATCAGTATTATAGGAAATGTTCAACATGAGAGAGCCAGAGATGGAATTATGAATATTTAAATATTGTAAAAATTTTGTTTGAGCCTTTCTTTCAGAACGTCGGGAAAATGGTAATTTTAGTTTGTTTTAAGTAATTTGAAAATATACTGATACATCTGACACTATTTGGCCTTAAGGAAAGGTGAAGGAATGAGCAAAGAGTCATGACTGAACAGAAGGAGTATATGAAAACATTGAAACATATTTCAGATGTTCTTCAAGCTTTTTTTCTAGAGAGTCGATGAAATGGATTTTTTAGAGAACAGCAGAGTATCTTCCAACGTAAAGGACCTTCATGATGTACTATTTGGCCTAAAGGAAAAGTAAGTGAATCAAAGATTAGTGTACATATGTGATTTGTAAGTTTATATGTTTTTTTTTAAACACAATCTTTTTGATTGTGTTTTTTTTTCCCGCTGTCATATGATGAATAGTTTGAACTCACTGTTTTTAGTGAAATTCAATATGTTCTGAGAACAGCAAAAATAAACTATCTAACATGTTGTATAAATTATTCTACAGTTTGTATTGTGTAATTTATATTGTATTCCCATTGTCTCACACTCACTTTCCTTTTTCCTCTCTTTCAGCTCTTTACTCACTCACACTGCCTTTCTCTCACTCTGTTTCACACCCATTCGTTTACTGCACTTCTTTCACAACCCCTCATTTTCATTTCAACTGTCTGCATCCCCTCTCTCCCTTGCATCAGTTTTCAGTCTCTCTGTTTTACTTCCCTTTTCCGTCTTTTCCTCCTTTGCTCTTTTAGTAATTCCTCTTTACTCACTCACCAGTATTGTTGCACTTTATCACTATAACTCACCCACTCTCCCTCGCTTATCTTTGTTTGCTCCTTTTTTTTTACCTCTTCTCTCTATTTTCCGTTCACTACCTCTATGTCCTCAGTCCCTCACTCTCCTTGTGTTATGTTCATTTGTGTTTATCTACCTTCTATCATTTCTCTTACAACAACTTCACTGCTCCTCTCTCATCGTTCTTCATCCCATTTCTTTTACTCTGGTTCCATTACTACCCCTCATTTCCTATCTTTCAGTGTCCTTCTCTTTACTTTCATCACCGAATCACTTTCTCTCAGTACCACTGTTTTAGTCCTCTTCTCCTCTTTCCTTTTTTTGCTCCCTTACTCATTTCCTTTCCTCACTCATTGTACTCCACTTCACTCAGTCCTTCTCTTAGTCTCTCTGTCTACTAACTTCCTCACTTCTTTTCCCTCAATCCTTCTATATTATCCTCTCTCCCTTCATCCCTTCACTCTGACTCTCCTTCACTTACTCTGTTATCTTCCATTCCTCATTCTTCTAAATGTATCCTTAATTAGACTCCTTTCCCTCTCAGTCATTATCTTTTTACTTACTCCTGTTTCCTGATTTAGTTTTGCTAACTCACATTCTTTTAGTATCTTTCTTACCTTCAGTTCATTTCTCTCTTCTTCTCTTCCTCTCTGTCAGTGAATCTATATGCCTTACTCTTAGTAATTTGCTCTCCTTCTATTTCTTTTTCCCTCTTTTTGTCCTTCTACATTACTTTATTTCCCTTTCTGTGTCCTTCACTCTTACTTTATTTCTAAATACACTGTTATGATTTTTAACCTCTTCATTTCTATCTTTTATTTTAAAATACATATTTTACTAATTATAACTTATTTTTTCTTCTCTCTTTCACAGATACAAAGTGTAGTAAAAAAATGTAATTAAAGTTACATTAATTATATGGTAAGTATGACGATAAAAATGTAGTTTGTCATCACCCTTTGCTTTAACCTCACTATTATTCTCTCACCCTACCTCACTCCTGTTTCCTTACTCTGCTTTCCTCACTTATTCTTATCCTCCATGTTTACTCCCCTTTCCCTAACTCCCCTCCCACGTTCAACTTCTTTCAGTCCCCCTGATTTACTTCCCTTACCCTCTGTTCCCTTCCTTTGCTCCCTCACTCATTCCCTTTCCCTTAATCATTTACTTCACTACTGTCACTCCTTCTCTCAGTCCGTCTGTCCTCACAGTTCCTCACTTCCGTTCCCTCAGTCTGTCTCTCTTATCGTCGCTGTCTCTCTTCCCTCATTCTGTCAATACTCTTTTTCGTCATGCTCACTCCCTACAACTCACCCACACTCCATCACTTACCTTTGTTTGCTGCTTCACTCACTCCCTTTCAGTCACTCCTTCCTTTACTCTCTCTCTCCTTTCTCTCTGTCACTCGCCATGTCTTACCCTTATTCACTTTTATCCACCCTCTTTCACCCCTCTTTACTTAAGAGTCACTTCTCTTTTCTAATCCTCCGTCACTGTTTTACTATCTAATACACAGTCCCTTTGTGTTGCTCCCTCTAGCTCTCTTTCTCTTAACATCACCCTCTCTGTCCCTTTCCCTCATGCACACTCTTTCATTCTTTTTTTTTCTTTTTTTTTTTGGTACGCTCCCCGGTACGCGTACCGTTCAGAAAAAAGAATGACAGAGGTTTTTTTTTAATGTTTTTTATTAAAATAAATTAGAGGTAGTTCTAAAAAGAAGTTTTTTTATTCTTTTTGGTTTTTTTAACTTTTTTATTGTTTTTTTGAACATTTTTTACTTTTTTTGGCTTTTCTGAACAGTTTTATATTTTTTTTGTATTTTTTATGGGGAGAAACAAAAAACAGGGAATTGAAAATGGCTCAACTGGAGCACAAAAAAAAACAGGAAAAATTATGGTTTCCTCGGGCATTTGTGGTTATCCATAGCAACATTGATTCGTGTTATGCTTTGCCAACCATAACTAATTGTTTTATTACAATAAATACAAAAATTTTGTATCCCCCAAACTTCGTTTGTATATTAGGGATCACCTCACTTGCCTCTGGACCCGATGGAGTGGGTTCTTTTGATGTTGAGGTTCTGGCTGATGATTGGGGTAAGTTTTTGCAGAGTTCCCTCACCTCTGCTGCAGAATAGTTGTTAGGGTGTAAACGCTGCATATGCCGAATCATAGTATGATTTCCAAAGGAATATTTTTTTTTTAGGGTTCCCCCTGGATAGCACAGCACCACAGATGAGACAAGTCACCTTCGCAGCGTTAACTTTTTTGAAACCCCTTGGGATTTTGTAAAACTCCCATATGAAGTGCTCTTTTGGTTTGTATGGGGGATTGTCTTCAGGCAGGAACTGCCTTCTCTCTTCCTCCTCTTCCTCCTCTTCCTCTTCCTCCTCCTCCTCCTCCTCCTCCTCTTCTTCTTGACCACCAATGTAATCTTCTGGTGGTCCTTTTGGTGGTGGTGGTGGTGGTGGGGCAGATGCTCCAGCTGCTGATATGACTGTAGCCATCTCTGTAAGGAAAAAACAGGTCTTCCTCACTCAAATAACAAAGTGAGAATGAGGAAAAAAGGTGGGGGCTTTCATCATTTGGAAAACAAAACTGTTCTGAACCAATGAAAAGTGTTATTTTCAAGTCACATGATCCGGGCTTTCATCATTTGCAAACCAAAACTGATCTGAACCAATGAAAAGTGTTATTTTCAGATCACATGACCCGACGCGCTTACGCTACGCGCCCCGGTGCCACGTTGCGCGATGGTATGCGCTCGGGTGCTTCCGGGTGTGCTTACGTCGTGCATCATATGACGCATCACACGTCACAATGTTGTTTTCGTTCGTGGCAATAGCGCCAACGGGACGCTCACCGGTACGCGCCCCGGGGCGTGCCGTAACATTGCGCTCACCGGTAAGCGCATCGGTACGCACCCCGGGAGCGCTCCAGGGCAAAAAAATGTTTTTAAAAAAACATTATAAAAAAAAAAATTGTATTACATAATTATAAAATATAAAATTCATTATAAAAAATATTACATTTCATACCTATAGAGATTTGCTATTAAAAAACCTATGAAATTCACTGAAAAAACCATAGGTTTCACATCAGTTATAGTTAGGAATTAGCATTTAAAAAACCTATAAGATTCACTGAAAAAACCATAGGTTTCACATCAGTTATAGTTAGCTGGAAATTTTACTCGCATAAAACCAATGAAATTCCCACGTTATAGTTAGTTGGACTCACTATAACTTGCGCGTGCAATGCACTGCTGATGACGTCACATATTACATCACTCATGACATGGTCAGTGACATCACTCAGGACATCACTGATGACACCATCCTTGTGACAGAGTGACAAACCTCTTTTCACTGTAATGTAACCCTTGATACACATATTCAAAAATAGAAATTAAAATTTTCAAAAAAATGGAGATACCCATACCAGTTACAACAACCAATTCAATAATTCCACCATCTATATACACATCCACTCATTGACCAACAGTTCTATATAGTCACTCATACATATACTCACTCATCAAATGTAGTGATACACCTATACATCCTGTTACACACCGACAGTCATCCAAAAGATATTCTCACACATACTCACACATGCAAATAAACTATTGAACATCCATTTATTTGCATATACAGCTATACACACACAACCACCTTACTTCTAAGGAAACTTACACATACTTACTCTCTTAAACAATCACTTATAGAAACACATACTTATTTAAACAGGAACTCTTACAATCTCTTACTCTCACATATACTCACTTATATACATCAATATTCACATATATTAGATTAAAACATATGTAGTTACTGATAAAGACACTAGTGAGAAAGTCCTTCAGTCACTAACACACACATATATACACTCATCCACCCATACAGTCCTGCACATATGCTGTCTTCAAAACACATACAAACAGAGAGTCAGTCACTCATGCATCTATGTGCTAAGTAATACCCCACCAAACCATACAAACCATACAAACACTCATACTGATACAAAAAAAACATCTAATAACCCATATACATACACATGTAGCTACTCACCAATCCATGCAGCCACTTATACACAAAGTGAAACACTAATACATATATTTAAACATTACTCACTAATATATGTATTCACTAAGATACACTTAATAAACCAGTTAACCAATCAATTTTTTTTTTTAAAAACATCCATTTAGACACTTATTTAAACATTTATTCTTCCATCAACTTTTACATATACATATATAAAACATATTTATTTTTCAGAAAGACACACATTCACTGGATGGTGTCATCAGTGATGTCATGAGTGATGTCACTGACCATGTCATGAGTGATGTAATATGTGACGTCATCAGCAGTGCATTGCACGCGCAATTATAGTGAGTCCAACTAACTATAACGTGGGAATTTCATTGGTTTTATGCGAGTAAAATTTCCAGCTAACTATAACTGGTGTCAAACCTATGGTTTTTTCAGTGAATATATATATATATATATATATATATATATATATATATATATATATATAGTAGTGAGCAAGGTGGTTGAATACTGCCGCAACGCGTCTTATGCTGTAATCGGAATAAAGAAACATTACTTTGGAACTTATTCATGGAGTCAGCGCCTTCTTGACAAACAAAGTTAGGACTGGTGTGCAATATATATATATATATATATATATATATATATATATATATATCATTCCAAGTTGCTCCAGAGCAAGGGAAACGCTACTCCACGAAGATAGGAAAACATTCCTTTTTATTGCACACAATCACGCTGGAGGGTAATAAACAATTGTGCAAAATGATGGGGCTGAAAAAAAGTTGGGCAAAAATAACGGACCCTATTGAAAGGGATTATTTTGGACTTCAAATCCCAGCATACATCTTTATTGGAAGCAGATGCAATATGGGTAAAATGTAAACTTTTAAATACCAACCGAATCTTGCCTGTGTCCCCTTCTCCTTAGGAATAAGCTGCAGGTGCAGCGAAACGCGTCAAGGAAAAGCAACTGATTCGAACTGGGGCTGCCAGCGTGATTGTGTGCAATAAAAAGGAATGTTTTCCTATCTTCGTGGAGTAGCGTTTCCCTTGCTCTGGAGCAACTTTGAATGATTTAATGCGGCAGGCTCCGTGCCGCGGGAGAAGCACCGTCTGCAAACTGGAAATCAGGTCTGTGAGGCTGTGTCTTACCATAGCCGGTCAGCGCGAAGATATGCCTGAATGAAATCACGAGGGCAGCCTTGGAACCCACTGGAGGGTAATAAACAATTGTGCAAAATGATGGGGCTGAAAAAAAAGTTGGGCAAAAATAACGGACCCTATTGAAAGGGATTATTTTGGACTTCAAATCCCAGCATACATCTTTATTGGAAGCAGATGCAATATGGGTAAAATGTAAACTTTTAAATACCAACCGAATCTTGCCTGTGTCCCCTTCTCCTTAGGAATAAGCTGCAGGTGCAGCGAAACGCGTCAAGGAAAAGCAACTGATTCGAACTGGGGCTGCCAGCGTGATTGTGTGCAATAAAAAGGAATGTTTTCCTATCTTCGTGGAGTAGCGTTTCCCTTGCTCTGGAGCAACTTTGAATGATATATATATATATATATATATATATATATATATATATATATATATATATATAGTCGGGGCGCATCATGTGATCAAGCTCCTTTTGGGAGTGAAACGTGTCATGGGGGACATTTGTCTCGAAGAAAATGCAAAAATAAATCTTCGATACTGCTCACGTAACTTCATGTGTGGTGGCCCGTCATTGAACGAGTTATTTTGAGGAGAGAGGTCCGCGCCTGCTTTGCTCCGCCCTGGAATTGGCGGACAGGACTTGCACTTATATATATATGTGTATATATATATATATATATATATATACATATATATACACACTCTACACTAGTATTGAACATCACAATAGTATTAAGGCTATTCGACATTACCTGTCCGAACGCCCAGCACAATTCAATTCACACAGTGAGATGCTAGTTTCCATGATTGACTTTTGTCTCAAAAACAACATCTTCATGTTCAAGAACCTCCTTGACCAACAGATGAGGGGGGTTGCTATGGGGGCCAGCTTCTCTCCCAGCTACACAATATTTTCACATGGGCTGGTGGGAGGAGCTGGTCCTTAAGACAGACTTTAAACATGTAGTGGAGAGTAACATACAAACTTGGCTCCGCTACAATGATGATTTGTTTCTAGTCTGGCAAGGAAGCAAAGAACAGGCACAACTATATGTTGATCAGATCAACTGTAATTCCCTGAATCTTCATTTCACGGCCACGATTAGTGATGTATCCGTTAACTTCCTAGACACTCAGGTGAATGTGCAAAACAACACGTTGGAAACACGTCTTTACCGGGAAGAAACATCCGGTAACTCAACATTGCACGCAGATAACTCTCACCCCAAACATCTAGTAAACAGCATCCCATATGGGGAGATGCTGCGGTTGAAGCGGGTGTGTAGCACTAAGGCTGACCTGAAAATTGCACAAGAGTCAAGCAGAACCAGATTCCTAGAAAGGGGATACTCGCCAAAATCATTGACCAAGCCATCACTAAGACGTTGGCCATTGACAAGGATGAATTATTAAACAACTTGTCATTAGTTCTAGCACAGCCGGCTGACAGTTCCTATACCCTCAATGAGTTTCGCCAACGTGGAGCTATTAACAAGATCATTCAATCATGCTGGCCATTGGTGCTTAGTGATCCGGTACTAGAACCCCATCTACCGCAGAGGGTGTCCATTACCTATAGCAAAGCACCGTCTATGAGAGATTGTCTTGTCACCACCAACCCTGAAATAATTGGGAATACCTCCTGGTAGCGATAGAGTGAGGGCGATAGCTAGAGTCAGGGCAATAGATAGAGTCAGGGCGATAGATAGTCAGGGCGATAGATAGATAGAGTCAGGGCGATAGATAGATAGAGTCAGGGCGATAGAGTGGGTGAGGGCGATAGAGTGAGTGAGGGCGATAGAGTGAGGGAGATCGATAGATAGATAGACGGAGGGTGATAGATAGAGGGAGGGCGATAGATAGATAGATAGGAGAGGAGTTGGCTAGGGCGCTCGAACTCGGACCTGGGCATCTGGGTTTGAGTCTCGGTAACGACGCCAAACATCCTGTGATTCTGGGCAAATCACTTAATCTCCCCGTGCCTAACAAAAATGAATGTGTGTCCTCATGTAACGTAACTGGTGCTATGCAAAGTGCTCTGAAACCCGATTCGGTTCGGGTCAAGTTCACGCCTTTATAAAACTCTGCAAAAAAAAGAAAAAATAGAGTGAGGGCGATAGATAGATAGAGGGCGATAAAGTGAGGGCGATAGGGGTGTAGAGAGAGGGGTGTAGAGAGAGGGGTGTAGATAGGGGGGTGTAGATAGGGGGGTGTAGATAGGGGGGTGTAGATAGGGGGGTGTAGAGAGAGGGGGGTTTAGAGAGAGGGGTGTAGAGAGAGAGGGGTGTAGAGAGAGAGAGGGGTGTAGAGAGAGAGGGGTGTAGAGAGAGAGAGGTGTAGAGAGAGAGAGGTGTAGAGAGAGAGAGGGGTGTAGAGAGAGGGGGGTGTAGAGAGAGGGGTGTAGAGAGGGGGGTGTAGAGAGTAGTGTAGAGAGGGTGTAGAGAAAGAGGGGGGTGTAGAGACAGAGGGGTGTGGAGAGAGAGGGGTGTAGATAGAGGGGTGTAGAGAGGGGGTGCAGAGAGAGGGGTGTAGAAAGAGAGGGGGTGTAGAGAGAGGTGTAGAAAGAGGGGTGTAGAGAGAGAGGGGTGTAGAGAGGGGTGTAGAGAGAGAGGGGTGTAGAGAGAGGGGTGTAGAGAGAAAGAGGGGTGTAGAGAGAGGGGTGTAGAGAGGGGGGTGTAGAGAGAGGGGGGTGTAGAGAGAGGGGGGTGTAGAGAGAGGGGGGTGTAGAGAGAGGGGGGTGTAGAGAGAGGGGTGTAGAGAGAGAGGGGTGTAGAGAGAGGGGGTGTAGAGAAAGGGGTGTAGAGAGAGGTTTTACGTTTATTCTCCTTGCCTGCGACCAGAGGATGCCAAAGACAGTGTTTGATAAAGCCTTGCAGTGATCTGCTGGACAACAAGCTCTGGCATTGCGCAGAGGGGTGCGGGGGAGCGGATTCCGGATCAAAAGCAGCTGGGGTGTTGTCTGTAAACAACAAGTTATCGGCATTGCCTGGCAGGGGAGCAGATGCCTTTGAAGTGTGAGTGCGGTGAGAGGCTCACAGGCTGCCAAATGGAGCAGCAATTAACAAGAGAAATTGTGCAGCAAAAGTTTCTAAGAACACCTTCAATTTCCGAAGCCAAGAAACAGAAGTCAGGTTGAAAGTCCACGCCTGGTTGCGACTGCAGGCTGGTAGGCTTATCATTTCAACAAGCCTGAAATGTTGAGAGGTAGCACCTGGAGTACACCAGAGAAGTGTTGATGACTCACGGGTTAAATGATTAGGGGCATGTGTCAAGCAAGTACTTAAATAGTCTGTTCCAACAACAACAAAAAAACGAGTTGCTCTTTCCACGATGCTCTACCTTCCTTTCCCAGATCACTTAAATTAGTTGTCACTGCCCTCCTGGAGGCTCAGCACAGCTCCCTGCAGCGCCCGGTGCAGCATGTCTGGTGGCAAATACGTGGAACGCCCGCTCTCTAAACCGCTGTCACGCTCGGTGTGTGCTGTGGGTCGTGGCAGTGGCATCACGGGGGTCTGAGCCAGTGTAGCCCAGGTATGTGCTGCTGGCACACGCTGCACCTATCGCTCTGCTCGTCTCTAGGAGGAGTGGTGCGTGCACGGATGCAACCCCCAGTGCTCTGTTCCCTGGCTGGCTCTGCTGGGGGGACGTGATATGTGCAGATGTGGGTATGAAAAGGTGGCATTGTCCACTCGGCCACGGTGTCTACGCGCCGTGGGATTTAACGAGCTACCTTGTGACATCTCTGGTGTAACATAGGTGTGGGAGTGGGGGCGGGATGGGGATTGGGGCGTGGAGGTTGCTGCGGAGTTCCTAGACTTGGGGCTTGCACTTTCAGATTAGCAACTGCAGCGTTCCAAGTGTTCCAGGTCCGTATTCCTTGTGTTTTAGCATGTGGTTTAAAGGGGAAAGTACCAATGTTGAGGCTCCCGCGTCCCCCACACACGCCAGGTTTTCCCACGTGTCTGGTGTGTCTCCCCTCAGCAAAGACCATCCCGCAGTTACCCGAGTGGGGAAGTTTGTTTTGTGTTCGTCGGTGAGTGTACCAGAGTACTGGGTGGTGCGGTAGGTGTGTGTGTGCGCCGGTACTGGGTGGTGCGGTAGGTGTGTGCGCGCTGGTACAGGGTGGTGCGGTAGGCGTGTGTGCGCTTGCTTGAGTGTTTGTGTGTGCATGGTATGGCGATGTTTGTTTGGAGGTTAGCCGAATGTGTGAGCTGTGTGTTTGGCTGACGGCGCACGTGTATGGAATACTTATCTTTTTTTCTACAGTACTGACTATATGCTTCTAAATGTGGCTGGGCTTGGGGCAATTGGAGTTTGAAAGTAAGTATGTGTGTTTTTGTCCGTACATATATACTTGTGATCTTGCGACTGACTGTGACTGAGGATGTTCAGGTTTTTAAACCAGGCCATGCTCTGTTGGCGAGGATCTCACAGGGCAATGTTGATGAAGATTCTACGGCACGGAGCTCCCCTCTGGGTTAGGGGTGTAAGGGACCGGGTCCACTATGGAGAAGATGCTGGTGCGGAGCGGTGCTTTGTCGCGATATTCTAGAAGGGCTCGAGGCGGCTTCTTTGTGAGTGAGGTACTTATGGGATGCGGTCGTTTGTGCAGAAGTTGCTACTGGCCGGCGTGTGAAGGTAAAAAAAGAACAACAAGACTGTGGTACTAGCATAGATGCAAACGTCTGATCAGGGGAGGGACAGTAGCTTTCCCACTGCTGTTTGTTAGTGTAGCTAGTGTGCAGCCTCGTAACATGTATGTGGAAGGCTGGGCTTTGAACAGTTGAGAGAAGAATATGCAAATCTGTCTAGTTAGGGGACAGAGAGTGCTTGTTAGGACCTACCTAGACAGTGTATGCAGTTCTTCGGGACCTTTAACAAAAAAAAGTAAATAAACGGAGCCCAGTGTCCCTGAAGAAGGGCACCGCGCTCGGAATGAAAGTAAGCATCAGACCTGTACAAGCTCTTGGCATTGCGTGGTGGCAGCGGCTTCCTTTGAAGTCTGATGCAGAGCACTGGGCTCGCGCAGAGAAGTGTCTGGAAGCAAATGGAAGCTGTTGAGAATGCGCGTGGTTGTGGCAGCTGTTGAGAATGCGCGTGATTGTGCCTCACATGAACTGTACGCGATCCGCAGCTAGGTAGACTTTTCGGACCGCTTACTATAATCTTGCCTATCAATCCCTACGGGA
Organism: Lissotriton helveticus; assembly: GCF_964261635.1. Taxonomy (NCBI): domain Eukaryota; kingdom Metazoa; phylum Chordata; class Amphibia; order Caudata; family Salamandridae; genus Lissotriton; species Lissotriton helveticus. The sequence goes on along the minus strand of NC_136072.1, from coordinate 809,520,016 downwards.
TAGAATAGGCGAGACCTAAAAACAAAATACGGCTCCAGTGGATGGGCCCCCTAAAGGCTCAGGTAGGAGTGGCCTCCTCAGCTCCTGAAGTGGGGGGGAGGGTGGTTGAAAGCCTTCCTCCCAAAAAAAAAAGAAAACAGCCCCAAGGGACGGAGTCCCCTTGGCCTGTAAAGGCTCAGAGTGTTGTTGCAGGCCCCGCTTCCCTTAAAAAACAATATGGCTCCAGGATCCACACACCATCCTAAAATTAAACAAAATAATGCTGTTACCAGTTCCATGGGTTATTGAATACATGATCTCAGGAGAGCTTACAATAGCTTCTTTCACTCCTTGCTATAGCTCTGTGCTCTTCAGCTGGAGTGTAGAGCCCCCTTGTGGTTGGATGCATGTACACACGCAAACATGCAGTTCGGTTGATGGCGGTGCGAAGTGCAGCGGTGCGGCGTGGTGTGCAGTGCCCTCAGGTCGCGGTGCAAGCAGCGGCTCAGTGGCTGCATCAGATGGCATTGTTGGTGAGACCAGGGTGGCGCTACGAGATTAAGGCGGTGCTGGCAGGTCATGGTGCAAGCAGCGTTGTTGTTGTTGTTGCTGAATCGCTGTTGTCGGCTGATGAACTGGAGTCAATGGCGCCGGCAGGCCAAAGCTGCGGTGAGGGGTGAGGGCGGTGCATTGTGTATCTTTACGAGCGGGGCCCTCGAACCACTGTGCAAGCAGTGGTGTTGATTTCGGCGTGGAGCGGCAACGTCGTGAAGCGCATCGGTGCGGAGCCCACAGGTCGCGGTGCGAGCAACGGCTAGGTGGCGGCATCAATAGGCGTAGTCGGTGAGACCAGGGTCGCGTTGCGGCGGTGCCCTCTGCGGTGCCAAGGCGTTGTCGCGAAGCGGTGCGGAGTATGATGCCCACAGGTCGCGGTGCGAGCAGTGGCTCAATGGCGGCGTCAGTAGCCATCGTCAGTGAGACCAGGGTCGCGGTACAGCGTTGCCCTCTGCGGTCCCTTCGGGACACGGAGCCGGCAGCGGCGTCGTAGATTTGCTTTTCTTCTGTTGCAGCACAAAACACGCAGTCCCCAATGCTGAGGGCAGAAGAGCTTGAGGTCTTTGCTGTTCCTGAGACTTCGTAAACAGGGGGCAAGATCTACCTCAAGCCCTTGGAGAAACTCACAAAAGTAGATTGCAGAAAGTTCAGTCCAGTCCTTTCACTGCCCATGACAGAAGCAGCCACTGCCGGTCAACACAGCAAAGCACACAGCAAAGTGGTAGTTCCTCCTCACAGCTTCTCCAGCTCTTCTTCTTGGCAGTCTTCTTGATCTAAAAGAGTTCTAAAGTGCAGGGGTCTGGGCCCCAATATTATTATCACAAAATCCTTTGATCTCTTAGGCAGAGTGTGTCTGTGCCCAGCCAGAACCAGTTCTGCCTTCTCTGGTATGAATTCCTGGCAGGAGGTGGAGACTGCATTGTCAGAGGCAGACCAGGCCCTTTCCTGACCCTATCTAGACTATCTGGAGCCACTCCTGCTCCCCAGGCTCCTGTCATCCAAAACCCAGACGGGCAGTCCACATTCCAGCAGGGGCACACGAGATGACTGAGCAAGAAAATACCTACTTCCTAAAAGTGGTATTTTAAAACGAAGAATGTAAAAATCACCTTCACTAAAAGATGCATCTTTAGATTCGAAGTTCAGGCATACTAGACTTTAATTTCCGACCTAGTTCCCCGGGCCCGTTATGTTTATAAGATGTTATAAACAAACTTCCCATCCTGCTCTATGGGGAACAGGTAGCCTTGCAATAGTAAAAAAACGAAATGGGCTGTAATTCACTATCAGGACATGCCACACACACTAGGTAGGGCATGTCCTACCTTTCACATACACTGCACCCTGCCCACAGGGGTACGTTGGGCCTTCCTTAGGGGTGCCTGACATGTAAAGAAAGGGAAGGTTAGGGACTGGTAAGTGTGTGCACTGGCCAAGTCGACATGGCAGTTACAAACTGCGTGCAGACTCTACAATGGCAGATCTGAGTTACCTGTTTAGGCCTACTCATGTGGGTGACACAATCAGTGCTGCAGGCCCACTAGTAGCATTTGATTTACAGGCCCTGGCACACTCAGTGCACTTTACTAGGGACAAACAAGTAAATCAAATATCCAATCATGAAAACACCAATCCATAACACAATTTACACAGAGAGCATCTGCACTTTAGCACTGATTAGCAGTGGTAACGTGCCCAGAGTCCTAAACCCAACACAAATAGGTGAGGAAAAAATATGAGGAAGAAGCAAAAAGTTTGGGGATAACTCTGCAAAAAGGCCAATTCCAACACAGGGTCAATAATGGCTGCCATAGATATTTTGCTTCAACATTACAAGGAGATTCTTCTTCAGCTTTGGAGGTAAGAGTGAGTTGGAGCTTATCAGGGCCTGGGCTCTTCCTGCGCGTGATAGTTTTGTTTCTAGGTATTTGGAGTTCTTTGTATGAATTACTTTTTGAGTGATGCAAGCTGTCTTCGAAGTGCACATTCCTTCCATGGGAAGCCAACTGAGAGTTTTGAAGGCAGGTGAGATGGGATCAAACCATTTGATTCCTGTGAGGAGTCTGGCAGCCTCATTGAGGACTGCTCTTTGGGACCCAAGGTGACAAAGAAATCATCCCAGGAAAGGGTCCTAGAATATCGAACTCATTACCTAAGGATCTCTGTTGCAACCCCTCTTCCTCTTATTTCAAACAAGACCTCAAATCTATATTGCTTAACAATCATTTCAACACGCTCCCAAACTGAACTATATTTGTCAACCCCCATCAACAGGAGACTTCGATGCGGTCGCCTGACGCACTCAGACTCTAATCTGTCACGAACGCAGTTACCTTAATGAGGGTTTGTCATGTACTTTTGTTACTGTTTGTGACTACATTAACGCAGTACTGTTCTATACTCTTTTGTTGACTGTTTTAACCCACACAAATCCTTGCATGTAGTTTGAGTGAACTTATGCACATTACAAGTAAAGCACACTAATACATTTGGTTTGAGCTAGCACTATAAAAAACTCAAATATAAATAACAAATGGGTATGTATTCATGTGGATGCACTGAACTGTAGAATAATCATTGTAGGTTAAACAGTCAGGTGACAGTTGCACTTTCAAGCCAGACCTAAACATCCATGTAGATTAACGACTCCACTCCTCCCATCTGTGATGCTGCCTCTGTAAAAAATCATAAATTATCTAGTTATCTAAAACACTTTAATAGCATTACAGTGTCATGCGTGTGCCCCTGAAAGTTCAAGCTCAGGCAGCAGAATAAATAAAATGGCCAAAGTTGCGTGGAAGACAAGCACTTTTTGTAGAAGCACACAACTTCTGCCCTATCAAAACAAGTACTCGTGGCTCTCAACATATGAGTGGAGCCAAAGCCCCATTCTAGTGATGCTCACATAAAAAATTAGCCCTCTGATGGAAGGAGGTGGATCGATTACTTATCCTTGCTTTAGTGAGCGTTATGTGCATTACCTGTCGCGGTAATCAAGAAAATGCAAATTCTGTCTTCTCCATAAGAACAGCAAATGAGTTGAAAGCACTGAGAAATCCTCTGTCCATATAATTAGCATGAGCAATTGTCCTAATTCAGTTACTGTACTACTTGCCTTTAGGTAATTGGTGGAATACAGTGATTAAAAGTAGGAATGCCAAAAGCCTTTTCCCACGTCTAAGGCAAGAACACAACGTCACAAACCCAAAGGTGATCTCTGGGTGGGAGGCAACAGCCTAGTTGCTCCTATTCTGACATGCACCTCGGCCCTGAGCTGCTGATATCAGCTGACAACCCACAGCAGCACCTGTAGCTAGTGTGTCATGGGCGCTAGTGCAAGGAAGGGAATGGGCCCACTGGCCATTGTTTGAACTGTGAAATACAGCAATGATCAGGGGGCCTCCGGGCTCAGGTGCCACTACACCTGTTGCACCAATGTAAGCTAACCCCGGTCTATAGCAGGATTCTCCACCGGTGCATAACAGGGTTACAAGTGGAGTACCATGCCACAAATACTGCTGCAGCCGCAAGGGGTGTTACGCCTAAGCCGGCTTACTGGAGGACGTCAGGTGCAGGAGAATGAGAGAGCCATCATCTCCAGCACCTCTGTTTCTCTGTGAAGAACAACTCTTCAAAGGCAAAAAGTTGATTTCACGAGACACTTATGCCCATGGAAATTCTAGCCTGCAGTGCATTGTCTTTCACTCAGAATGTTATTAGTTTGTGTTACATTCATGATAGAGCAATGAAAGAGTGATAAAAGGCAGAAGGGGTGTAACTATGTGAGGAAGGCTTGCAGTTTTGCTGTTAGCCCTGCATGTCCTCTTTATGAGAAATGTTTTCATTGCTGCTGCCTTTCATGTGCTAGTCAATCTAGAAACACCTACTTTGTACAACGGAATCATGCACTGCTGGTGCTCTTGCAGCTCCTGTTGTGTGTAAAGAATGGGTGTTGCTCCATTTTCATGTACCAGTTATGTTAGGGGGGACAACCTTGCACTGTTTTTGGCGTACTGTACATCTGTCGAGGGAGAGGAGTTTGAACCTCTGCTGTACTTGTTCTGTGAGGAAGGGAAGCTTGCACTGCAGATGACCATGTGCCACCTGTATTTGTTTCATGACTAGAGAGAAATGGCTTTTTGTACTTTCGACCCACTTTTCTTTTAGCTTAAAACTGCCAACTCAGCATGACAAAATAAACCCTTTGCCAAGTCAAAACCTTCTTTTTTCATATTAATAAGCCCCACTGGGGAAGGCCTTGATTGCCCACCAGGCAGGCTGCTAAATATTACAAGGGCATGGGCCTTTTATGTTTAACATGGCCTCACACTGAAAACACAAAATTGCCAATTTCACTGTACCAAAGATGGTAGTCCCATTGGGTAACATGGAGTTTCACTAGCCACCACACTGAGTGCTAACTTCCACCTGGGAACACCAAAGATATAAGTCCAAGGTATCAAATTAATTGTTACATTAAACCCAATTCATTGCTGAGATCAGATTTAAGGTAACTTTTAATGGGAAGGTGGCTTTAGAAAGTCACCACTTTGCTGCCCAAACCTTTGTTAGCCTTTCCTGTCTTTCTGAAGCAGTTGTCAACCAAGACAACATAATGCCCCCTTGCTAGGAAGTGCAAAGCACTCACAGGAACAGGGAACAACGAGAACTTTTGGTGGGAGGTGTAACGTTCTCCAGTAGGATGGCCCAGCTTCAAAGAGGCTACTGCCTCAGTGAACCAACAGACCTCGACAGACCTGGTCCTTTGTGTAGGCAAAAAGGCTGGCAACCCCTCAAGAAGGAGACCCCACCCCAGAAGTGATGGAACAAGGGAAGGGTTGCCTCATGGAAACTATTGCTCCGTGGACTAGCGAGTCCTCCCCTTGCACAAACTAGAAGATGGCATAAAAGTGGCAACCTCGGACACAGTCCTCAGATCACAACTGGACGGAAAATCTGACAGGTGGAGGACTGCCCAACTGCTGCTTTGACTCAGTAAATAGAGACTGCACTGAGCCTGGGCTGCACCTCCTGCACCCAAGGGATCCACAAAAAACTGTTGCCTGCTGTGAAAGAGCTTCACTTGTACTAGGAAGGAAGAAGTGGCTCCAGGGGCTAGTTGATTAGCCTGGCACTATTAGTGTGGGTCTCCCTTCCATTTTTGCTATTGCCTCCTGTATTTTTGCTATGTGTTTTGCTGGTCTAGGTGCGTTGGACACTTTGCCACTGCTATTCAGTGCCAAAGTGCAAGTGCTCCCTATTGTAAATTGTTGCAATGGATTAGTGACTCCATGATTGGCTTATCTGATTTACTTGTCAGACCCTAGTACAGTGCACCATGTGTGCCCAGGGCCTGTAAATCAAATGCTGCTGGTGGGCTTGCAGCACTGGTTGTGCCACCCACCGAAGCAGCTTGTAAAATAATGTGACTCAGGCCTGCCATTGCAGAGCCTGTGTGCAGCCTGGGGCTGCCATGTGGACTTGGCAAGTGCACACACTTGCCAGTCCCTAAACCTTCCCTTTTCTGCATGGTGGCCACCCCTAAGGTAGGTCCAAGGTACCCCCATGGGCAGGGAGCATTGTATGTAAAAGGTAGGACATGCCCTGATGTGTGTGGCATGTCCTGATAGTGCGATTCAGCCAATTTTGTTTGTCACTATTGCAAGGCTACCTTTTCCCATAGGCCAGAATGGGCAGTTTTAACATTCTGTGTTTGAAAATACCACTTTTAGAAAGTAGGTATTTTCTTTCCTAACCATCCAGCCTGCCTCTGCTAGGTTGTGTATTCAATGTCTTGTTTGTGAGTGACAGGGGCTGGGGTGGCTCCAGGAGGCAGGGTGAGTCAGCACTAGGCTGAATAGACCTATCTGCATTGGGAGTGGTGGGAGGAGTAGCACCTGAGCCTGCATAGGGCTGTGCCTGCCTTCCACAATGCTGGCTCCACCTCCTGTGGTACGTCTGATGACTCTGGCCCACATTGACAAAGGAAGAAGTTGTGCACTGGCAGAGTGCACCCAGAACTGGTTTGGAGTAGGTAGAGACACTCCCTGCCTTCAGAGACAAAGATTTGTGTGTATAAAAAGGGGACCCAAACCCCAGAACTTTAGATAACTTCTGGGAATCAAGACAACCCTTTGCCAAGGAGAAAAACCAAGGAAGCTGAAGGTGGTGGAATCACCGAGGAAGAGGAAAGCTTGAGAATGGTCCCGGGACTAACTGCAATGAGGATAAAAGCAAACTTGTCAAACAAGGAGATGAGGCAAAGATCCACTCTCTTTTCTGCTCCCCAATGAGCGACACATTCAAACACATACATGTATACAATGGTCAATCAAACCCTTCATCCGGTCACTCATGGATTCCCTTTCAGCTGGGTTCCTCATACATTACCTGTGAAAAGTGGGCCACAAAAGTGCTAGCAATGGCCAGAGTGGAGTCACTAGAATGCGGGACTACCGGAGACAGTGGAAATATGTGACAAATGTGCTACCAGTCCGGTATCCAAGGAAAGTAGAGGCTAGATTGGGAGTGGAAGGAGGGCATGGTCTTCTTTGTTTCAGACAGTGAAAGTGGTATGTGACAGTTTGTAGGATTTGTATGTGAATTTGTTTAAATGTTTCTCTGTGCATATATATATGCACATATACAATATTGTGCATGTTGCTGTGGCTGATATGTTCGTCCTTCAAAGACAATGTAGCACTAGGTAAGCTATTCCTGTATGAGGGAACACCAAATGTTTATGGTACCCACCCAAACTCCCCAATACAGGGGTTCATCTCTGGCACAATTTACATTCCTAGCATATTAATGGTAAATTATGACGTGTTAGGCATCCTTGGTCATAGCATAAAGACACCGGTCTTTGCCATGTTGCGAGTATGTTTGGTCTAAATATGGCCATCTATCACATAACCGTGGCCATCCTTAAAATAATAATGACCAAGGCTGACCTGATGTTAAGGTTATTCGCATTATAATGGACAGCCATGGCATGATTGTGGCCCTGACTAATGGTGGGCCTCCTTGGCATAATGGAGGCATGTTTGGCATTATGGTGTACATCCCTGGCATATAATGATGATAATAATTTCCTGGCGAAGCAAAATCTGTTGATGTGATGCATATTCACTAGGGAAATTGTGATGTATTCCTATAGGTTCTGTATCGATCCCCCTATTCCTGACCCTATTCTGGTTAACAAGTTAACTAGCAGCCATCCCGTGATGCAGAAAGCCCCCATGATGCAGGAACCGTTATCTGATTAAGCCACACTACGGCACAGGAACGTGTTATCTGATTAGGTCATAACGCTTGCCATCTAATTAGACAAGCGATATTCCTCCAGCCCCTGATAAGGCATACGGAGTTCTCAAAACAAATCAAACCTATGACAACCTGGGAAAAACCCTGCGGCCATTGTTTTGATTTCACCGAGAACTTCAGCAAAAGAATGTGCTAACGACCAGGTCGTATGACATCCTTATTGACGTATCTATGTCCATCCTTACGTCAATCTCGGCACCTTAAAGGTATAAATATTACCGATATTGCCCTATGCAAACACACGCGGTGGTGACGAGATCGGAGCAGCCAGACTTGCCGAAGCCCAGAGCAGAGCAGACCCCGCTGGCGCAGCCCCGCCTTCCTGACGCGCTGAGAACGAGACGCTGCTTTCTCCTGCCGAGAAATCCAGCTCCGGCGCTTCCGGGTAGCCCTCGCAGGCAGCCTGGAATATCGAGACCAGAGACGAGAGATACCATCCCTCATTCATCCTAGATTCCAGGTACAGAACTGAATAACCCCTCACAGAGAATTCTTTAATCAGTCACTTGGCAAAACAAACTTAACTTAAACTGCTACTTTCTATTCCCGCCCACGTATTAGGCTTAGGTCAGGTACATCTGGGGTAGGCGTAGTTAGAAACACCAGTTGAGTACGATTAGTCAAATGTATATGTGTATGTATCTATTTTATCCATTTTAAACCATCATATGGCTTAGAAACCATATCAATGTTTTTACAGTATTATTTTATACTTCTGCTTTTAATGTATGCACTTTACTTAACCATAAGTATTGCAATAATATCGATCCATTTCTCTTGTATGAGAAAAGAGACTGATCAATAAATAACATCTTTTATTGAACACGCCCGTCTCTTCCTTTTCTCTACAATCTGGTGAGACTAAGAATGCACGTACTGACTGAGTAAAATAAGTCGTCTTTTGTTTTCACACGACTCTAGAGATACACTCTTGATTAGGGGAGAGCAAAGTTGTCATGTTCTATGGTTGTCAGAAACTAAATCCCTTCTTGTCTATCCAGGGAGGTTCAACTCCTCCTTGCCTATTCGAGAAAGTTTCTAGTGAACTCTGAGCTAGCTGGCAAACCCAAAACTTTAAGTCTAATATCGACAGTAGTAGACCTAGTTAACGTCTGGTCTAGGCCTATACTATTGAAGGTATTATTCCAATGCGCAGAGCCTATTGGGATAATAGGAACTACACTACATGGCGCCCAACGCGTTTGGATAAGGCGATAAAACTAACGTAAGACATTTAGAGTAACTCAGTCGTGCTTTTTCACTCAGACCCCTTTTTCCCATAATACTCCAAAGACGTCTGGAGTGGGTGAAAGGTAATATCCGCCAAACCTCGCAGGAGGAAACTCCTATGTATGGTCCTTGGTCTAGTCAACGTTGAAGGATACACTGTTCCAAAATATTGTGCATCTAATCTTTGTTTCCATAAGAACCTGATCTGCAAACAAACTAAATAACCTTCTGGACAGTACAATGTCAGACACTGAAGGAGAAAGAGAGGCAGTTAGAATAGCAACTGAACTCGCAGCAGCTGATAATGCACTGCAAGACGCTGACCCGGAGATAATACTCATCGCGGTCAACATAAGAAAATCTATAACTTTAAAACTTATAGAAAATGGACTGACACCTAGAGGTGGCACGGTCATATTCGTAATTGAGGCACACGAATATCGGCAGACAGAGGTATTCTATTCATGGATACATTTTCCAGCAGCAAATGCTGTAACAAAGGTCTTCCACTATTACAAAACAGAGGAACCTCCTAATGAGTACACTCCTTTCGAGGAGGTGGAAGTACCACTTAAATTTCAAGAGCATCTGCTCTTATTTAATGGCGCCCTAAAACATAATAATCACATCACCAGGCTCGGTCCATTAGGTAGACCAGGAGCAACGTGGCCGGTTCTAGCCGGATACACACCACATCCAGACATCGATGGGATGTCTGCAGCAGAGCTTTTAACACAGCTAAAACAATTAATAAAATTACATAGACAATTAGTCCAATATGTGATGCGGACTTCAACAATTCAACCAGCAATTAAAATTCCACAGCTGACCCCTCATCAGGGGAACACAAATAAAATTACACCACAGAACATACAATTCTGCCTAGGTAAAGTACCAGCTAAACGGGAACAAATACCATTCTGGTTAGCACAAAAAATCACCCAAATAGAGGCGGTGTTTCCAGACACCACCCCGTTAGAAAAACACAGGATTCTGACTATCTGTCTTCCAATGGGAATCGCACCACACGTGGAGGACTGTGACACTTGGGGTACAGTCTTTGCTTCCATCTACACAAAAACGCACGGTGTTCCATCCATTTCGGTAATACCAGATGTGCTAAAACAAATTCAAGACGAATACGGTCCAGAACCTGCTTTAACTCTTGGTATGAAATTACTAAAAGACTTCAAGCAGGTCTCGGCTATATTATTAGCCAACATAAAGGGAGAAGCAGCAAACGTGGCGATCCGCCAGAGGTTAAAGGAGACAGATATAGCAGACCAACCAGCTGAAATTGCCAGAATTATAGAAAAATCCTATGAGGAACTAGGTAGAGATAGTTTAGGTGGAATACCAGTAAAACCACAACTGATTGAAAGTCCTGAAAAAATATTTTTTAATAATAATTCAACATCACAAAAAAAGAGCTGGGATGGTAACAAACAATCCAATCCTAAAGAAAAGAAATTCCAGTCCAGAGGAAGGTCTCCCAGGCGGAGAGAAAAATCTCCGAACCAGAGACACAGGTCACCCCAAAGTGACCCCTCTGGGAAAAGATATAACCTTAGAAATAGGGATAATATAAAGAAGCCTGATAGATATCAAGACATTGATACACGTCCCTCTCAATCTTTTCAGACTTCCTCGCAGAAATCGGAAAGAAGAGGACGATCAGAACAAAGAGAAGAGCACGCCAAGTCCAAAGACAAGGAATCTGCTCATCTAAAAAAGAAACTACAATTTCCAAAAAAGAAGGTAGCCAGTATCAAGGTAGTAAACAATGCCGAGAATACTGAGGACACAACTGAAAAACGGAGAATGGGCTCAGACAATGCTAGACAGCGCAGCAGAAGTGAGCATAGCTCGCAAAGTCCTTATGAATCATCTGGAGACAGTGGACACGAATGAATATCTTCAAGTGGAAACTGCAGACACCAGAGTTAGCAAACCTCACAAAATATATGAAATAACTTTACGTATAGAAGGGGATAAGACTAGAAAAATAAGGGGACTATTTTGGGATAATCTCTCCAAGGGCTATGACATCCTTCTAGCTGAAAAAGACTGGCCACCAGAGTTTGTCAGGGAGTGCCCTCATGGCGAAGAAATAATTATGCCTGCCTTCTCAAATCATATCCCAATTCATAAAAAATACACACTTGCCAGAAAGTGGGCAGTAGCTCAAGCTCCTGCTTTATATAAAAATCATGTAGGATGGGATGAGGACTCTCCTCCTCACAAAATCCAGTTAAAATCACAACCTACTGCACAAAGGCAGTACCCAATTAAGCAAGAAGCTAAAAAACAGGTAAAAGAAATCCTAGATCAATTAGAATACCAGGGGGTGATTGAAACTTGCACCTCACAAATGAACAACCCTTTGTTTCCGGTCTCCAAACCAGACAATTCATATCGTCTAGTTTTGGATTACCGACACCTTAACTCATGTTGCAAAACTTTTGCAGTGCAAAACTCGCATAGTGCTGCACTAATGAATAATATAGTGCGCAAAAAATACAAAACAACATTAGACATCTCTAATGGATTCTTTTGTCAAAACATAGCACCAGAGAGCAGATATTTGTCTGCGTTCTCAATAAATGGCACTCAAAAACAATTCTGTCGGTTAGCCCAGGGGTACAAGAATAGCCCAGGGGTATTCTCAGCGAGAGTAACAGAATTACTACAAACAGATGATGACTTGGATACTCACTTGAAGAGAGTGAACACCATAATACTTGGGTTCACAGCAGAGGGTTACAAATTCAACTTTAAAAAATCGAGAATTGCCCATCGAACAGTCCTGTTCTTAGGATATGAATTATCAAGTGAAGGCAAAAGCCTGGCTGACAATTTCCTAGACAAATGTGCCGTACTCCAAGCACCTAGAACACTAAAAAACCTACAGTCAATTCTAGGCTTCCTAAATTTCGGAAGAACATACATTGCAAATTACGCAGAAAGGGTCAAACCCCTTTATGATCTAATAAAACCAGATTTTAAAAGAACCAATTGGACTCAAATACACACAGAAATTTTGAGATCCTTACAAACAGACATGTTAATTAAAACAAAATTAGAAACACGTGATAACACACGCAATCTTGTGATTCGAGTCATCCCAGGAAGATGCGGATTCACATACCTGACTTCTAATGAGGGAGAAAAGGTACCAATTGCATTCAAATCACACTTGTACACAGAAGCTGAAAAGAAATTCAGCAATAAAGAAAACATTGTTCATGCAGTTCAAACCGCAATAGCTAGAGAAAAATATCAAGCGGACGGTAGACACATCACAGTCAGAACAGCAGAATCAGCCTTTGAGGCATTAATAACACCGTGTAATTTACCAACAACAACATTGAATCCGGAATGGATACAATGGGTGAATTCAATTACAACGGACAAAGTATACTACTACTTTGATCCAGAACTAAAGGAATTGAAAAATCTAGAATATGAAAGAACATTCCCTCTGCCTATCGACATTCTGCCCTTACGACAATACGCTTGTGTAATCTATACAGACTGACATGCTCAACCCTCCGTTTGGGGAGAACAAGCATACAACCCAACATGTGAGATTACAAAATAAGTGTGGCGCGGAGGTAAACTAAGACCTCTATTAACAAAAACACACTCAGTAGAAACTAATTCAGAACAACAGACTGAAATAATGGCATTGAAAATGGCGCTAGATAATGCGGATCGCGAATTCCCGACACTTATAGTGTCCGATTCATATTACTGCGTCAAATCATATAACAACGATTTGCAGACATGGATTCAAAACGGTTACAAAGATGACACAGATGCAACAATAAAGCAGAAACTGCTTTGGGAACAAATAGCTCTTTTACAAAAAGAACTACCAAAGACTCACGTGACACACTCACTGAGTCATCAGCGTGATGGCGTTCACGTTGCAGGGAATTCATTGGCTGAGACAGCCACAGCGGTAGCAACTAAATCGGCTTCCGTAGGTCGAAAAAAGCGTACAGTGAAGTATATTGACGGTGAAACAGTGCTGGCGGTGAAAACGTCATCAAAAGGCGACTGCTCAGCGCTACCGATCAACTATCCACTCAATTATACATACATAATCGATGCAAACTCCGTCCCTTTTGCTCGAATCCCTGGAGTGGGGGATAGAGTGATTCCAAACATGGACAGGAGAACCTTGTTAATAGCAGACGCACATATGGGCGAGGGTCTCAGACACCTCAAACTAAAAGATTCTCTGGAAGAATTACAATCAAGGTACTGGTGGCCAGGCATGAGCCTGCATCATACCATGTTTGTAAAGAACTGCCCAAACTGTAACAGAAATCGCAGTGGTGAGAGAAACGGTGTAATACCGTGTCGTTTCACTCCAGAAAAAATCAACAGTAAAAAGCAAAGCGTCCGATTAACATATACAGGCTAGTTTCCACTTATAATGTAGATCACCAGCACTCGGCTGACGTCTGGACTGTTATACAAAGATTTGCGAGTCTAAATGGCATATACGCTAGAAGCATGCTACGTTTGACCATAGTTTTCACTCTAGCCCTCCAGCCTGAGGGGAAACATGGCCAAATGAGCATAGCACAGCGGGACTCTTCTCACTTCCTTCCTGAGGGATACGGGATGGTGTAAAGAAAAAACCAAGGCATAAAGCTATCTATAACAGAAAGGATATTAGGTTCGGGAGCTGGGTGGGTCAAACATCTAATAAGTGTCCAACGTAGTCTAAATAACATGCCAAGAAATTCTCTGAAGGGATTCAGTCCGTACGAATTATTATTTGGAACTAGGATGTTAGTCTTAGACCTCGACAGTCAGACTTCAGTGGTGAAGGAAAAATGCTTTGATATCAAAGATCGTTTGTCTATTTTGCAGGACTTAAACGAAACAAGAAAAGACCTGAGCAACATAAAGTTGAAACAGCAGCCAACAACCACTGAAGAACCACCACCTGTCCCAGCAAGACCTGTCTGGATTCCAAAAGTCGGGGATCTAGTCAGAGAAAAGATCGCGGTAAAGAAGGAATTTGGGCCTTCTTACAGAAAAGCAGTTCCTGTCTTGTCTGTCAACGGGACAAGATCAGTTGTACTACCGCCACTTGCTGGTAAAAAGGAGAACCGAGTTGTATCCATCGACCTGGTAAAACCACAATCATGTGGCCGATAACAAATAGTAGGCCAAGTGGACTTCCGATAAGTAGTAGAACACCAAGATTTGCTACAAACACAGAGGTTCAATCTAAGAGGCTAATCACATTCGAAACGCCTACAGAACTACAACAAGGACTATGCAACAATGCAATGGAACTTAGACCTCTGAAAACCCAAATAAAAACATTTAGCAGAGACACACCAATCTATAATGAAGTAACAAACGACTATGCAAGAAACAGTAATCCTAAAGCAATTGGAACAATTGACAGAACTGCATCCGGCTACTTCATAAACTTCGATGATTCCTCTGAAGACCTAAGTGAATCAAAAACACAGCCATCAACAAAAACCTTTAAAGATAAAGTTAAAGTACTTTTGAAACAACTGAAAGAAACATATCTGATTTCTCCATGGATTGAATTTTGGGTGGGCTTTGGTGCATTTATCCTCATACTTTGGCTCATCATGGTACTAACTTTGGGACGCTTCATTGAGGGAAAATATGCTAAAATGGACACAGCAAGTCAGAAAATCAACTTGATCCTCAAACCACACACATCTTCACACGTCGAGAAAAGAGAACTTTCTTCAGTCAACTTCACAGCCAATCCTATACCGGGTGGGGTAGCATGGGACAACACTGACTACGAAATTTATGGTCCGGTTGAAATCCTGAAATATCCACACCAAATTAAGATCTCGTTGAGTGACTTTGTAAAAGCAAGCTCATTTGCTGATGATTGGGACTTTGAAAGTATAAATAATATGATGTCTGACTTAGTGATGTCTGCTAAATTTACAAAACATGATTATTTGCAGGGTTCGACAAATTATGATAGTATGTACTGTTATAACCACTATGGTAACCATTTTCTACATAGATCTGCACAACCTAGAAATGTTTTAAATTATAATAAATGGGAACATTGTGCAACCCCTCCAAAAGGAAGCTCAAGAACCGTTTATGACAAATATTCATACTTTTCAGGTTTTAACACAAGTAATGCTGAAACATTTTATTTCAAATTGTCAAATAAGACAGGGACAAAGACCATGATAACAAACACGAAATTGATATATTCAGACTCATTCTTTGAACAAATGAATACTTTTGGTTTTGATTATTGGGACAAAAACGTTGAAGTAAAGAGTGTTTGGGGAACAAAAGAATGGCAAGTACAGGGTATAGAATCTTTGTTTAGAGCCTGCATGATCCCAGAACAAATTATATTTTTAAATGACACTGTTCAACAAACTACCTGTCTCGGCCTAGCCAAAATCAAAGACTTAAATAAACCGTCTATTCCAAAACCAACAATGAACAGCAATAGCTCTACAGATGAAGAGATAGACGTAAATTATGTATTAAACCAAAACAGAACACATCCTGATTGGAAAAAGTGGTTGATCTGGCCCACAGATACTAATAACTGTCAAGACAGATTCCTGAACAAAACACAGGGGTTCAAAATGACCAGGCCAGACCCTAGATATTCCCAAAGACAACACCCAGGAATAATAACCACCTACAGTGTGGGCAAATTATGCCTTCAATGGCTACAAACTTCCACACTGGCAGAAATTAAGCAACACCTAACTTTACTTACTGATGGTGCTGACTTGCGTGATTTCATTATGGGACCGCGCAAACAGCGTCAGAAACGTTTCATAGCAGCCTCTGTATATGCAGCATACAACGAGGCCTGGAAGGTGACTCAAATTGAGACAGCAGAAAGAATACGGGAAATTGACCGTATTAATTTGGAAAAATCACTTTCTGTAGTGGACAATGGGTTAATGACTCTGTCCTCCAGAATTTTTTCTCTGGACAGCATTGTGTCTTCAGCAATCGACATATTATCGCAAGACTTACTGTTGTTACAACACGGTCAGTCCCAATTGCGTTCTATTGTACAGCTAGGCTGGACGTTACAAAATCTGCGTTCAGGCTATGTGCCTTGGCGTTTAATCAACACAACGTCACTATTCAATATCTTTAACCTTACTGATAAACAAATCAGTATGGCACAAAAGGGTGCTGATTATACAATCCTGAGCATTGAGAAACTCGAGAGATTACCAGTGACAATGTCAGAACGACCTGTCAGTGAATGGATAATACATGGGATAATTAATATTCCAATATCTACCTTCAGGTTTCAATACTGCCAAAAATATATACCGGCTGGCATGTACGAAAAATTGGGAAAAGCGTACATTAAAACAACATGGAACTTGCCCTATTCACATGCATGTGTCAGTAATAAAGGACAGAAAGTGTTTCTTGGTGGCAATAATTGTGCGATGTCACTGAGCGGTACACTTCTGTGTAATGGAATTAGTTTGCATGGAGCCTGTGAAGGGAACTCCAATAACCTTTCATGTCACCAGCTAGGCGCACCTGCAACAGAGATAGAACCATTCTTTCAAAGACTCTATAATGGGAGTTACGTCCTAATTGTGGACCGCAGATGTTGTAGTCTTATGCCCGGGACTCCTTATCTCATAACTACGACTGCGAAGGTCAAGTGCTGTGGACGCTTATTGTTCCCCAGCTCCCTTCCAGACAGGGAGGCAAGGGCATGGCCCAACTTGAAAATTACTTCTATTCGAATAGATACTTTAAGCAGAATGAAAACAGTGCTTCTTCAGACGCCGACCAGGCTCACGTCATCAAAAGAAACGTATGATCTCCTAGTCGCAAGGACGACTGCAGAGATTCACTCATTGTTATCAACTAATTCCCCCATACATTTCGCAGAAATCCTGAATGAAATCTTAAATATTTCTGATACCAGTGGAGTCTCAAAAGTATTTAAGACAGTATTTTCGATGGCATTAACACCATTCAAAGCCATACTGGGTATTTTTCCAGATTTCGTCCATTCGATTTTTGGCGGACTTCCCCTCATTTTGGGACTAATTGCAGGAATCCTATTCTTGGTCCTTATATTTCGTTATGGCAAACCATGTCACAGACAAAACACCTGCGACAAGGGAAGAAACAATCCTAGCCATTGGATACCGGGACCGGATATCAAAAATCCTGGGACTATCCCGGCTTAGAGACCTGAACATGACTTGGTTTCTTTCATTTCGACCAATGTGGCAACGATGTGTTTTACCTGTATTAAGGTGCTTGCTATGCGGAGAAGAATGCGTGTTAGACACCTGTCTGACGCTACAATCAGATGCGCCAATGGATGCAGAAACATTGTTGAGTCCAATAAAGGCTCATGCTTTGTGCTGCCCTCAACGGCTACCAATCCTGATGACGGCATTCGTGGAAGCTTCACCACTACGATTAAGGGGTAGTGAAGTTCAAGATGAAAGCAGCATTGATCAGGTACGACCTTCGGTCAGCAATACTAATCAATACGTCAATGGAGACAATCATGCGCACGAATGCATGGTTACATCTTTTTCCGAGTTAGTGGAACTCTCCCAGGAAGCTGTTGACAGCTTTTTCGACAGTCTAAATGATATGATGTTCTCACCAGAGCAGAAATAGAGACTTTTGAGCAAGCTCGCACACGGCGTTCCCTGAATTTGGCCTTCAACTAGAATAGCAAAATACCATGAACAATTTTCCCTCCAGTTCACGGACAGCAATTTTTTTCAGCAGCCCCAAAATATTTCTACATATTTTTCGGGACACTTATCTTCTGCTTAAAGTAAGAACTATTCTTAGAGAACTAACATTTCTATTTTTAGATACTTTATAGACATTAGCTGCCCGCTGGTATGTTCATAATTATTTTATTCTGTGATGGAATGGTCTCGAAACTTTTTTCTGTATTAAGAGCCATTTCATGTGTAAATTCTCATATACAAATTAGTGATAATGTATAGATATGCGTGATTACTTTAGCATTATTCTACAGCTTGAGTGCATATATTACATGTGACTGCTTTTCCCGTATATTTGATAATTTCAAAATGCATTTTATGTATTTTGGGGTGGTAAGGTATACACGATACTCTACAGTATGTTTTACTATGCATAGATTCGTAAATATGTCCATAGTTAGCGTGGAGTGGGTGTGATGTATTCCTATAGGTTCTGTATCGATCCCCCTATTCCTGACCCTATTCTGGTTAACAAGTTAACTAGCAGCCATCCCGTGATGCAGAAAGCCCCCATGATGCAGGAACCGTTATCTGATTAAGCCACACTACGGCACAGGAACGTGTTATCTGATTAGGTCATAACGCTTGCCATCTAATTAGACAAGCGATATTCCTCCAGCCCCTGATAAGGCATACGGAGTTCTCAAAACAAATCAAACCTATGACAACCTGGGAAAAACCCTGCGGCCATTGTTTTGATTTCACCGAGAACTTCAGCAAAAGAATGTGCTAACGACCAGGTCGTATGACATCCTTATTGACGTATCTATGTCCATCCTTACGTCAATCTCGGCACCTTAAAGGTATAAATATTACCGATATTGCCCTATGCAAACACACGCGGTGGTGACGAGATCGGAGCAGCCAGACTTGCCGAAGCCCAGAGCAGAGCAGACCCCGCTGGCGCAGCCCCGCCTTCCTGACGCTGCTTTCTCCTGCCGAGAAATCCAGCTCCGGCGCTTCCGGGTAGCCCTCGCAGGCAGCCTGGAATATCGAGACCAGAGACGAGAGATACCATCCCTCATTCATCCTAGATTCCAGGTACAGAACTGAATAACCCCTCACAGAGAATTCTTTAATCAGTCACTTGGCAAAACAAACTTAACTTAAACTGCTACTTTCTATTCCCGCCCACGTATTAGGCTTAGGTCAGGTACATCTGGGGTAGGCGTAGTTAGAAACACCAGTTGAGTACGATTAGTCAAATGTATATGTGTATGTATCTATTTTATCCATTTTAAACCATCATATGGCTTAGAAACCATATCAATGTTTTTACAGTATTATTTTATACTTCTGCTTTTAATGTATGCACTTTACTTAACCATAAGTATTGCAATAATATCGATCCATTTCTCTTGTATGAGAAAAGAGACTGATCAATAAATAACATCTTTTATTGAACACGCCCGTCTCTTCCTTTTCTCTACAATCTGGTGAGACTAAGAATGCACGTACTGACTGAGTAAAATAAGTCGTCTTTTGTTTTCACACGACTCTAGAGATACACTCTTGATTAGCGGAGAGCAAAGTTGTCATGTTCTATGGTTGTCAGAAACTAAATCCCTTCTTGTCTATCCAGGGAGGTTCAACTCCTCCTTGCCTATTCGAGAAAGTTTCTAGTGAACTCTGAGCTAGCTGGCAAACCCAAAACTTTAAGTCTAATATCGACAGTAGTAGACCTAGTTAACGTCTGGTCTAGGCCTATACTATTGAAGGTATTATTCCAATGCGCAGAGCCTATTGGGATAATAGGAACTACACTACATGGCGCCCAACGCGTTTGGATAAGGCGATAAAACTAACGTAAGACATTTAGAGTAACTCAGTCGTGCTTTTTCACTCAGACCCCTTTTCCCCATAATACTCCAAAGACGTCTGGAGTGGGTGAAAGGTAATATCCGCCAAACCTCGCAGGAGGAAACTCCTATGTATGGTCCTTGGTCTAGTCAACGTTGAAGGATACACTGTTCCAAAATATTGTGCATCTAATCTTTGTTTCCATAAGAACCTGATCTGCAAACAAACTAAATAACCTTCTGGACAGTACAATGTCAGACACTGAAGGAGAAAGAGAGGCAGTTAGAATAGCAACTGAACTCGCAGCAGCTGATAATGCACTGCAAGACGCTGACCCGGAGATAATACTCATCGCGGTCAACATAAGAAAATCTATAACTTTAAAACTTATAGAAAATGGACTGACACCTAGAGGTGGCACGGTCATATTCGTAATTGAGGCACACGAATATCGGCAGACAGAGGTATTCTATTCATGGATACATTTTCCAGCAGCAAATGCTGTAACAAACGTCTTCCACTATTACAAAACAGAGGAACCTCCTAATGAGTACACTCCTTTCGAGGAGGTGGAAGTACCACTTAAATTTCAAGAGCATCTGCTCTTATTTAATGGCGCCCTAAAACATAATAATCACATCACCAGGCTCGGTCCATTAGGTAGACCAGGAGCAACGTGGCCGGTTCTAGCCGGATACACACCACATCCAGACATCGATGGGATGTCTGCAGCAGAGCTTTTAACACAGCTAAAACAATTAATAAAATTACATAGACAATTAGTCCAATATGTGATGCGGACTTCAACAATTCAACCAGCAATTAAAATTCCACAGCTGACCCCTCATCAGGGGAACACAAATAAAATTACACCACAGAACATACAATTCTGCCTAGGTAAAGTACCAGCTAAACGGGAACAAATACCATTCTGGTTAGCACAAAAAATCACCCAAATAGAGGCGGTGTTTCCAGACACCACCCCGTTAGAAAAACACAGGATTCTGACTATCTGTCTTCCAATGGGAATCGCACCACACGTGGAGGACTGTGACACTTGGGGTACAGTCTTTGCTTCCATCTACACAAAAACGCACGGTGTTCCATCCATTTCGGTAATACCAGATGTGCTAAAACAAATTCAAGACGAATACGGTCCAGAACCTGCTTTAACTCTTGGTATGAAATTACTAAAAGACTTCAAGCAGGTCTCGGCTATATTATTAGCCAACATAAAGGGAGAAGCAGCAAACGTGGCGATCCGCCAGAGGTTAAAGGAGACAGATATAGCAGACCAACCAGCTGAAATTGCCAGAATTATAGAAAAATCCTATGAGGAACTAGGTAGAGATAGTTTAGGTGGAATACCAGTAAAACCACAACTGATTGAAAGTCCTGAAAAAATATTTTTTAATAATAATTCAACATCACAAAAAAAGAGCTGGGATGGTAACAAACAATCCAATCCTAAAGAAAAGAAATTCCAGTCCAGAGGAAGGTCTCCCAGGCGGAGAGAAAAATCTCCGAACCAGAGACACAGGTCACCCCAAAGTGACCCCTCTGGGAAAAGATATAACCTTAGAAATAGGGATAATATAAAGAAGCCTGATAGATATCAAGACATTGATACACGTCCCTCTCAATCTTTTCAGACTTCCTCGCAGAAATCGGAAAGAAGAGGACGATCAGAACAAAGAGAAGAGCACGCCAAGTCCAAAGACAAGGAATCTGCTCATCTAAAAAAGAAACTACAATTTCCAAAAAAGAAGGTAGCCAGTATCAAGGTAGTAAACAATGCCGAGAATACTGAGGACACAACTGAAAAACGGAGAATGGGCTCAGACAATGCTAGACAGCGCAGCAGAAGTGAGCATAGCTCGCAAAGTCCTTATGAATCATCTGGAGACAGTGGACACGAATGAATATCTTCAAGTGGAAACTGCAGACACCAGAGTTAGCAAACCTCACAAAATATATGAAATAACTTTACG
The DNA here is from genome assembly GCF_964261635.1 of Lissotriton helveticus. Taxonomy (NCBI): domain Eukaryota; kingdom Metazoa; phylum Chordata; class Amphibia; order Caudata; family Salamandridae; genus Lissotriton; species Lissotriton helveticus. The sequence continues at coordinate 809,498,340 of NC_136072.1, read as the reverse complement.
TATAGAAGGGGATAAGACTAGAAAAATAAGGGGACTATTTTGGGATAATCTCTCCAAGGGCTATGACATCCTTCTAGCTGAAAAAGACTGGCCACCAGAGTTTGTCAGGGAGTGCCCTCATGGCGAAGAAATAATTATGCCTGCCTTCTCAAATCATATCCCAATTCATAAAAAATACACACTTGCCAGAAAGTGGGCAGTAGCTCAAGCTCCTGCTTTATATAAAAATCATGTAGGATGGGATGAGGACTCTCCTCCTCACAAAATCCAGTTAAAATCACAACCTACTGCACAAAGGCAGTACCCAATTAAGCAAGAAGCTAAAAAACAGGTAAAAGAAATCCTAGATCAATTAGAATACCAGGGGGTGATTGAAACTTGCACCTCACAAATGAACAACCCTTTGTTTCCGGTCTCCAAACCAGACAATTCATATCGTCTAGTTTTGGATTACCGACACCTTAACTCATGTTGCAAAACTTTTGCAGTGCAAAACTCGCTTAGTGCTGCACTAATGAATAACATAGTGCGCAAAAAATACAAAACAACATTAGACATCTCTAATGGATTCTTTTGTCAAAACATAGCACCAGAGAGCAGATATTTGTCTGCGTTCTCAATAAATGGCACTCAAAAACAATTCTGTCGGTTAGCCCAGGGGTACAAGAATAGCCCAGGGGTATTCTCAGCGAGAGTAACAGAATTACTACAAACAGATGATGACTTGGATACTCACTTGAAGAGAGTGAACACCATAATACTTGGGTTCGCAGCAGAGGGTTACAAATTCAACTTTAAAAAAATCGAGAATTGCCCATCGAACAGTCCTGTTCTTAGGATATGAATTATCAAGTGAAGGCAAAAGCCTGGCTGACAATTTCCTAGAGAAATGTGCCGTACTCCAAGCACCTAGAACACTAAAAAACCTACAGTCAATTCTAGGCTTCCTAAATTTCGGAAGAACATACATTGCAAATTACGCAGAAAGGGTCAAACCCCTTTATGATCTAATAAAACCAGATTTTAAAAGAACCAATTGGACTCAAATACACACAGAAATTTTGAGATCCTTACAAACAGACATGTTAATTAAAACAAAATTAGAAACACGTGATAACACACGCAATCTTGTGATTCGAGTCATCCCAGGAAGATGCGGATTCACATACCTGACTTCTAATGAGGGAGAAAAGGTACCAATTGCATTCAAATCACACTTGTACACAGAAGCTGAAAAGAAATTCAGCAATAAAGAAAACATTGTTCATGCAGTTCAAACCGCAATAGCTAGAGAAAAATATCAAGCGGACGGTAGACACATCACAGTCAGAACAGCAGAATCAGCCTTTGAGGCATTAATAACACCGTGTAATTTACCAACAACAACATTGAATCCGGAATGGATACAATGGGTGAATTCAATTACAACGGACAAAGTATACTACTACTTTGATCCAGAACTAAAGGAATTGAAAAATCTAGAATATGAAAGAACATTCCCTCTGCCTATCGACATTCTGCCCTTACGACAATACGCTTGTGTAATCTATACAGACGGACATGCTCAACCCTCCGTTTGGGGAGAACAAGCATACAACCCAACATGTGAGATTACAAAAGAAGTGTGGCGCGGAGGTAAACTAAGACCTCTATTAACAAAAACACACTCAGTAGAAACTAATTCAGAACAACAGACTGAAATAATGGCATTGAAAATGGCGCTAGATAATGCGGATCGCGAATTCCCGACACTTATAGTGTCCGATTCATATTACTGCGTCAAATCATATAACAACGATTTGCAGACATGGATTCAAAACGGTTACAAAGATGACACAGATGCAACAATAAAGCAGAAACTGCTTTGGGAACAAATAGCTCTTTTACAAAAAGAACTACCAAAGACTCACGTGACACACTCACTGAGTCATCAGCGTGATGGCGTTCACGTTGCAGGGAATTCATTGGCTGAGACAGCCACAGCGGTAGCAACTAAATCGGCTTCCGTAGGTCAAAAAAAGCGTACAGTGAAGTATATTGACGGTGAAACAGTGCTGGCGGTGAAAACGTCATCAAAAGGCGACTGCTCAGCGCTACCGATCAACTATCCACTCAATTATACATACATAATCGATGCAAACTCCGTCCCTTTTGCTCGAATCCCTGGAGTGGGGGATAGAGTGATTCCAAACATGGACAGGAGAACCTTGTTAATAGCAGACGCACATATGGGCGAGGGTCTCAGACACCTCAAACTAAAAGATTCTCTGGAAGAAATACAATCAAGGTACTGGTGGCCAGGCATGAGCCTGCATCATACCATGTTTGTAAAGAACTGCCCAAACTGTAACAGAAATCGCAGTGGTGAGAGAAACGGTGTAATACCGTGTCGTTTCACTCCAGAAAAAATCAACAGTAAAAAGCAAAGCGTCCGATTAACATATACAGGCTAGTTTCCACTTATAATGTAGATCACCAGCACTCGGCTGACGTCTGGACTGTTATACAAAGATTTGCGAGTCTAAATGGCATATACGCTAGAAGCATGCTACGTTTGACCATAGTTTTCACTCTAGCCCTCCAGCCTGAGGGGAAACATGGCCAAATGAGCATAGCACAGCGGGACTCTTCTCACTTCCTTCCTGAGGGATACGGGATGGTGTAAAGAAAAAACCAAGGCATAAAGCTATCTATAACAGAAAGGATATTAGGTTCGGGAGCTGGGTGGGTCAAACATCTAATAAGTGTCCAACGTAGTCTAAATAACATGCCAAGAAATTCTCTGAAGGGATTCAGTCCGTACGAATTATTATTTGGAACTAGGATGTTAGTCTTAGACCTCGACAGTCAGACTTCAGTGGTGAAGGAAAAATGCTTTGATATCAAAGATCGTTTGGCTATTTTGCAGGACTTAAACGAAACAAGAAAAGACCTGAGCAACATAAAGTTGAAACAGCAGCCAACAACCACTGAAGAACCACCACCTGTCCCAGCCAGACCTGTCTGGATTCCAAAAGTCGGGGATCTAGTCAGAGAAAAGATCGCGGTAAAGAAGGAATTTGGGCCTTCTTACAGAAAAGCAGTTCCTGTCTTGTCTATCAACGGGACAAGATCAGTTGTACTACCGCCGCTTGCTGGTAAAAAGGAGAACCGAGTTGTATCCATCGACCTGGTAAAACCACAATCATGTGGCCGATAACAAATAGTAGGCCAAGTGGACTCCCGATAAGTAGTAGAACACCAAGATTTGCTACAAACACAGAGGTTCAATCTAAGAGGCTAATCACATTCGAAACGCCTACAGAACTACAACAAGGACTATGCAACAATGCAATGGAACTTAGACCTCTGAAAACCCAAATAAAAACATTTAGCAGAGATACACCAATCTATAATGAAGTAACAAACGACTATGCAAGAAACAGTAATCCTGAAGCAATTGGAACAATTGACAGAACTGCATCCGGCTACTTCATAAACTTCGATGATTCCTCTGAAGACCTAAGTGAATCAAAAACACAGCCATCAACAAAAACCTTTAAAGATAAAGTTAAAGTACTTTTGAAACAACTGAAAGAAACATATCTGATTTCTCCATGGATTGAATTTTGGGTGGGCTTTGGTGCATTTATCCTCATACTTTGGCTCATCATGGTACTAACTTTGGGACGCTTCATTGAGGGAAAATATGCTAAAATGGACACAGCAAGTCAGAAAATCAACTTGATCCTCAAACCACACACATCTTCACACGTCGAGAAAAGAGAACTTTCTTCAGTCAACTTCACAGCCAATCCTATACCGGGTGGGGTAGCATGGGACAACACTGACTACGAAATTTATGGTCCGGTTGAAATCCTGAAATATCCACACCAAATTAAGATCTCGTTGAGTGACTTTGTAAAAGCAAGCTCATTTGCTGATGATTGGGACTTTGAAAGTATAAATAATATGATGTCTGACTTAGTGATGTCTGCTAAATTTACAAAACATGATTATTTGCAGGGTTCGACAAATTATGATAGTATGTACTGTTATAACCACTATGGTAACCATTTTCTACATAGATCTGCACAACCTAGAAATGTTTTAAATTATAATCAATGGGAACATTGTGCAACCCCTCCAAAAGGAAGCTCAAGAACCGTTTATGACAAATATTCATACTTTTCAGGTTTTAACACAAGTAATGCTGAAACATTTTATTTCAAATTGTCAAATAAGACAGGGACAAAGACCATGATAACAAACACGAAATTGATATATTCAGACTCATTCTTTGAACAAATGAATACTTTTGGTTTTGATTATTGGGACAAAAACGTTGAAGTAAAGAGTGTTTGGGGTACAAAAGAATGGCAAGTACAGGGTATAGAATCTTTGTTTAGAGCCTGCATGATCCCAGAACAAATTATATTTTTAAATGACACTGTTCAACAAACTACCTGTCTCGGCCTAGCCAAAATCAAAGACTTAAATAAACCGTCTATTCCAAAACCAACAATGAACAGCAATAGCTCTACAGATGAAGAGATAGACGTAAATTATGTATTAAACCAAAACAGAACACATCCTGATTGGAAAAAGTGGTTGATCTGGCCCACAGATACTAATAACTGTCAAGACAGATTCCTGAACAAAACACAGGGGTTCAAAATGACCAGGCCAGACCCTAGATATTCCCAAAGACAACACCCAGGAATAATAACCACCTACAGTGTGGGCAAATTATGCCTTCAATGGCTACAAACTTCCACACTGGCAGAAATCAAGCAACATCTAACTTTACTTATTGATGGTGCTGACTTGCGTGATTTCATTATGGGACCGCGCAAACAGCGTCAGAAACGTTTCATAGCAGCCTCTGTATATGCAGCATACAACGAGGCCTGGAAGGTGACTCAAATTGAGACAGCAGAAAGAATACGGGAAATTGACCGTATTAATTTGGAAAAATCACTTTCTGTAGTGGACAATGGGTTAATGACTCTGTCCTCCAGAATTTTTTCTCTGGACAGCATTGTGTCTTCAGCAATCGACATATTATCGCAAGACTTACTGTTGTTACAACACGGTCAGTCCCAATTGCGTTCTATTGTACAGCTAGGCTGGACGTTACAAAATCTGCGTTCAGGCTATGTGCCTTGGCGTTTAATCAACACAACGTCACTATTCAATATCTTTAACCTTACTGATAAACAAATCAGTATGGCACAAAAGGGTGCTGATTATACAATCCTGAGCATTGAGAAACTCGAGAGATTACCAGTGACAATGTCAGAACGACCTGTCAGTGAATGGATAATACATGGGATAATTAATATTCCAATATCTACCTTCAGGTTTCAATACTGCCAAAAATATATACCGGCTGGCATGTACGAAAAATTGGGAAAAGCGTACATTAAAACAACATGGAACTTGCCCTATTCACATGCATGTGTCAGTAATAAAGGACAGAAAGTGTTTCTTGGTGGCAATAATTGTGCGATGTCACTGAGCGGTACACTTCTGTGTAATGGAATTAGTTTGCATGGAGCCTGTGAAGGGAACTCCAATAACCTTTCATGTCACCAGCTAGGCGCACCTGCAACAGAGATAGAACCATTCTTTCAAAGACTCTATAATGGGAGTTACGTCCTAATTGTGGACCGCAGATGTTGTAGTCTTATGCCCGGGACTCCTTATCTCATAACTACGACTGCGAAGGTCAAGTGCTGTGGACGCTTATTGTTCCCCAGCTCCCTTCCAGACAGGGAGGCAAGGGCATGGCCCAACTTGAAAATTACTTCTATTCGAATAGATACTTTAAGCAGAATGAAAACAGTGCTTCTTCAGACGCCGACCAGGCTCACGTCATCAAAAGAAACGTATGATCTCCTAGTCGCAAGGACGACTGCAGAGATTCACTCATTGTTATCAACTAATTCCCCCATACATTTCGCAGAAATCCTGAATGAAATCTTAAATATTTCTGATACCAGTGGAGTCTCAAAAGTATTTAAGACAGTATTTTCGATGGCATTAACACCATTCAAAGCCATACTGGGTATTTTTCCAGATTTCGTCCATTCGATTTTTGGCGGACTTCCCCTCATTTTGGGACTAATTGCAGGAATCCTATTCTTGGTCCTTATATTTCGTTATGGCAAACCATGTCACAGACAAAACACCTGCGACAAGGGAAGAAACAATCCTAGCCATTGGATACCGGGACCGGATATCAAAAATCCTGGGACTATCCCGGCTTAGAGACCTGAACATGACTTGGTTTCTTTCATTTCGACCAATGTGGCAACGATGTGTTTTACCTGTATTAAGGTGCTTGCTATGCGGAGAAGAATGCGTGTTAGACACCTGTCTGACGCTACAATCAGATGCGCCAATGGATGCAGAAACATTGTTGAGTCCAATAAAGGCTCATGCTTTGTGCTGCCCTCAACGGCTACCAATCCTGATGACGGCATTCGTGGAAGCTTCACCACTACGATTAAGGGGTAGTGAAGTTCAAGATGAAAGCAGCATTGATCAGGTACGACCTTCGGTCAGCAATACTAATCAATACGTCAATGGAGACAATCATGCGCACGAATGCATGGTTACATCTTTTTCCGAGTTAGTGGAACTCTCCCAGGAAGCTGTTGACAGCTTTTTCGACAGTCTAAATGATATGATGTTCTCACCAGAGCAGAAATAGAGACTTTTGAGCAAGCTCGCACACGGCGTTCCCTGAATTTGGCCTTCAACTAGAATAGCAAAATACCATGAACAATTTTCCCTCCAGTTCACGGACAGCAATTTTTTTCAGCAGCCCCAAAATATTTCTACATATTTTTCGGGACACTTATCTTCTGCTTAAAGTAAGAACTATTCTTAGAGAACTAACATTTCTATTTTTAGATACTTTATAGACATTAGCTGCCCGCTGGTATGTTCATAATTATTTTATTCTGTGATGGAATGGTCTCGAAACTTTTTTCTGTATTAAGAGCCATTTCATGTGTAAATTCTCATATACAAATTAGTGATAATGTATAGATATGCGTGATTACTTTAGCATTATTCTACAGCTTGAGTGCATATATTACATGTGACTGCTTTTCCCGTATATTTGATAATTTCAAAATGCATTTTATGTATTTTGGGGTGGTAAGGTATACACGATACTCTACAGTATGTTTTACTATGCATAGATTCGTAAATATGTCCATAGTTAGCGTGGAGTGGGTGTGATGTATTCCTATAGGTTCTGTATCGATCCCCCTATTCCTGACCCTATTCTGGTTAACAAGTTAACTAGCAGCCATCCCGTGATGCAGAAAGCCCCCATGATGCAGGAACCGTTATCTGATTAAGCCACACTACGGCACAGGAACGTGTTATCTGATTAGGTCATAACGCTTGCCATCTAATTAGACAAGCGATATTCCTCCAGCCCCTGATAAGGCATACGGAGTTCTCAAAACAAATCAAACCTATGACAACCTGGGAAAAACCCTGCGGCCATTGTTTTGATTTCACCGAGAACTTCAGCAAAAGAATGTGCTAACGACCAGGTCGTATGACATCCTTATTGACGTATCTATGTCCATCCTTACGTCAATCTCGGCACCTTAAAGGTATAAATATTACCGATATTGCCCTATGCAAACACACGCGGTGGTGACGAGATCGGAGCAGCCAGACTTGCCGAAGCCCAGAGCAGAGCAGACCCCGCTGGCGCAGCCCCGCCTTCCTGACGCTGCTTTCTCCTGCCGAGAAATCCAGCTCCGGCGCTTCCGGGTAGCCCTCGCAGGCAGCCTGGAATATCGAGACCAGAGACGAGAGATACCATCCCTCATTCATCCTAGATTCCAGGTACAGAACTGAATAACCCCTCACAGAGAATTCTTTAATCAGTCACTTGGCAAAACAAACTTAACTTAAACTGCTACTTTCTATTCCCGCCCACGTATTAGGCTTAGGTCAGGTACATCTGGGGTAGGCGTAGTTAGAAACACCAGTTGAGTACGATTAGTCAAATGTATATGTGTATGTATCTATTTTATCCATTTTAAACCATCATATGGCTTAGAAACCATATCAATGTTTTTACAGTATTATTTTATACTTCTGCTTTTAATGTATGCACTTTACTTAACCATAAGTATTGCAATAATATCGATCCATTTCTCTTGTATGAGAAAAGAGACTGATCAATAAATAACATCTTTTATTGAACACGCCCGTCTCTTCCTTTTCTCTACAATCTGGTGAGACTAAGAATGCACGTACTGACTGAGTAAAATAAGTCGTCTTTTGTTTTCACACGACTCTAGAGATACACTCTTCATTAGGGGAGAGCAAAGTTGTCATGTTCTATGGTTGTCAGAAACTAAATCCCTTCTTGTCTATCCAGGGAGGTTCAACTCCTCCTTGCCTATTCGAGAAAGTTTCTAGTGAACTCTGAGCTAGCTGGCAAACCCAAAACTTTAAGTCTAATATCGACAGTAGTAGACCTAGTTAACGTCTGGTCTAGGCCTATACTATTGAAGGTATTATTCCAATGCGCAGAGCCTATTGGGATAATAGGAACTACACTACAAAATCAGAAGCTGAAATTTAGGGACCATGCATAAAAATTGATTTTTGAGACACAAAAACACGTTTTTCAGACAAAAACAATATTTTGAATGTGTTAACCCAGTATGGGAAGTACATATTTAATAGAAAAACATGTATATTAAGAAACATATATGTTGATGTTTTGAAATAAATTTGATTAAAAATCCTAAAAACATTCAACTTTGAATGATAGTTCAAAGTGAGTTGAGGACATGTATAGCTGCTAGTAATTACTTTGTGCCAGTCAGCACTTTCTGCTGTAGCTGTTATTTCATTAGTCACGTGGAGGCATTTTATATCAATCAGGTTTTTCCAGACATTGCTTTAAGTGACCATCTTATGCGTTAGGGCGAATTGTGTTCTGCTACAATATTGAGTTTTAAATATCGTCCAGCCAAAATATTGGATCCCGAATATCAACTAATACAATATCACAAAGGTAAGTATTTGTGGGAGAGGTGTGGCGCCGCGGCCAGGGCGACTGACGCTGGAATCTGGGGACCACGGTTCGATCCCCGGCTCCGGCGGCAGGTTAGCCCAGCACCATGTGACTCTGGGCAATAGCTCGCTTAATCTTCCCGACGGCCCCCCAGCGCCTAGAGACCCTTACGGGTGATTGTGCGCTTTACAAATGTGGACTTTACTTTACTTTTAGGAAAGTAGATTTTTATTTACATTTGCAACTCCACATGCATTTATCGTGAATATATATATATATATATATATATATATATATATATATATATATATATATATATACACATACATATATATATATATATATATATATATAAATAAAAGAAACCAGGTTGCCCACGTGGAGTCATCACTCGTGGAAGGGAAACAGCACGCAGCCCCCGGCAGTATCAGCACAGCGCTCCCATTGCCATTTCACCTGCAAACTGCCATACGCGTTTCGAGCCCAGTTGGCTCTTGATCACTGGCTTGCACAAAAATAAACAAAACAGCAGGAAAGTGCTATCTGGCCATTTTTATTTTCATGATTGTTACCGCCCATGTGGGCGTTACCCATAGCATGCTGGTTAATGTAGTCCTCAGGATAACTGGTCTTAAATACAAAACCTTTGCGTAAGTGCTGCTGTCCTCGTTAAAATAAACACCAAGTGGAATAGTGTTAGAAAATTATAGTCATTGGAAATGGTAAATGGTTTTCGCCGTATTGACACCAATTTCATTCCAGGGGTCAGGCCCCCTCCACTCCAACAAGCGTCCATGGTATCGAGCGCTGGATCCGCAAAATATGCGGCGGGACTCCTCCTGCGGCCAGACTAGCCGCTTTACATAAAAGAAACCAGGTTGCCCACGTGGAGTCATCACTCGTGGAAGGGAAACAGCACACAGCCCCCAGCAGTATCAGCACAGCGCTCCCATTGCCATTTCACCTGCAAACTGCCATACGCGTTTCGAGCCCAGTTGGCTCTTGATCACTGGCTTGCACAAAAATAAACAAAACAGCAGGAAAGTGCTATGTGGCCATTTTTATTTTCATGATTGTTACCGCCCATGTGGGCGTTACCCATAGCATGCTGGTTAATGTAGTCCCAGGACAATCATGAAAATAAAAATGGCCACGTAGCACTTTATTTTATATATATCTTCAAGGTATATAGATGTTGAGTTAAGATCAGGGCATCTATATTTACAAATTATATATTTGGGAGCTGTCACAACTCCTGCCAAGAAAAAGCAGACAGCTATGTCCTGGGGGTTGGCACCCCTCAACTTATCAGAAGCTGGTCCAGTGGTGTGGAGATCCCCAAGGCCATGTATGGGTCCAGGAGGGGGCAATATTGCCCTCATTTGATTTAGTTTAATTGATTTTGCGTCCGCTTGAATTTTCCAGATTCTATAATTGCGGGTATTCTTTACCCTGATCCACATCGACACGGACCAATCTCCAAGCCGGACGTTTACTCACGACGGCTACCGGGTGAGTTCATGTCCATCCGTTTTGCTCGTGTAATTCTCACTCTCTCCAGTTTACTACAATGCACCTCCGTTTCAATTTTGTAGAGTCGACTTTCCAGGGTAACTGTAACCCGGATCCATACCAGCAACGTACTTACAACTATTGTTGCAAACGACGGTGAGTTTTGCCTTTACCATTATCCCCGATCACCTATTATTCAGTAGCCATTTAGTGCTTCATATTTTGGATATATTCACTCCACAGATCCATCCGGGACACGTTTTACTTACCAGACTCGGTCCTGTTTCTACCACATCTGTGGTAAGTCATACAACGACTCTCAAATTGTGCTGTATGTAGGCGCTTTACAATCCTTAGCCCTATTGTTGCCTGGGCCACTCACTAACGCGGTCTCAATATTGAGCAGTCGCGTACAACTGCCCACCTTGTTCACTGTGGCCTATCTCCACGCGCCAATAACTAGTCAACCTCCAATTTATTTGACCCTAGTCTAATTCAATGTATTCTTACATATATCACTGTCCCTATATACTGTATGGGACTTTAACCAGTGCCTTGACTTCTACCCACCATGGGGTGATGTGCTATATTGCCTATGTACAACTATCTACAGGGACTTGTTTCCCGTACTCACAAAATATTTTTATATACCAAATAGGGTGTGTGCCCCTCCAGTCCTGATGAAGACCCTACAGCAAGATAACCACTGATATCTGCACTTCTAAAGGGTCGAAACGTCGACATACGTCTACTTTCCATCGTCAACTCTACTCCCTACTATTTTCATTAATTGAACTGCTTGGAGTATGGCGTTCTTTGAATAATCTAATGAACATTTTGGTCTCATTTCATTGTACATAGTGTGTAACATTGTTAAATGATTGACAACTGTTGATTTTACTGTCACTTTCGAATTTTCACTTTTTCCCTCACCATTTCCCCACAACCACCACTACCTCCAACCCCTTCCTGTCTTTGGGGCACCATGTAAATTACCGATTTATTATTGTGTATACTAATACAGCATATTTAAATACGCATTCCCATTGTGAAGTAAACAGTGTGGACTCAAGTCATGTTTCTTTGATTATTTTTCATTCATGTGTTTACAAGTTCCATTGCTACTGGGACCCCTCTCTTTTCACTTGAGTTAAGATCAGGGCATCTATATTTACAAATTATATATTTGGGAGCTGTCACAACTCCTGCCAAGAAAAAGCAGACAGCTATGTCCTGGGGGTTGGCACCCCTCAACTTATCAGAAGCTGGTCCAGTGGTGTGGAGATCCCCAAGGCCATGTATGGGTCCAGGAGGGGGCAATATTGCCCTCATTTGATTTTCAAGGGCTTGCCTCGGATAGGTGGAGGTCCCCAGGGCCACACCCTCCTTCTTAGAAACAATAGAAGCCCCGGGAGGTGGCAGACCTCGAGTCCAGGGGGACATGTGGACCACCTCATTAATGTGTATTTTTGCCCCTAAGAGGTGGCAGCCCCCGGGGCCGTGGTGGAGGGGGTCCGCACATCTCCCCATTTTAGTTTTTGTATGTAGCCCTGAGGCGGTGGTACCCAGGGCCCGGGGGAGGATGCCCCGAGCACCACCCGCATTTTTAAAACTGCCCTGGGAAGATGGTGGCACCAGGGCATAATTAAGCTTGAGAGCGGGGCCGTGTGCCCCCTCTCTTGGTTTTTTGCCCCTCAAATCATGGTGATATTTGCGAATATTCACAATGAATTCAAAAGTAAAATTGCTTTTTTTGTCCCGGAGGGGTCTCTCTGGAACCCCAGAGCTAGAGGGTCAGGGTTTTCTTTTTTTTCTGCATATGGTTTTGGGACTCGGCTGAAGCAGAGTCCCAAGATGGCTGCCAACATGTCCTAGTTGTGGTGTTGGCAGCCAATCAGAGCTCTGTAGATCTCTGCACAAGCTTATTATTCGGGAAGTAGTCACAATCACAGCTATACAAATTAAAATTTTGTTTAATTTCTTGAGAACTAACTGAACAGATTTACACCAAATAACTGCAAGAGTGATCTGCAAAACAAAATCTACCTTTCTGCCAAATACAGTGTAATTCCGTTCAGCGGTTCAGACTGTAATTGTGTTCAAAGCCCCTTTGGAAATTAAAACGGGAAAACACACTTTTTTTTTACCCCCCCCCCCTCCTTTTTTTTTTTTCTTACTCCCCACTTGACAGGTCGCACCGAAACTTTCCATGCACATCAAGACCTAACTTGACACTTTTTGGGGCAAAATTTGTAAAGATTTGTCAAACAACGCCAAAGTTATATGCAAGTCAATATATATATATATATATACACACACACACACAAACACACACACACACACACGCACACTTACATGATATAATCAGTCAATATTCTGGATATGATATACAGGCATGAAGATATTTTGTCACTCAATATTCTGGAATACAAATTGGTGGTCACTACTAGTAATCCTGCAAGGTGTGGCCACATCTGTTATTGCATTTGATGTAATAACTACTGCAACAATGGTCAAAAGCCACAAGTAATTCTGGACTATTGTCAATGATCAGAAGTAGCTCTGGTTATAAAAAAAGGTTGGAGACCCATTGTTAAAGCCATACACTGCAAGTGCAAAGAGACTAAAACAGTCCAAATTCTGAAAGTTCAGAGATTGGTCAACAAGAAAGGTCACTCCAAGCACAAAGGCAGCACATTTTGTTATTCAGAGTCTACTCAGCTTGTTTTTAAAAATTCTTTTTTATTTAAGTTTTCCCTTGAAAAACAACACTGAAATGTGATTTGGCAAGTTAGGGGTGCCAGCTGAAAGAATCATTTGGTCTGGCACCCAGTGAGAATACACAAATATGCATCCCCCTCCAAAAACAAAACATATTCCAATTTGAAAACTGTAAATTAAGAGCAGCTTGTGAAAGTTAAAAAGGAGGGTAGAGGTCATTCGGTTAGTTGGGTGCATTTAGAAAGAGGTCAGAAAATCAGTACATCCGTTCCCACACACTTGTAAGAAAGACACAAAGTCTGGCACCACCTCTTTCTCCAGAAAACGTCACATTACTGGGCACTTTCCAAGTCTCCCAACTGTAACAGGCTTCATACTTAAGTTGTTCACCCTTCACATGCCAACTCTCTCTGGGAAAAGATGTGATTGAAGTAGCAATGTGTCCATGGCTGCAGACCCTCTATTAATAAGGAAAGAAGTTCTTGGCAAAGTGTAAAACAACCAGTATGTCACAGGAAGGGTGACACCTGACCGGGGGAGGGGGTGAGGGGGTCGGCAGGGGGTAGTAACTGTTGGGTAACTAGGTGTTGTCAGGATCAATGGGGCTATAGGCATCACAGAGAATTGCATATTCTTTGAGATAAAGGTGAAAGAACTTTGGAGGAGGGTTTGCTTTGCTGTGTCATAAGAACAGAACTCTTACAACTGTGTAACTAGTGATGCTGCTGGATGCCTGAAGATTCCACTACACTGCAGCGAAACTCCCTACACATTTCTCCTGCTCTCCCCACCCTGCCACTCTTACCATGCCAAACACTACCCAGCCCTTCTCCACTAGGATTATTCTCCCTATAAAACAGTCCAAAAAATGTATGGAGAACGTAACCAATCAGAGGGTCACAAGACAAAGCCGCTAACCTGATGCATCAAAGGAAAGACAGCTTTAGGTGTTCAATTATATCATACATGATGGTGTCACTGTACAAACACCTGTCAGAGATACTTCGAAAATACAGTGTATCTTTATCCTTAATTTCTAAGTGGATTTCGCACCAATATTTCAATGATCAAAGGTGTGCTTTAAGAATTTACTGTTATGTTATGTTATGTTATATTTATGCTTCTATAGCGCACGGCCACTCCGTTTGGAGCATCCCGGCGCTTTTTTGAAGGTACCCACCAGAAGAGGGAGAAACATAACACTGAAGGGACATGCAACACACCTATAAAACAGCAGCAGCGGACTATGGAAAAAGCCATGTTTTAAGGGCCTTTCGGAAGGACAGCAGGCTAGAAGCCTGTCTTAAAGAGATCGGGAGGTCATTCCAGGCACGAGGAGCTAGATAACGGAAGGACCGACCTCCTGCTCTGGCGCGCTTGACAATGGGAACCTTCACTTTGGATAGCGCAGCAGATCTAAGAGATCTAGAGGGCTGATACCAAGACACACGGTCTTCATAGGGTAATTAATAATCAGATCCTGCCGATTAGCTGGTGTTTATCAAAAGTAGAACTATTTTAATGTGTTCCGAAAGCTTTGCCTGATCACACTTCTTTTTGTTTTGTAAAACGCTATGCTGTTCATAAAATAAGAAACATGTAATCAGCAGAGTAGCAGCATCCTTTGGAGGGACATCAAAGATTCAATAAAAGGCCCTTTAGAAAAGGCATTTTTCCACCTTTTGACATAGTATCGACCAGTCCTCTATATGGGAACTATCCAGCAGCTGGGAGTTCGTGGAACTCAAACAGTGAATGAGCAGCTGGCAACGTTTGTTTTTGTGAAGAGGCTGGTGTTCTCAATTTCTGAACTAAGAACTCTGGCAGCCTGATATGTAAACAAACAACGTTGGGTTGTGAGACAGCTCACACTCCATATAACCGCGGAGTTACTACATAACCTTCACATATGTCAAGAAGTTAGGTCAGACACTTACAATGCCCATTTGACATTTGATGCCCGGGTCCTACCATATCTGTGCATGCAATAATGGACCTTCTCAGCATTTCCCTGTGGCCTGACAGTGTCAATCCTCACGCGGAAATGGTACTTAGTGGTGCAGAAGCACATCCATTAGTACTTATTACTGCACCCAAGATAAGGGGCGATTTCTGCTGTCATAGACTACTTCAGAAAAAGCACACTCTGCATGGAGTACATCACACTCTTTTCAGATTTAGAATGATAGCCCTTATGTATGTAAATGTAAATGTAAATGTGTTGTATTTGTAAAGCGTATGAAATGGCTTTACCCAATCTGTGTCTATGGGGAAATACAAATACATAAGCTCCCAAATCACAATCTAAAAACCCATCCTCAGTTCCTCTGCTGCAGCAGGGCCAAGGGAGCTGGTGTACAAAATTCACAACATGCCTTTTATTTGCCTTTTGTATGTCCAAGTATTCCCAAGTGAAACTAGGGACCAATTCACAATCTCAAAAGCCCACCTGTTACCCTTGTCCAGCTTGAATGTTAATGATCCATGAAGTACCCATATCTCTTGAAATAAGATCCTGACCACCACCTTTTTACTGTTTTAGGTTTCCTTTGACATCAGATGTAGCTTGCAACAAATAATTTGGAAAAAGTTGCTTAAAAATTAGAGCAGCGTTGGCACTTGCCTTGCAGCTGCTATCCCTCATTTGTTGAAGGCTCCGTTTCTTTTTCATAATATTTTCGTTTAAAGTTCCTTCAACATCATTGGTTGATAAGGGACAATTTTTGAAGAATCTATTCAGTTTCGCCACTGCACTGCAAGTTTAAAACAAATGGGAGTTTAAAACAAATGGGAATTTAAAAAAAAGGGGGGAACCAAGTTTGTTCCCCCAGACAAACACAGAGCACTGGTCAGCTGAATAGTTATTATGGCTGCGATAAATTTACCGAATGTATATTGACTATTTGTACAGCGCAGACTGCTTACAGAAAGGGTTCTTACTGCATGCCCATCTCTACTCCTTGGACGCCTCTGCTGAGAAGAGATGTCCATCTGTGCACCCACTTAATGAATGGAGCCTCTTAATGCAGTTTGAGATCTACATTACTGTGTAATAAAAAAATATTTCTATCAGTATATTCTTCAATCGCAACTGTTTAAATGCTTTGTAGTTACAGTTGAGACAGCCGCAAATATGAATGGCATATGTATATATTACTTTGAAATCATTTTTCTGCATCTCCTTCCATTCAGCACCTAAGAACTGGCAGTGTTTCTAACTATTAACACTAGTTGACAAGACGCCCAAGAAAAACACATATTTAAAAAAATGAAATTAGTGAGGATCGGGTTCCTCCACCCCACATTTTGAGATCACCAGGACTTTCTGAGATATGTTTACGAATGCTCAAGTGAATCCTACAGGTCACCGTAAAGCACCACCACCTGAGATGGACAGCCTAGGATTCCCAGATCCTGAAGCATATGAAAGCCTAGAGTCCACGTAGGAACACTCCAGGGTAGTAATAAAAAAAAAATACACAATAAAGAGCATATCCACCTACCCTAGTTACGAGCATTCCCAGCAAAGTAGATTTCTGAAAGTTGTGTACAAAACTGAAGTGACCAATACTGATCAAAGGTGTCACCCCAGCCATGTGGCAAACTAGTGACCATTTGGTACGACGATATAAATATATATATATTTACTGTTTATATAATAAAAAAAGACAAGTCAGTGTGTAGAAAATGAATACGTGAGTTGTGTCTGTCAGCCTTTTTCATATATATATATATATATAGATAGAATATTTTTTTTGCACTAATACCTTTCTTATTTAAAAGAAAAAAAACTTTTTTTGCAGGGAGTAAAAAGAAGAACCAAAATATCACTAAAAGTCTATGTATGGTCTAGTCTGGGGGAGGTGGCCCTTGGTGAGGTCACCCCTCCCAGTCCGCCGTCAGATCATGGCAATGCTCTCGGGGTTACAGTTCAGGTGCGTGGAAGTGCTGCTGCTGGTGGGGGACTTGCAACCACGGGCACCCGAGAGCTGGATGGCAGCAATCATGGTGCCACCTGACACATCGCCAAACTCATATGTGAAGGTGCCGTAGAAAACCAGGATGTCAATGACGAAGACCCACTCGCAGATGGCGGCAAGATGCTGCAGCAGCGAGCTCTCATGGATGAAAAAGATCCCGCCTAGAGCAAAAGGTTAAGGAGAAGTTTTGAAAAAGAATGCTGAGACATTTAGTTATAACATCCTGAATCGTGTGGGGTAGACCGGCTCAACACTGTGGTATCGGTAAACAAATGTGTTGGAACTTTATTATCATAGTCAATCATGAACTAACCTCTTTCCTCTACATGCTGTCCCAAAAGCTTTTCAAAGGGCTCGGACCATAGCTATTCTATGTATTGCATGTCCCACAATGCACAACTGACAATTCTGAAAAAATGGAGAACTCTATATGGCATTCCGGGAAATTAATATACATTTTAAATACTCACAGGGCCCGCCAGTCCTCTATATTCATTGGTCTGCTTAAGTGTCAGTTTCATTTTGCTTCCAACTAGAGGATCCAGCAATTGCGCCCCCGGGGACTGTCTGATCTTTTCGCTGTAGTGAGGGCGCACAGGGTCCTGGGACACGCTTTACCCTTACTTATATGTAGGCAGATGTCCATGACCGCTACATGTTCCTGCGGGGTTCTTTGGATGGCCGTGACATCCTTAAACACATACGCCCCTAACACGGACGACCATAGTTTTTTTTTTAACCTGACCTTCAGGATGCCTGGCACGAAAGGCACCCGACCCAAAAGATAGTTACATGCTATTCCCCTACCCATAACACACATAGCAGGCTGGATAGGGTGTTGGTGACAGGAACACCCACCTTTCCAGAAGGGACTAATTTGGCCCGATTTTGACGAATCATGCCCCGGTGAGATGTGTGTTGCAGTGGATTGGCCCCATCCAGGATCCTCGAAGGTGGACACTGCACCCCCCCCCCCACATGCTACACGACCAGGGTGGAAGGGAGACCCTATGCCAGGCACTAACAGAGTACATGCCTTTTAATTGGGAGGGGACTTGTAGCAAAGCCACTGAGTGGGAAGTGATGAAGGCAGGGATGCGGGGAGGGGGTATGGGATTGGCGTGCGGGGTTGGTTGTGAGCTGCTACGAGAATTGAGGGAGGACAGCGCTCTGGCGGAGGATCAGGCAGGGGATCGAGCACACCCAGCTACTGGTGAACGTGAGAGAACGTTGTGCACGCCAATTACAGGCTTATGGGACAGACTGGATAAATACACTCTTTGTCAATACCACCAACAGCTTCATGTCGAGGGGGATAAATCTGGGCGACTGCTGGCTTGGATTTTGCGGAAGGAGCAGTAGATACCCATAACGACCTGCTTGATAGACGCAGAAGGGTGCTTGGCACATACCAGGGGAGAAATCTTGGAAGTGTTGAGACTGCACTTACAGAAAGTAAATACAGCGGATCAGGCAGCTTATGTGGCCATTATGTACTATTCTTACAGGGGGTATTATTAACGTGCCTCCCACCTTCAGGATCGGGGAGCTCGAAGCACCAGTGACCGTTGACGAGGGCACCGAGGCGTTGTGAGCACTGCCTGGGGCCAAGGCGCCGGGCGTGGAAGGATTTCTGTCAGAATTGTACCAGACGCACTTGGCAAGGCTGGTGCAGCCCCTACTCCAGGTGTACAAGGAGGCAAGTGAGCAGGGTCTCTTGCCCCCAACCATGCACGAAGGGGAGATTTGTATGCTTTTAAAGCAGGGGGGGCAGGACTCAGCAGCCTATCGCCTGCACACCATGTTTAACTCAGACATCAAAGTATTGCATAAAGTATTTGGGCAAGTTTGGCTCCATGCATGCCCCACTTGATCAATGAGGATCAATGTGGGTTTATACCTGCCGTAATACTGGTATGAACATATGGTGGCTAACCCATGTCATGCACGAGGTACAACACCGGGAAAAGGAACTGGCCCTGGTATCCATAGACCTCGAAAAAGCCTTTGATACGGTTGACTGAGGGTGCCTAATGGAAGTACGGGGGTCGGAGGGTTTTAGTCCACGGTTTTGTCATTGGGTCAAACTCATACACTGCGGCGCGCGTCCAAGTCCACGTGGGCCAGAGTTGTTCTGAGGGGTAGATGCTGGAGCGGGGCATGTGCAAGGGTTGCCTGCTCTCGCCACTGCGCTTTGTGCTGGCCATTGAGCAGTTGGCGATTTGGGCACATAGGGATCTTGAGCAGTGGGGACGCTTCACGTGATATCATTATTTGCAGATGATGCCCTCTTCTATGTCACCTCGCCTCATGAGGCGATACATAGGCTGCTGCAGCTCATGGAGGACTTCAGTGCATATTCGGGACTGTGCCTCAGACGTACATCTTTGTCCTTCCCACTGGCACGCTTGGCTACCCTACCTTTGGAGCAACTTCCTGGTCTTGGGTTGCGCTGGGAGATGGTAAATTTTCGATACCGGGGGTACAGGTGGCGCTTGAGGACTCTCAATTATTACACTTCAACTGTTGTCCCCTATAAGGCTGGTCGTCGCAGCATAGTGGTTCTGAACACTTTGAACCGGCAGTATGATGAGTAGGGCCCCTAGATTAGATCTTTACTATTATGCGGCTCACATAAAGCATGCAACCCGGTGGCTGGATGAAGGGGACAACTGGGAGAAGAGGCTGCTGACAGTACGAGTCCTGCCAAACAGGCTCCCGACGGCACTGATGGAGGGGGCAGGAGTCCCTGATGACATGCCGTATGTAGTCGGGCAGACTGCAAGCACCTGGCAGTGTTTCATGGAGCAGATCTTGAGGCACGCTCCATTTCATTGGGAACTTCCAGTATGGGTTCTTGCTCCAGTGCAGGGAAATGATGGACAATATGTCCTTTCAGACATGGAGGGTGGGAGGTTGAGACATAATGGCTGACATATACCCAAGCGAAACATTCATTTCCTATGAACAGGCCTGTGAGCTGGGACAGAGGCACTATCTCCATTGTGCTGGACTATCGCTCATACTCATACAGTATCATGCAATGCAGGCTTCAAATACACTCCAACTACTTACACCGCACCTACATGACCCCAGTGAAGTTGCACTGCATTGTGCCAGACTGCCCGGATACTTGTCCTCGGTGCGGAGAAGCGGGCGGACTTCATGAACTTAGGTTGGGGGTATCCCGGCGTTAGTCAATTCTGGGCTCAGGTGGTGGAGAGGGTGCGGAGTGGCACGTGCCTTAGTGTCGAGGCGTCACCGATGCACTGCTTGCTGGGAAACGTTCAGAATCCTAAAAAGAGCAAGCTAGCTTACAAACTCTTGCAGCTGGTAATAGTTTTAGAAAGCAAAAGACACACAATTGATGGATGGCAGTTCGGGCTGGACTGTTCCCATTGGGCGCAGGTCAAGACGGATTTGCATATGGCTGGGTCCAAACTGGAATTGCATGGTGAGCAAAAAAACGACAGATTTAGGCCCAGATCTCTGTACTGGGGTGAATGTATGACATTATTCTGCATTCTGTCCATAAATAGTTTTAGAAAGGCATAGGGTTGCAATAACGTGGATGGGAAAACGTAATTCTGAGGTTGCCGTGTAGTTGAGGGATGTGCGCGAATAGACACTGGTGGAGGAAACTCATATCAAAGCTAGTCGAAGGGATGACAAGTTAGAAGAGGATCTTAGAACGTGGAGGGAGCTTTGTAACACATTCCTAACGGCTGATTCGAATGAGAGTGAGAAGAACGAGTGAGGCATGAGCGAGGATACGACAGAGAAGGAACTGGATTGAGTATATGGTCAGTGTCCTCGATGCTTGATGCTTTATATCGTAAGTCGAGAGATCCTACTCTAACCATGACACTCTGCTGTACAATCCATCAGTACGTGCTGTACAATCCTGTACACTTGTTGAGTCTTTGTTGAAAAGATAAAGGTAATAAAAAAATTAAAAAAACAACCAAAACTAGAGGATCGAGCATGGGGCACAGAGTCAGCCCACTTCAGCCACTGGTTTATCCCATTGTGAGTGACAGCATTCTGCTCTTTCACAATGTGACATCTGCACAATAAGTAGTCCTCTTCACTGCAAGGGGCTACTGATGCAATGTGTGCCTTTACCTTAAAAGATGTATAGGTATTGGCTTTTAGACAGTGCTTGTTTTATGTAGAAGAGAGACGGCAGCTCCCTCAACACTGCCACAGGGCCTCTAGTGTGTTGAGTGTCTTTCTACAAAAGCCATTTGGAAACCATTAAGGTCAGAGCCAACGCCAAACCTATTGCCCTTTGAGTGCTTGTTTATTTTTTGCTGCTTAGGGTGCCTCACATACTTGCTGCCCATTATTTTTCCAAAAGCCTTTCCATCTCTTGCATGGGAGTTTCCAATTGAGACTTAGAAGCGGTCAGCGCCTTTGTGTGCTGGGGTATTTTCTTCTAACTGACCCATCCCTTTGTTCAAAGGAGGTAGGGCTAAGCTAAATACCACTATAAGAAACCGAGCAAGACTGAATCCCTGAGCCCTGGAACAGATCATTACAGAGCATTCTCCATGGGAGCCCTTTCATTTGGGCACAGCTCACAACTGTAGCATTACTCTATAATGTAGTAACATCCTGCAGTACACGGCACTATTCCATTTTTCCCAAGTTCTTCATCACAAACTGCTCAGGGTGACAGATGTCCTGCCGGAAGCAGCGGACCTCTAGGTCGAATCATTAGGTAACCAGAACCAATCTATGTTCTGCTCTTCCTAATATTATATGTTACTGGTCTGTACGCAAACTATATGCCAGCAACATTGGGTATTTAGAACACTAGAAGATTGGCCGATATTAGATGTAGCTAATCTACAGGGGGTCAAACCACAGCAAGTGCCAGCGACACTGGGTATCTCTACTACAAGGTGGCGTTCTGTTTTTGGCTTTGTTAGATGTAGTTGATCTGAATGCAGTCGAGCGACAGTGGATGCCAGAGACCGAGATGTTCTGTTTTTGGCGGATGGTATCTATGCGGTCCACTCAATGACAAGCAGCGACCAGGCTAAATGCTTCAGTCTGAGAAACAAGCAGACACCATACATTATTTTTCTTGCCATGCAACCCCTTCCAGTCATCAGTATCGCAACGTCCTCAGACACAGAGCAGAAGAAGTGCACTTGAATTTTAATGGAGTGAAAAAACATAGGTGGCGCTCCCACTTCTGGGCTTCCATTCAGAGGGCCAGATGTACCCACACACCATCAGAATCTGGGTATATGCACATACGCAGATGGTCACCCATAGGTGCTGGTTCGCTCCAATAGAATCATTCAAATGGCTGTCATGTTGGGACGATGCAGTGCTCTTCCCCTAAGTATGAAGGACCAGGAAGGCCACTATATGGAAAGCATCACAGACAAGCCACTAACTGGGCTACCAGTGGCCTAGCAGTGCCCATAGTCCTCAAAGAGTTGAACAAAATGAAAGAAAAGCCTTGTTGGTTCTCTTTCTAGATTACAAACTGCCTAAGTGGGCTCGGGGCTACTGCACCATGTTCTGTCTGTGCCATCACTTAGCAAACAGCACAGCAGTCGGCAAAGCGAGGGGGTGGTACTTCTAAGACTACTTTGGCCTTTGATTCTTTTCTCAGTCATTGTATAGACTTTTTAAATGCAGAGCATATCAGGCAGCTCCAGAAGGAAGGAATGCACAGTTAACACGTTGCAAATGTCTAATTTGCGGTGCTGCAGTTCTGCTCCTTTCTCATATTGAAATAAGAAAACAGTTCTGCAGTTAGGTCGGTGGGGGATGAAGAGATTAAGGTGTGCTATTTTTAGGTTTGGTGCTATCAAAGATCGTTTGTTTTAAATTTACCATTTATAGTAGCGGAGCTAAGTAGCTTGTATCTCCACCATGCACTGCTTATGACCTCACGTTACATCACTCATTGCCTACTCATTTAAATAAAGGGATGGGGGCTGTGAGGCCCCTCACCGAGCCATTCCCATCCCCAGAGCCATTTCTAAAAAATAAGGGGAGGGTATTGTGCTACCCCCCTTTCTGAGCCTGGTTATGCCCTGGGGACTACCAGGGCCATTTAAAAAAATTAGGGAAGGCCTGCATTTCTTAAAGGTGGGTGCCAACTTGTTGTGGGCCGCAAGAGGAGCCCGAAGGTCCCAGCCAGTTCCCCGCATGCAGCAGGAGCTGGCATTGCTCCTGCCCAGAGGGAGCAGCTACTAATGCACAAAGCAGCTATCTTTAGTGCTACGGACTACTATAACAAACTTTGCTTTTTGAGACTAAAAAAACATCTTTGCATTTAGCCATTATGTTTTTTTCCATTGGCAATAGCCTGACAGTTCCTACAACAAACTTTTACAAAACCCATGACAACACAAAACGAATAGTTTCTTACCTGTCGGTGTAGTTTTGCAGCTTGAAGATCTTTCTGGATTCACTATGCTGTGCATATTCCGCAATCTGGTGGTTGGGTCCGGAATCGTAGTCTTTTTTTCTCTTTTTTTTGTGTGTCGTAGCCCAGGTGGGCGTCGACGTCCCACCATTTGGTGTACCTTCGGTGACGTCGGCGTGCGTCCGGCGGAAGCTACCACCCTTGGGCGCCATCTTCGGATTCTTTTTTCTGTCTGTTTTCCTTTTTTGTCTTTGTAGTGAATCCATGGCTATGTTTGTTAATCGTTTTTTCAACGTAATTCTTTTCACGTATCTTTTCACGTATCTTGTAAGCTTCAACTTGCTTTCTTTTCTATGTGTTTCCACCTTCTTCTCCAGCCTCATCTTTCTGGCCGAGGCGGGTGGGTTCGCTAGTGAATCCAGAAAGATCTTCAAGCTGCAAAACTACACCGACAGGTAAGAAACTATTCGTTTTGCAGCGTGAATCTTTCTGGATTCACTATGCTGTGCATAGATTTTGTAGTGGTTTTCGTTACTTTTGTGGCGGTTGGGTGGAAGATGAGCGTTGGTTGATGAATATATGTTGAAGCACCTTTTGTCCTACTTGTGCTTCTTTGTTCATTTGTACATCCACGCAATAGTGCTTAGTGAACGTGTGCACTGAAGCCCATGTTGCCGCCAGGCATATGTCCTGAATTGGTGTGTTGGCCAGAAAGGCAATTGTTGCTCCTTTATTTCTGGTGGAGTGGGCCTGTGCCCCTCCTGTTAGCTCCTGGCCGGCTTGTTTGTGGCAGAATTGTATTGTCTGTGCGATCCATCGAGCTATGGTGTCTTTAGTCACTGGTCTGCCCATGTAACTGTTTGCGAAGGATACAAAGAACTGTTTTGTTTTCCTGTGTTCCTTCGTCCTTTCAATGTAGTGCATCACAGCCCTTCTTGCATCTAGGGTGTGGAGCGACCTCTCAGCGCTTGTAGTGGGGTTTTGGAAGAAGCTAGGGATTTGAATACTCTGATTCATGTGGAACCTTGACACCACCTTTGGCATGAAGTGTGGGTCTGTTCTCATCACGACCCTGTCACTGTGTATCTGGATGTAGGGTTCGTGCAGTGTGAGTGCCTGCAGTTTGCTCACCCTTCGTAGCGAGGTGATTGCTACCAGAAAGGCCGTCTTCATCGTTAGCATTTGCAGTGATGCTTTGTGGATGGGTTCGAAAGGTGCTTTCATGAGCTCCGTCAGTACCACATTTAGGTTCCAGGCCGGTGGCGGCATTCTCTTTGGTTGCGCTATTCTTTTAGCCCTCTCCAAGAATCTTTTTATGACTTGGGATGTAAAGAAGCTTCTCCCTGTTTCTCCTCTTGTGTATGCCACAATCACTGCCAGGTGCACCCTCAGCGAGGATAAGCTTAGCTTAGTATTAATTAGGTGCGTGAGGTACCTTAGCACTGTGGATTCCCTGGTCAGTTTTCTGTGGAGTTTTTTCTTGCAACACCATTGAGTGAATCTTTTCCATTTCTCGCCATAGCACTTGCGTGTGCTGGGCCTTCTTGCCTCTCGCAGCACCCGCAGGGTGCTCTCCGGTAGTTTTAGGTGTGCGAACTCAAAGTCCTCAGGAGCCAGGCTGAGAGGTTGAGGCTCTCCGGCTCTGGGTGTAGAACTTCTCTGTTTTCCATGGAGAGTAGGTCTCTTCTTTTTGAGAACTTGTGTGGGGGGGGGGGGGGCTGCGCCATCTCCATTATCTGAGAGTACCAGGTCTGTCTGGCCCATTGTGGTACCACCAGGATGAGCGTCATGTTGCTCGTCATGCATTTGTTGAGAACCCTGGGGATCAGTGGTATCGGGGGAAAAGCGTAGGCAAATGTTTTTGACCAGCTTATCCATAGGGCATTCCCCTGTGATAGTGCCTCTGGTTGCCTGGATGCAAAGTATTGGCATTTTGCATTCCGGCGTGTTGCAAACAGGTCTATTGTTGGTGTGCCCCATCTCCTGAATAGTCTCTCTGTTTCCTGGATATTGAGTTCCCACTCGTGGGACGCTGAATTCTGCCTGCTGAGCCAATCCGCTTCTACATTGTCCTTCCCTGGCAGGTGTATGGCTAGCAAGTCTATTTTTAGTGGTATAGCACATTTCCAGATTTCCTGTGCCAAGCTTGACAGAGGGAATGATTGAGTTCCCCCCTGTTTGTTTATGTAAAACATCGTTGTGGTGTTGTCTGTTTGTATTAGCACCTTCTGGTTGTACAGGTGTTTCTGAAAAGCCTTGTGGGTTAGCAACACTGTTTTCAATTCCAGGTAATTGATGTGTCTGACTGCATCTGTAGGGCTCCACAGACCTCACTTTGAGCCTGTTCATGTGTGTGCCCCATCCTTTCTGGGATGCGTCTGTGGTGATGGTCACTGTTGGGTCCGGTGGGGTTAGAGGTTTCCCTACTGTTATTCTTTCCTTGGTCCACCACCTTATTTCTTCCTGCACCCTGTGCGTTACAACCACTAGATCCTCCCAACTTCCTGTAGCTTGCGACCATTGCTGTTGCAGCCACTCTTGGAGTGGTCTCATTTGTAGGCGTACATTGGGGACCAGGTGTATGCATGACTCCATCATCGCCAAGATCTTGCTCACAGTCCTCACTGTCAGAGCTCGCCCCTTCTGGTAGTGACGTTTCTCCCTCAGTAGGCTGAGTGTTCTCTTTTCGCTGGGTAACACCCTGCATTGGACGGTGTCGATCTGAGCTCCCAGGAAGATTTTCACTTGCTCTGGTTCCATCGAGCATTTTCCCCAGTGTATGGAGAATCCCAGGCTTGCTAGCATTCTTGTCACCTGTTCTGCATGATCTTTGCATGTCCTGTAAGAGCTTGCCTTTACGAGCCAGTCGTCGAGGTAGGGGTACACGTGTATCCCCTTTCTTCTAAGATGTGCGGCCACCGCCGCAAGGCATTTGGTGAATAACCTTGGTGCGGACTTTAGGCCGAATGCCAGGGTCGTGAATTGGTAGTGATCCTTGTTCACTGTGAATCTTAGCATGTGCTTGTGCTGCCTGTTCATGGGGATGTGCAGGTACGAGTCTATGGTGGACAAGAAGTCCCCGGCCTTTATCTGTGGGATGACCTCTTGTAGGGACGTCATTTTGAATTTCTGAGTTTTTACGTATTTGTTTAGGAACCGTAGGTCCAGGATGGGTCTTAGACTTTCGTCCACTTTTGGCACCAGGAAGTAGTTTGAGTACACTCCCTTGTTCCGTTCTTTGAATGGAACCCGTTCGATGGCCGCTTTGAGGAGGAGTTCTTGAGCTTCCTCTTGCAATAATCGCAGCTCTCTTCCCGAGTGCTCTCTTTTCTTTGGCTTTCTGTTTGGTGGTCTCTTTTCCAACTCTATGCAGTATCTGAACTGCATAATGTTGAGTATCCACTTGTCTGTTGTTATTTCTCTCCACTCCTGGAGAAAAAATCTCAATCTTCCTCCTACTGGCGTCACATGTTCCTTTGTGTCTTGTCCGTGTAGCCCTCTCCTCTTTGTTTTCTCGTGCTCCTCCCCCGGAGGGTTCGAGTGGGAGAGCACCTTTTTCCGTGTGAAGTCACTTAGAGGGGGGTTGTTCACCGCCTCTCCTTCTCTGGCCCGTCCATTTCCTCTTGATCGAAAGGACTGGCCCCTGCTCTGGTAGTTCCAGCTTTGCCTCTGCTGGCCCTGGTGACCTTGGTTGTCACTCTGTTGCCCCTGGTGGAAACTCTGGTGTGAATCTCCTCGCTGACTTCCACCTCTGCCGTTTGGCCTCCGTGTAGGAGTGCCCCTCCTCATCCCCCTGAATTGCAGGGCCCCCATGAACCTTGCTGTCTCGTTGTCCTTCTTCAGTTGGGTGAGCTTCTCATCAACTGGGGCTCCGAACAGTGTTTCACCGGGTTCTGAACCTCAGCCTTGAAGCCTGAGATCCTGAGCCAGGCTTGCCTTCTCTCTGTGATGCCTATAGCCATCAGTCTGCTGGATGTTTCTGCCCCATCCAAGGCTGTCTTCAGGCACGAGTTAGCGATACTTTTCCCCTCTTCCACAAGGTGTGATGCCCTCTCACTGTATTTTTCCGGGAGGTGCTTGAGCAATTGGCCCATCTCATCCCAATGCTGGTATTGATGTCTATTCAGGAGGGCGTTGGAGTTCGCCATCCGCCAGTGCGTTGCGGTGTTCCTCTCTATTTTCCTGCCAGTTAGATCCATCCTCCTGCTTTCCTTATCAGGTGGAGGTCCAGATGCTGTTGGGACGTTTGCCCTTTTTCTGGCCGTTGCAGCGATTATTGAATCTGCTGTGACGGATCCCTTAATGTAAGCTGGGTCCTGGGAGGAGAATTTGTATTTCTTCTCCGTCCTCGGAGTTACTGATCTGCATGTAGCCGGGTCCTTGAAGGCTTCCTTCCCCTGGTCTGTGATACTCTTTAGCATGGGCAAGAACTGGCTTCTTGTCAGTATGGGGAGCAATGTCTCCAGCAGGAAATCTGCTTTTGGCTTCTCCTCTTCCAGCTTAACTCCATAAGCTGCTGCCACCTTCCTGACCACCTCATTGTATGCCCCAATGTTATCCGGTGGCGAAGGCCTCGAGGGGTATGTTTCCACAGCCTCCTCCGGGTTTTCGGCCTCGATGTCCTGCCATTCCTGGTCTTGGGCCGTCGAGGAACCTGAGCCGTAGCTTAACTGCTGCTCCCCGTAATCCCCTTTTGTGTAGTAGAGGTCTTCTTCCTCTTCGTGCTCCGGGGGATCCGGAGTTTTCGGCGTCTCTTCGACGTCGAACTCCTCGAGCTCCTTTACCTCAGCGACGGTCGGTGCCGGCTTCGAGGGGATCCTGTAACTTCTCATCTTTTCATCGAAGTCCTTCTTTCTCTGAAGGATGTTCTCCATTTCGGCCTCGAGCCTTCTTTTCTTTCTCTGCATCTCTGCGGCCTGCTCGTCGTCAAGCGTTTCGGCTGCTCTTTTCGGCGGCGTCGTCGGCGTCGAAACTTTCTTCGGCTCCTTTTCCTACGAAGTCGAAGACCCTTTTTCGGGGGCTTGCTTCGATGACCTTTGCTTTTCGCTGGTCTTCGGCCTCCGGGAGTCCTTCTCGAAGGATCCGCTGGGCTCTTTTTCGGAGGATGCAGCTTTGGTCGTCGAAGTTTTCGGCACCGGTGCTCCTTTCGAGGCTCTGGGCTCTGACTTTCGAGAGTCTGCCTCTGGCTTTCGAGACCCTGTGGGTGTTTTCGGGGTCGTAGACTCTCTTACCTTGTCAGGCGTTTTCTTATCGGTCTCTGCGACCGTGAAGTTATCTGGACCTTCGGCGATGTTGTCCTTGTCGTCGGTGGAGAGGCCCAGTTCATAAAGCGTCGGGGCCTGGCCCTTGCCCTGCATCGTGTGGTGAGCTGTCCTCTGTCTCTCTCGAACTCGGAGTGTCTTCGGCTTGAAGACGGAGCAGGCGTTGCAGTCTCTGCTCTCGTGGTCAATTGGCAGGCAGAGGTTGCAGACCGGGTGCTGGTCCTTCTGCGCGAACTTGTGGTGGCGGTTTTTGCAGAATTTAAAGGGTGTCTTGTACATCCCTGCGCTCAGGGGGCCCCCTGTGTGCGCATTCCTCCAAGGGCGTTGAAGATCTCGAAGTTCTTTCCTTTCTTCATCGTCTTTTCTCTGATGGTCCTCTTCTCCCGATCTTCTCAGGTCTTTACCGTTGAAGAGTTGCTGTATTTCCTCCTTTTCTCCTCCAAAACTTCTGGAGCTTCACGCAACGATCCAGACCCAACGGCGGAAAAAAGAATCTGAAGATGGCGCCCAAGGGTGGTAGCTTCCGCCGGAAGCACGCCGACGTCACCGAAGGTACACCAAATGGTGGGACGTCGACGCCCACCTGGGCTATGACACACAAAAAAAAAAAAAAAAAAAAAAAGGACTACGATTCCGGACTCAACCACCAGATTGCGGAATATGCACAGCATAGTGAATCCAGAAAGATTCACGCTGCAAAACAAGCCTTGACAGAAAAAAGCCAAAGGCTGGAAGTCAACTCCAGGTCTAATGACTTCGCCAAACACTGAATTAAAAAGAAAAATACTGGGCACTTTCTTGTACCGACTATAGCTATAACATCACTATGGCATGTTCAAACTGTAGAGCCATTTCTGGTCCCGATTCCCTGTGTGAAACACAATTAAGAATGCCTTATTCTAATCCTTGGAGGGACAAACAATCTTACAATTAATGTGTAGATACATTATCTCCCCCGCCCCAAAAAAAAGAAAATATTTAGATATCGACTTCAGTAAACAGAGTGGATGTGCAAAGCAGATGCATGGTGTGCCCAATTATGAACAAGACCCTAGCCCAGGCTCTTGAAATGCCTGTGGAATCCTTAACTCAAGACATATCAGGTGAGAAAATGGAGAAGCGTGGCTCAGTGGTTAGAGGCGGCAGACCCGGAAGCTGAGATCAGCCGTGGACCAGGGTTTGATTCCCCGCCTCGGCGGGTCTCGGGCTCAAAAATTCCACGGACTCGACAATTCTCGCTCCGGTGCCTACTCGACTCACGGGGTCACACTCTGCGACTCTGGGCAATAGCTTGCTTAATCTCCACTACGGCCCCTCGCGGCGGGATGCCTGGCTTTCACCTTGTGAATACCCTGCCGGGGTATCTCACAGGGGAATACCAGGACGGGTTCCCTAAGCAAGCGCCTTGAGACCCCTGGGTGATTAGTGCGCTATATAAATCGAAATACATTTACATTTACATTTACATTTACCTCTGCCTCTGCACCTAACACATTTATTGCTGTGTGGGCACAGAGAGTTCACTGTTCTGGTGATCACAGGGTGTTATGTTGATCAACATATGATGCGAAAACTATGCACTGAAACACTCTTCTCAAACTTCCATGTACACATAATAGAAATACCTGTCTCCGAGTGTATTTGCAGTAATCGTGAAATAAATAACTATGACTTAAGTACTTTAACTCTGTCCTGTGTTGAACACACAAATCGTCTACACCAGCAAGCCTTGCAGACCAGACTCAAGATGGCACAGCAAAGTTAGCAATGGCAGTACATGATTTAGCATCTTTTATTGCTCTCTGCAGTACTGCACACAAACATCCCGTCCAATGCCCAAGGACTAATGCCAAGCATAAAAGGATACTCAGTACGAGTGAGATTAAGGCCACTGCGGTGAGGGAGACCCTGAGGTGCGCCATCCAGTAGTCGAGGGCTGCTGCTGCAAGGTGGTACGTCAGAACACACTGCAGGCACACGAACACAAGTCCAGCAGGGAAGGCCACGCCTGCTCCCACATAATGCAGCGTCTTGGCATAGTCCACCTGCAGAGCAAGAAAGCAGATTGGTGAGTAACATAAGACAAGCGTGGTCCATATTCATCTGTTACTGACCGGTAAAGGGGGGGGGGGGGGGGGGGAACAACAGTGTCGTGGAAACAACTGTTATGCAAGTGTTTCTGAAATAGTCTCTTTCTTTATAATCCTATCTAAATCCTCAAATCCAGGAAGCAGACAAGTGCCATCTTGTGGAGATCCCTCAGTCACTGTCAGTAGTCGGGGGTCACCTCAGACCTGCATGTGGCAGATGATTTGGTGTAGAATGGCTTATAATAGCACCAGGCGACACGACAGGTCTTCACCTTGCTGCTGCCATCTGTGGACTCAAAGACTGCCCTAAGCTTACCCAAAAATACACCAATCAAGCTCTGTAGAGTGCAGTTCTACCTTTACTTTTGAGCCTAATTTAAGGCTATTAAATCACTACAGGGCGTCCAATACAATAGGGAAAACAAAACGATGCATTTACCACTACCACAAGCCAAGGTAAGTTACAATGAATTTAAGAGTGAGTGGGTGGGTGGGAGTGGGTAGTGTTTTGGGGTAGTATTGGATAGGATGCATTTTGGGGCACCAAAAGGTTTTCAGGTTTCATTGATAGGTAGTGTTTAGGTGTAGTAATGTTTTCTTAGGGTTCAGGGGTGGAAATGTAAATGTATAGGAGTAGGAGTTTTTCGGGTTCAGGGATAGGTAGTGTATAAGGGTGACATGGGTTTTATAGGATTACGGGATGGTTAATAAAGAGGGGGAGAAAGTGTTTTTTTAGGGTTCAGTGTCAGCTGGTTTTCTTTACAATGAGGAACGTTTCAACACATTATATTTACAGCACATGTAGTATTTTAGAGCATTAAGCAGGTTGGAATAGGTCGAATTTTGTGGTGTCAAGAGGTTTTTAGGGTTCAGGAATGGATAGTGTATACGGGTAGAAATTTGTTTTTGGGTCCAGAGATTGGTAGTGCCGAGTGGTATTAAATATTCTTTTCTGTTAGGAGAAAGATATGAAGGAGAGAAGGGGGGGGGAGCGAGAGGGAATGAGAGAGAGAGAGGGGGGAGAGCAAGAGGGAGAGGGAAAGAGAGAACACATATATATTCTCACAAAAACTCCTCCCAAGGTTACAGAAGTAGTACGAAGCCGTGTGTGGTTTTTTTGCTTCTTTTATTCAGCCACCAGTCTGTTAATATATATGTGTGTGTAAGCAAATATGTATGTAGGTACGTATTATATAATATTTGTGGTTTGCATTATAATGGTAAATGTCATCATGGTGAATTAGAATGCATGATAGGTGTTGTTATTGTTATGCATGCGTGGTAGATGTGATGCGTGGTGTTCAAGTTCATTGTTGTAAAGAAATGGTTACTTACTTCTGGGAGTTGTTTTGCAGCCTGCAGAATTGTCTGGATTCACATACTGTACATTATTCCAGCATCTAGTGGTTGGGTCTGGAATTTTCCTCTTTATGTTTTTTCTCTTACGTGTCGTCTACCACCACTTGCTGGCACATCGTACCCTCCTAACATCTGTCCTGCATCCAAGAAGCCCTTCTAAATGTCATCTTCAGATTCCTATTTCCACTTTCATACTTTTTTTCTCCATGTCTTTTGATCTTTTCTGTGTACTGTGTGAAAAGTAGGCCCTACATAGTTTGAGTGTCAAGCACATCATTTCCAGGGAGGATGGAGGGTCGCATGTGAATCCAGAAAATTCTTTAAGTGCAAACCTACACCTACAGGTCCGTAACAATTTTGTTTTACAGCATGAACCTTTCCTAGATTTATACGCTGTGAATTGTTGCTAAGCACTGATTTGGTAGAGGTTTCTCCTCTCTTCAAAGGAGTTGTATTCGCAGACCGGTGCTTTAATACTTTGTCCCACCTGTGCCCCTCTGTTGGCTATAATGTTCCCATAATAGTTGTTTGTGAAGGTATGAATGGTCGATCAAGCTGCTGCCATATATATGGTCGCTAATGCAAACTGTAAGAAAGTGAATTATTAGTTGCGGAGGATGGAAGTCCACCACAACTCAAAGTCACATACCAGTTAGGTCCAGTCAAACGTTTCAGTATTTTAAACCCGAGCTCAGTCTCTAGGTATGGCATAGAGCAGACAGGCTTAACTTAAAGAAAATGTATAAAATATTTAGAAGTATCAAAACAGTTACAAAGTCAAAGAGAACAGAATAAAAATCCCACTACAATTGATTTAAAAACATTTTTAAAATGGGGAAAATATAATAAGCACCATGACATAAAAATGACAAAGAATCCAATAAGGGGAACCAGGGATAGGAATTTTTAAAGTTTAAAATAGAGATAGCACAAAGCACCAATGATAGTCTACGGGAAGCAGCAGGTCAGGACCAAGGTGCGATATTAAACCGAACACGAAAGAATACTGGTCGGATACACTAAGTAAATTGGTCCAGGTAAAAGTCTGGAAGTCAAAAAGTTTCAGAAATTTTTCAAATCCCACTTCCAGAGAAATCCTCCACGTTTGGGCCACCCTGCAAGTGTAGCCGCCGCTGTGGAACCGAAGGCCATGTACCTGAAGCATGCTGGTCCCGCTGGAGCTTGGTGATTTAATGGTGGACATGTTCTAGATCCCCAACACAGAAAGGGATTGTGTTGTTATTTCAGAGGGGGAGGGGCCTTTGAGCGGGACAAAGCTGAAATACAATTAGATGCTTTGGAAGTTCTAATTGGACACTGTCTCTTCAAGGTCCCACTAATGCTCTGGAGGAAATGTTATTGAAACGTTTCCAAGCTTTCTTCTGGTGCCTAAACTACCACTGGAGTACATTTATTAGTCCTGCTGGACCATAGGAGGTCAGACAAAGGCCAACATCAGGACCCACTACTGGTCAGCTGGGCACTTCAGGGAAAAGGCCTCTTGCAGCTTGTTATTTCTTCATAGCAACACAGAAAGCCAACTGATCCTTGGAGTCCACTTCTTTGACCTAGGTACACGTGGAGGGAGGGGCAGCCCTTCAGTTTCCCTTCCAGATCTCAAACAGTAGGTGCAGTCCTTCTGTTCTGGTGCAGGTCCAGAGATTGCCTCAGCATGGTGCCTAGGATAGCACATTTGTACCTGGCACCAGCTAGTGGGTGGTGGTGGTTCCTGGGCCGTACCTTACCAATGGGGTAGACTTTCTCAGGGTTTAACCCAACCCACTTTTTAAGCAGTTGCATTTTGCCCACACGGACCCTCACTCTCCAAATTCAAGATGGAGAAATCTTTTCTCCTTTGTGCAAAGCCTGTGTTCCCACCCAGAGGTATAGCCAGGCAAAAGAGCAGCTCCCTCCACTCTGGTCACTCAAAACCAGTATGGTGTTAGCTTTCCTACCACTGGGTTTGGTGCCAGTCTGACTAGTGGGACAATTTTGGAGATTTACAGGTGTCACCCAACATATGCTTGTGACAGGTCAGGTCCCTCTGAAGTTTGTGACGTTCCAAAGTCCACCATAACTGGTCTTCCTACAATGGGAAGAAACCACCTTTCCATGCCCAGACCATTGTCTCTGCTCTGGGTCCAGTTTTCACACCTCATTCAGGCAACTTTATAGGTTGGGCAGTGGATGGAGAACTAATGCAAATTAGCATTCAGAAGCTTCAGGCAGGGTAAAGGTAACTTCCTAAAACTCAAATTTCCAACATATTTAATACAAATTTGCTTTCACCATTAGATTGGGTTTTTATTAAATATAAAAAGAAGTCTTTTAATGGAGTCTGTAGTTGTCACTAGTCACAAGCTATAGATCAGTGCTCCCTAGACTTTTTAGAACTACAACCCACTTTTAAGAAAGACAAACTTTTGCGACCCACCTATCTTTATTGGTCATGAGGCAGGTGATTTTTAGGTTTCGCCCTGGCCGTAGCACTGGGCAGCAGTGCTCGCGCAGGGCGAAATCTAATGTTATCTCAGTATTGGGGACTTGAAACCGCCCCTTCTTCCATTGGCTAGCTCCATGAATGGAGGCTAGCCATTGGAAGACATCCTTGTCAATTACTCTTTGCCCGTCACGACGCGATTCGGGGGCGTTTCTGGGTCTTTTTTTAAGTCCCGCCCTCTCCTCTTCCCATTGGCTGGAATTTTACCTTCCAGCCAATGGGAAGGGGAGAGCACGAAAAACACGCCCCCGAATCCCTACAGGGCGCGCTGTGCTTTCAGTCGACAACACGTTTTATTTCTGTGCAATGCCACGGACTTAGCCCAGGCACTCAGCTTTGCTGTCTCCCTCTTGCCCTCCCATGGTATCACTTCTCACCACGGTGTTCCATTGTTGATATAACCCTCGCTCTGGCCTTCCTTTTAAACAACAAAATATTCTCTCTGCCCCCCACTCTCATTACTGCCTTCGCAGTACACCCTCCCTCTGCTTGGGGTCGTGCCCCTTCTGCTCTCACTTTGTTTATTGCCCCTCCTTGTCCATGCTCGGCTCTGTCCCGATCCCCCACGCACTCCCATCCCACCCCCGTCCATTCATTCCCCTGTCCTCGCCCTCCCTCTCTCCCTTGGCCTTGCCCTCTCTCCACAGGCCTCTGCTGCCTCCCTCTTCACATGCCTCTGCTGTCTCCTCCCCCAGGCCCTCCGCCGCCTCCTCCCTGTCACTTCCTGTTTCCTCGGGACCGGCCGGCTCTTGCGTACAGCGTCTCCGCCGAGTGTCCTGTTTACCTCCGCCAGCTGCCCCTGCTTCCTGGCCGGCCGCGGCGGCTACGCGAGCCCGCGGCTTCACCGTTCCGAGCAGGCCTCACTGATGGATTTCACATAGCGCCAGCCCGGCCGCCCCGCCATGGCTTCAACGACCCCTGCCCCGGTGGGTCTGTGCTGCTGTCGCCGCCGGGCCTGGTGCCCCCTACCCCCGCCGCCCCCGGCCCTCCGCTGCCGGCGGACGTGGCCTCGGCCTCCAGCTTCCACCTCTTCCGGCTGCGGCACTTCCACCTGGGGCTGGCGCTGCGGCCCGAGAGCCGGGAGCTGGCCGGGGTGCTGTAGTTGGAGCTGAGCACCCTGCAGGCCTCTCCGGGCGCCCTGGTGCTGGACACCCACCCGGCCCACCAACAGTAATTGCCCCTTACCTGCATCATCCATGAGAAATTGCACGAGAAATTGCACCTCACCTGCTCCTCCCAGCAGCAATTGCTTCTCTTCTAGCGCCTCTTGCCCCTCATCTACCCCTTCCAGCAGCTGTGGGCTCTCCTCTGAAAACTACAGCTCATCTCGTATCAAGTATTGCCCCACATCTGCTCCCCCCAGTTCCACTTGCCACTCACCTGGCTCCTCCAGCAACTCCTGCCCCTCATCTTCCAATGTTTGCCCTTCACCTGGTCCTTCTTGCCCATCGCCTGCCCCATTCAGTGCCACCTCTTTCTCATCTGCCCCTCTGCCAGTTTGTCCCCCTTCTGGCACTTCCAATCCTTCTGATTCTTCCTCTCCTTCCTCACTTCTCTCCCCTGATTCCACCCCACTTTCATTCCCCTCCACCGCTTCTACCCCACTCTCTGCCCCATTCATAGACTGCGGCCCCCTGTCTCCCGCTGCTTCTGACCCTACTTTGGACAATTTCAGTGCCATGTCATCTAGCAACTCCTACTACCCTGCAGCCAACAGCACCCCTCCTTCTGCCTCGGACTGGCTGGGTGAGCCCACAAATGCCTCCTTGCACTCCACCTCTTTGTGTCCTCTACCCTTCAGGGTGGATGCCTTCACCGATTACGGCTCAGCGCTCATCATCTCAGTACCAGCCGTCTTGCAGCCACACGAACCTTTCCAGGTCATCATCCAGTACACCGCCTGTGATGGTTCTGCGGTGAGTATTGGGTCTAATTCTTGGGTAACATTGCCCTAGTATCTCTAGCTTAGTCAGTTAACATAAGCTGATGCCCGGTGGAGCTACCCGATAGCTAAAGAGGAGATGGGCTGTGGACTTCCTCCTCGGCCGTCACCTACCCAGCTGGACTTTGGACACTCTCCTCAGTACGTGGCACATCTCCAGGCTCCCCTTGCTGGTGCTCGCTGCTCGTACACGCTGCGTCTGGCACCTTTCTCAATCCCCTTCAGTGCTCATCACATGCACAGTGCCTGGCACCCCTATTGCCCATTCCCTGTGTCTCGCTAGGCCAACCGTTCCTGTGCCCCTCTGCTTGTACACACCGTGCCTTTGCACCCTACTGTCCCTCTCCGTGCATGCCTACTGTGCCTAGCACCTCTCGCTTTCCATCCCTCTTTATACACTGCTCTAGCACCCGCTTTCCAACCCACCTCCCAGTGTACCTCTGCAAACACATACTGAGCATGGCACCGCTCTTGGTCCCCTCTGGTACCCCTCCTTATGCACACACTGTGCATGACACCTCTCGTTTTAACTGGTGCTACCATCGCACCAGTATTACATCCCATAATGTTTTAGTAAGTTACTAACCATTTAGCTGGAGCGGGACACTTAACCATAGTATGGTACCCAGATAAATGTCAATATAATTTGAATATTGAATGCAGGTTAGTAAATAACTTACATTTTTTGTCTGTCTCAACCTTCACTATGAATTGGTCTTGCTCGAAGTGATTTTATACTGTGTACTGGTCTAATAAATATGGTTAATCTTACACTTTCTGTGTGAGTATTTTTTTTAATTGCCTGATAATAGTTGAATAATTAACATTGGTGTCTGAAGTCTTTGTGCGTTGCGAAAGCTTGCAAGGCTCATTTAGATTTGCACTGGCTAAATATCGGCCTTACTTTTTTATAAAGGCTTTGGGCCACATCCAACGATTGTAATCTTTGCCGAGGCAGACATGTGCTTTCTGCATCCACCCACCTCGGATTTGGACTACTGGTCTCGAAGTGCTCTGTAAACCCTCCATTCCCGATGGTTTCAGTCAGTTTGTACCACTGCATCGGTAAAAAAAAAATCGATTGCTTCTGTGTGAGCTTGCCAGATTTCTCACTTTGCTGTGTCTTGCGGTGTTAGTTGCTGGACTGTTTATCTATTAAGTTTGATGATTTCGGTACATGTACAGCAGGAAAAATGCCACTAACTTAGGTTATTTACCAAATTGGATTCACTTTCCTGAAACCTTTACCAAGCCATCGTAGAGATCAGTTGAACCCCTTTCTAGGCAAAGATAGGAAATGGCTTGAGTATTTACAAGATACCCCTACTACAATACTGCTTTTTCGGAGACTGATATTTTCGTAGTTAATTAATGTTTTTGGGTGACAAGCGCATCGTGCTTTGTATGGGGAAATGTAGCGCCTCGACTGAGCTCAGCTTTATTTTTCTTTGCTCCTCAGATTTAGCCGCACTACCCGCGGCTAACTGCAGATCACACAAGTATTGAATACAGCGGCAGGTTTGAATCCTCCAACCCCATTCGGATCCACCCATATTACCTACAGGAGTAACTACATTTCTCAGTCCAAATATTTTGCCCTGGGGCTGACAAAATAAAATGTACTGAATTTCTGGAGACTAATGTTAAGGTCGCCCAGGCATGCCACTGGAGGTATTTTCAGGTTGCTTGGAACTAAGCGGGTAAGGCGCTTGCTGTGTATCGAACAGGTCGAGAAGATTAAGCTATTGGCAATGTAAATGACAATGCCATTTATTTATCTGTTTTCAAAACCAACACATAAATACAAATGTTGTCATTTACAATGCCAATAGCTCTAACTTTTCCAAAGGTGAAACCGTTGCATTTTAAATGCTTGTTTTTAATGCAACTAAACCATTGCGTTGCAGTGCACTCTCATGAACAGGTAGCACATTTTCTATTGAAGTGGCTATTATATTTGCACAGACATATATAACCTATACTTACCACTAATGATATTGTCTGGAAATCGGGTTTCAGTGAATAATTATCATATGTGCATCGCCAAGAAAAGTGTCTTGATTTGTTTGATCGTATTAAAATTGTTGCTTCCATCACACTTCAGAATTACAAACATAGTACTTCATTTTTGCTTTCCAAACTGCTGAATGTGTACAGTTCATTTACAGGTATTTACATTTTGTGTTACAAAAAATGACATCCAACAGCCTTCCCGTTCACACTCCCTGTACCCCAGCAAGATTGTCACATAATTCACTATACTTTTCTTTCACTGACTGCAAAGTGAGAGAAGTTTGTAAACACCAATCTACATGTTAAAAAATAAGCAACAAATTGTCAGAGACATAGCCTGACATTTGACCTCCATTTCAGAAGCACTGCAAATGTTAATTATCAAGAGGGGGGTGGATCACTTGTCCGGGTTCAGCAGGACAAGTGATCCACTCCCCTCTTGATAATTAATGTTAACACAAGGAAACTGGATGGATCAAAGTATTTCCTTCTCCTTATATTGATCATGAAAAGCACTGCAAATGTGACAAGTTAAAAAGAGTTTAAAGGCATCCTTATTTATTACTCGAACTTTCAACACCCACCAAAATCGGCTTCCGATGACCCACAGTTTGGGACATGCTGTTATCGATTAAAGTATATAATACATAATTTGACTTTTCCTATGTGCCAACTACAGCCTGACCAGTGACAATGTCATTTTGGGCCTTGCCCATTTTTAAATATTGTGCATTCTGCCTTGTGGGTGGAAAGGTGTGTTGAGGGGTGCCATTTATTATTTGCAATCAGGTTTTTCTCTCTGTCAAGAGGGTGCTTTTGACAGGTCTGTGCTGTAGAGTTCAAGCCGCTGCTGTCAGGCTACTGAGTGTAGTCCTGAAGCCATGTTTTCACTGCCACCATACTGTATGGCAAAATCGGTGGTGGTGACCACAGGTGGCATTTAACTTTCCATGCCAGGGGTGTATTTCCGTACCATCGTGTCAATGTTTTAGGGAGTCTGAGCATACGCATGGGGCCTGGGCAGCAGTGTCCCAGTGAAGAGTGAAAACACCAGCAACATCAGTTCAAAAACATGAAGGTGACCAGGCATAAAAGGGCTTTTTCTCACAGAAACATTCTCTAAAAATGCGAGGGTTGACCCCTTATTCCTTGTGGAATGGGCACTAGGTTTCTCTTCTAGCTGTAACTCAGCTTTTGAGTAGAATGTCTGGACTGCCAGTACTATCCATCATGCGATGGTTCCCTTAGCCACTTAGGCCCTCCTGCTTGCTGGTGCAAAGGAAACAAAGAACTGACTTACTTTCCTGATTTGTTTAGGTCTTTCCAGGCAGTACATGACTGCCCTACAAACATCTAGTTTGCGGAGGGCTCTTTCCGCATGCCTCTCTAAGTGTTAGAAGAATCTTGGCAGCTTTATGGTTTAACATACAAGTGTGAGAAGACCTTGAGAAGGAACTGAGGGTTTATTCACATGATCACACTGTGTGAATTTACAATTAAGGTTCCTGTGTCGTGAGCACTTACAGCCCACAGACCCAGTGATTGCTATTTAGATACTATTTCTAGTGTTAAAAATGTTAGTCCTGCTTTATGATTTGGCTAGAAGGGTTTCTTCATTAATTATATCCATAGCAAGTCTAGATCTGCATGGATGCTGATATGGGAAGTGGTATCCTGTTTGCACCTTCTAAGAATCTCTTAGTGACTGATTTGTTGAGGATTCTACCTGTAGGTCCCCTTGTGTATGCCACTATGGCTGATAAATGGACTTCAAACGATGTGTAGGTGAGATACTCGTCTAGCAGGTACATTAGGTAACTAATGACCATAGTGCCATGCTGTCCAGGAGGCTTCCCTTGTTGCACCAGGAGGTTGCATCTCTTCCAGTTTGCAGCACAGCATTTTCTGGTGCTGGATCTTCTGCCTTGCATGAGGACATTCATTGTTCTCCGTTGCAGTCCAAGAACACCGAATTCTAAGTTCCGGGTGACAGCCCTGTCCTGTCCCCTTTCCATTGACATTAGGTCCGGTGAAGCGGGCAGCTTATTTATTCCCCTGGAGAAATCTCCATCAGTTCGAGAACCATGTTTGCCTTGCCCATTATGATGCCAATAAGATTAGCGTCATGGGTGATTGCTTGCATTTGTTTATAACTAGTGGCATCAGTGATATTGGTGGAACAGTGTATGCAAAGTTTCCTAACCAGCCTCTCAATTGGGCATTTCTATGTGGGAGGCATCTGTGGTGATGGTCACGGAGGAAAATGGTTGTATGAAAGATGTAGTTTCTGCTATATTGCTCCAGATCTACCAAGCCATTTCCTTATGCACCTTCAGAGTAACAACCAATTAATCTTCCCAATTTCTCATTCATTGCCTGTGACCATTGGCTCTTTTTTCATTCTTGGATTGGCTTCCTAGCGAGCCTTGTGTGGGAGATCAATTGGATCATGAGGCCATCATGCAATCACTTTCCCAACAGTCCTCACGGTCAGATATTGCTCCTTCTTGTAATGGTGAGGTTGCTCTTTCAATGCTGGGATTCTTTAAGTTGGGGGAAATGCTGTGGCATCCCTGGAATTTTGCTTTGCTCCTTGAAATGTTGTTTCTTTCTCCGGTATTCAGTAGAACTTTTCTATGTTCAATGAAAGCCCCAGCCTGTGTAGGGTATGCAAGACCATTTTTTAAGTTCTTCTGGCATTATCTGAATGAGTATGCCGTTACCAGTTAGTCATCTAGGTGGGGGGTATACATATATCTGCTGCCTTCAGAAGTGCGCTGACATTGCAGCCAAGCCATTCGTAAATACCCTGGGTGTTGACTTTATCCCAAAGGGAAGCACATTCAACTAATAGTGTGCCTGGTTCATGACGAACCAGTGGAATTTCTTGCACATGCAGCTACGCAATCTCGAGGTCCAAGGTCTAAATAAGTCCCCCTTTCGTAGTCATGGAATGACCTCCTGACACGTCTGGGTCTTTATACATTTATGAACCAGAGATCCTGAATTCCTCTTGGTGTTTACTCAATTTTTGGAACCTCAAAAAATAGGAGTAGATTTGATTGTTCTCTCTTTGGTACTCTTTCCTTCCCTCGTTTTTTGTAGAAGTTTCTCCATCTCCTGTTGCAAGCGATTTTCCTCTTCCTGATAGGAGTTCTCTATTTTTCCTTCACATCTGGTGGTGTTCAAAAGTTCAATGCAATAGCTGTGATGGATAATTTTCAGTATTCATTTATTGTAAGGGATGACATTCCTGGAGAAAACTCCATATTTTAGAATGCACTGGTGTTTTGTGGTGGGGTTCTCCCTCAGAGTCCATTGTATGATGAGCCCGTTCCTTTTTTGGGGCTGGCCCCTTCCTCTGTCCCGGCTTTGAAAGGGCTAATGTGGTGTCGAGAATTGTCACAATGGGTTTTCTATTTGCTGTGCTCATCTGTGCACAGAATGATGTCTGTGGAGTACTAACCTAAAAATATCCTCTTCCTGTAGGCCTACTCCCTGGAGAGGCTCACATTTTATGTACTCCTAAAACTCCAGGGCTGCCATCGATTTCTTTGAGTCACTGTCCTTCAAAATTTGTTGAGAGGCATGATCCACCCCTACACCAAAAAGATGATCTCTTGTGAAGGGGGCGTTAATGACAGTCTACAGCGCTTCGTGTTTAAATACAGGGACTGGCAGCCAAGCATGTCTCTTACAGGTTGTGCTCATGCACAGCTGTCTGCTTAACGTGTCCACCGCGTTCAGGCCAGACTTGAGGCAGGTTATGGAGCTAGCCTTGCCATCCTGGATAGTGTTGATTTCCCTCTTTCTTTACTGTTTGTGGAGGTGCTGTGTCAAGGCTTAACTTGATTCAGGTGCTAAACCACATGTTCAAACCCAAAGACTCGTAAACAAGCGTGTCTAAAGGGTTGTACCCGTGCACAGCTGTCTGCTTGCTGTGTCTCTAGCATTCAGGAGATTGCCTTTCCCTCCTGCATGTTGTTATTTTCCCTCTTCCTGTACTGCTCATGGGGTGCTGTGTCAACACCTTGATTTCTTCCGACTGTCAATGTCCGTATCTATTGATGAGTGCATTGGGGTTGGCTTTCCTCATTGCAAACCAGCAACTCTCTCTACTTTGCGTCCCACCATCTCCACTCAAGCTTGCTTCTCTGGTGGCGGGCCCGCTGACGTCTTGGCATTTTTTATTCTGGTGGTGTGTGATTTAATCCACTACTACATTACTATTTATATGGACTCGTGCTTTGGATGAACGTTTATATTTTTTCTCCACCTTTGGAGTCATTGCCTTACATGAGGCTGGTTCCCTGAAATGCTTCCTACCCTGCTCTATAATATTTGGGAGCGCTGGGTGGTATTGACTCCTTTTCTGTGCTGGAAAAAGGATTCTATGAAGAAAAAAGTATTGTGACGATCCCACATTTAGTTGCACCTCTTGTTTAACTGTTGTTCTCTTTAACAGTGCAATGTACATGGTGATATCATCCAAGCATCAACGCCACCA
This sequence comes from Lissotriton helveticus, assembly GCF_964261635.1. NCBI lineage: Eukaryota > Metazoa > Chordata > Amphibia > Caudata > Salamandridae > Lissotriton > Lissotriton helveticus. The sequence goes on along the minus strand of NC_136072.1, from coordinate 809,455,018 downwards.
AGAGTAGGAGTCGATGCTCACCTCCGGTGAATTGGTGTTGAGATCCTGGCAGGCTCCCTCAACACTATTGGGGCCTGGAAAAGGACCATGTTCATGCATCTGCTGCTCCTCATAAAAAAAATAATTTCTGCTATTTCTCTTGGGGTTTGGGTGTAGTCAGTAGTTGCAACTCAACCTGCACCTCTTCATGTCGCATGCTCTTCACAGGTCTTCAAGGGATTCAAAACACTTAAGGATTTGTTGTAATCCCTCCTCACTTATCTCTACGCAGTGACCCCTGGGGTTCTCTTTGTTTCAACTTCCCTTCACTCATTACGGGTTTTGGCTTTGAGGGCATCTACAGGTTCCTCGAGTCTGAAGGCTTCGCCTGGGCCCGCTGTGTTTTTTAAATGTGTTGCCGGGTAAGCCGCTCGTGTTTGCCTTTTTGAGCGGTCTTCTTCTATACTACTTCCTTCTTGGGGTAGACAACACACACTTCTACTTCGGACCCCATCCCCTAGTGCCACTATGGTTTGCTATGTGTTTTTTACATCATCTCTGGATTGAATGAGGTCCTTGAGGGGGATTTGTTACTTGTGCTGGCTCTGCATCGTGGCATAGTGTGCTAACCCCCTTTCTTTTTTGTGGTCCGGACTGTGTTCAGTTGGAACGAGGTGCACGCTTAGCAGTCTTCAGTGCTATGGCCTCTGGGCGGCCAGAGTATGCAGACATTGGAGCTATCCTTTTAATGCAATCTTATGGTGGCACTTGGGGCAGTACCTAAAGAGTGTTCTCCTTTTTCCTCCACAGTTCCAGCTTCACAGACGCACATTCTACAACTTATGCTGTTGGCAACCCTTCGTGTTCCATCTACTACTTTTTGTGATATACTGTGGATATCAGTTGTTCGTCTACGGTTGTTTCCTTGTAGCTGCATTTCCCTGTTTTCTGGTTGCGCTGATCCCTACTACCTTGATCACTTTCCACATTTTCTTTAACGATCCTTGACCGTGGACCGTATATTCTTTACCCAACAGCGAACAAACAAAACTATAGATGGTGACCACGCATAGAGACTTCCGGGGTGCACGTCTTATGTCAGAAGAGGACAAACATGAGACCATGTATTGATCGATGACACGCAAGAGGGACATTTCCAGACCCTACCACTAGACAGTGGAATAATGCATGGCATGTGAATCAAGAACTCCCGCTGCAAAACCCATTTTCTATTTATAGTACATGCAAGTTAAAGATTTTCAGGAAAAAAAACACAACAGCCTTCCATAAATATTAAAAGCAGGTTGATTGCAACTAATTTACAGTCAAAACATGTAATTACCAAAACGACCTTGTAGACCCCAATCAATTCTAAATCCCCTTCTTGAACTACTGATTTTCCCAAAATATAAACAGAATCAAACCTGAAAGTTGCCAACGATAACCAGTCCAGCAGCATTAGTACAGCCAGCGATCAAGGCAGTGGTGTTCACCCAAGACTGTTGGCTTTGTTCAATCACTTGACCATAGCGCAGAAAGCAAATTAGGACCACTGTTAAAAAGAGAGCAAAGGATTTATGCATTGTAGGGGCAGAGACATCAGGGTGGGCAAAATATAGCATATACGGTTTACATATGGAGGGGCTTACACAGGGTTAAGTCGTGGCACAAGGGAGAACACAGAAATCAGAAGTACAGTGGTTAGGTATGGGGGCACAGGTAGGGCATTAAGGATCACAGGAGTTGAGCATTTGCGATGGATATGAAGGAGGCCATGGTTTATGCATAACAGAGCATGGGAGAGGAACAGATGGTGTAGACATGGGTGAGAGGTTGGGGTTACTTGACCTCAAGTGATAGGTATAAAGCAGTGGCACATTAGATTTACGCATAGGGAGTGCAAGGGGTACACAGGAGCAGTGACTTGAGGAAGAAGAGAGGACAGACTTGAGAAGTAACATGGATAGTAATAAAAAGAAGAGGACATGGTGGCGTCTGGGCAGAAGCGTGACAAACGGTGGAAGCAGCAGGTTGGGTAGGCATTAGAAGTGAAGAAGCACAAGCTGGTAAGAAGGAGAGCACGGGTTGATTATATGGGGTTCTGGGTTACATATGAAAACTGAAGGGCTGCATGATGGGTACAATGATTAGGTACTGGAAAACAGGAAACAAAGGCACTAGGTATGAAACCGCAAGGGACAAGCAACAGGGAAGGGAAGTAAATGGGGATAGGCAAAGGGAGCAAATCAGGAAGGTCAAGAGGAACACTAGGATCAGTTGAGAGAGTGGAGTGCATTAGGTGGGGCAGCGTGGCAAGCAGAGGGACCAGATGCAAGTCAAGTGGAGGTGCCAGGAGTCAAAGGCAAAAGGAGGGGCCATGCCAAGAGGCAAAAGTAGGACTGGACGGCCAAACCAGATGAGAGGGAAGCGGAATGGCACCAGGTGGGGATTGTAGCAGAGGGGAAGAAGGGGAGTGTGGTGGAGGGTGTCAGGCAGAAGACAAACAGAGGGATCAAACAAGGAAAAGAAGAAAAAAAAAGACCATGCTTGTGGGTGGTACCGGAAGGATGTAAGGTAGAGCGCATGGCCAGGGAAATGCTGCACGGGTGGGTAAAGATAAATAGGATTGTAGGTGTAGTGAGAAATAAATAGAGGTTAGTTTGATTACAGGGCTTAGGGGTGAGTAGAGGGAAACGGAGGTTAGGAGTAAAAAGTGATTGAAAATTTTAGATAAATAAAAGAAAGACAATGTTTTGCACAGGTCACTTTCACGTTTTTTATATATTTGCACATGAAGTAGCAACTGAGAACCCATAAATAGAATTGGTTTGAGGAGTTTCCCTAGTCTAAAAACTTTTAATTTTGGCATATGGAGGCTAATGAGCGCCATGATTTGAGGTATTTATACCAAGATTGTATCAAATCAACATACCAACTACAAGCATTATGCACTGATTATTGTCGCTGTAGTACCGAATATATATATATATGTGGTTATTTATTTATTTATGTAAATATTGAATATGCATTAGCATGTACATGTATGTTTCATTGTAATAAGTCGCATATGGATATATCTATTTATTTATTTATATCTGGTGCCACATAATGTTATGCTCAGTAAGCATTGGGGCCAATACGAAAAACAGAATTTGCTGTACCAATAAGGGTTTTGCTGACTAGGATAGGAACAGTGAGATCGACCATTACTTCTTCTATGTTTATGATGTTATCTTTTGCAATTAGGCACCTGGCACTTTAAGACACAATCATGTGATGTAAAAAAAAGTAGAAAATGAAAAAAAGTGAACCATATATAAAAAAACTTAAGGTTTGAAGCGCGTCATGTGATCAAGTCCCCTGGGAGGGACGAAACGTGTAATGGCTGCCGCAGTTGTTTGGGAGCAAGAATAAACATTGCGGTTTAACAAGACTCAAGTGGTCCGTGCTCTTTGTTCACGCATTGGGAAAAGGCGCTACTGGAAAGGAGTATTTGGCGATATATATATATATATATATATATATATATATATATTCGCACGCACATACACTACATGTGTGCATACATACATATATATATATATATATATATATATATATATATATATATATATATATATATATATATATTTACCAAAGCATACATTACCATGAAAATGAGTAGTAAAGAGCCACAATGTAATAATACACGTTGTAAAGGCCAACATGTTGTACTGCGTGCATGCTAACATTGTGCATTCTACAGTGGAGAAAGCATAGAGAATGGGTGCCTGGGCTGTGCAGGGGCATATTCTAAGAGAGCACACGGAATGGAAGAGGAGCACAGTGCAAATTATTTGGAAACTTGAGTAAAACCTCAGGGAGAACACACAGCATTGTTTGAGGAAGTGGCAGCACAGTAATCAGCTTTGGTGGGAGAGGGCTGGGATGGGGTCTAGGCAGCTTATTTATGGAGAAGGCTAGCAATGTTGCTCACCACAGGCTCAGAGGGTGCTGTGGAGGGCAAAGCTCATTATTGGAGCTCATTTCTGCAGTAGGAAGGGTAACAGATGCACGTACATCTGGTTAGCGAAGAGCATAAGAAAAATTGTGGTGCCACCAGAGGGAGGAATTTGATAAAGGTGGGGCTAGGGGAGAGAAAGAGAAATCCTCCCTGTATATTTATACAAAGCCTCCAGACTCCTACATTACCCTTCGTGCCCATTAATGAGGTACTGTGTCTGCATTAATGATTGATAATGGCCAAGCAGTGCTGACACCCAGAAGGTTTCTATGGTGACTGCAGGCTTACTGTGGGCAAAAAAAGCTGCTGGGTCAGAGCAGGTGCTTTGGATCCTAATTATGGGGGTGGATTATTCAGAGAGAATTTTGTTGGCTTATGATGGAACCCATCTCGGTGCCCTCCACTCACCCCTCCCACCAAACAGCCTTTAAGTAAACAAGAAATAAAAGATATTGATAGTCCCTAGACAGTCAAGTTCAGGCAAATGAAAGACACTGGTGGATAAAAGGACATCATTGCTAGATGGGGTGTGGGAAAAGGGGGAATATTATAATCTAAATGTGGCTAACTAAAGGCCCCTACAAGCTAGGAAGGGGTCACTGCTGGGCGTTCTGGGCACGGGTCTCTGCAGGCCACTGCCAGCCAGAAAGCGCTCAATGCAGACAGCCGTCAATTGTGCAGAGTTATGCCTAGCCAAGCCTGTAGCTGTATTTCAGCCCCCAGTAGCCATTCGTTTGAAGCCCTCACTTAGTGGTTTGCACCTCGTCGTATTTAAGTATTACTCCCTTCCACTGTACCCAGTCGTACCTCTGCTTTAAACTCGGCAGTCCCATGTCATTTTGCTCCTTGATCCACCGTCATTTATTCCGTCATCTAACAATTTTCTCCCACCCGTAGGAATGTGCATGCAACATCACCTACTATCATTCGCACACCCAGCTCTCCTTACCTAAAGACAAACCCTATGTTAGCACTGTTCAATAGTACCAAGAGCTGAAATAATCAACAATGCACCAATCTAGCGCTGGACTGTACCCATATCATTAAATAATTATTAAAAATTATTACAGAAATATCCAAACATGACTGATGAAGCTAAACAAAAAACAGGGTGGAGGCAGTGACATTATAGAGGGTTTGCTTAGACAAACACTCACCCATAAAAGCACCAACATTTCCGATGAGGCTGAAAAGGCAGCTCTCCGGAGGATAGGTCCCACATTTGCTGTAAAGAATAAAGAGAGAGGTTCTTCAGCATTTAGGAACTCTCAAGAGGTCTCAGACAACAAACAACGCTGTGATACCCCATCTACCCCAATAACCTTATCAGGGGGACGTCCTGCAGGGTGCAGCAGCTTTTGGGAGAGCCGTGCTTGGACACATCGTCGGAGCAGGATTCGTTGTAGGACCTGGAAAAGAGATTGGACAGGACAATCAGAGGCATCTGTGTATGTGGTTGGGAATAAGAAAGTCACCCACCCCCAAAAAAACAAAGAAAACAAAACTGGGACGCAGCTCTACCTTAATAGGTCAGCATTCTACACCTGCATTGAGGGTACATAGATTTGTCATTGTCTGAAAATAACTTGCAGATAGTGGATATAAACTTAAACAAGCTAGTCCCCGTGTTAGGGCTTTCATGCGAGATGCTGTCCAAAGACTGCTGGAAAAAAAGATTTTTCCCCGATGCTAATACATTTCAATAACCGATTGTGCCAAAAAAGATGAATAAAGAAACCAAGCATGAAGTCGTCGTATAAACCAGAGAATCAAGGAGAGGCAGAACTTGGTGTACAATGAGCAACTTTGGAAGAAATCTTGTGACGGGTATGTGATTCAATGGCATGGTCATTTTCTCAACTTGTCTTTTATATGGGTGATTATGTTGACATTTCCTATGCTCACATTGAGTGTTGAAAAACGAAGCACTTCTTTTATTCTGACGTTTTAAGGGGGGGGTTTGGATAAAAAAAAAACAACAATTACTAGTGAAATTAAAAAAAACACAACTCAAACAGATTTGGACACCAGAAATCAAAAGCCAGTGGCAGAAGTCGTCTTAGCAGTAAAAGTTCTTTTCTATAACAATATACATATATTGGAAGCATGAAATGGGTTTGGGAATGGAATGTATGGTTACAGAGTGAGTTAGTTTGTTCTGGAATGTTTACTTCTGTTCTGTGAAGGTGCGAAGAGCATATTAGGTGGTTCATGAGGGATATAGGAGTATAAATCACCTTTGAATCCAGGCGAAGTCTGGAGGAGAAGCTGGCAGTAGGGCATCTTACTGAAGAACATATACTACACTTCTACCCACGAATTGACTTTACAGCTCACTAAACTTTGAACTACTACTCGGTACTAGTTCAAAATGTAGTATTGCACAAACTCTCAGTGGGTTGAAACCAGAAGGTGGAATTCTTACAGATTCTAGGAAGTCCAATGCTGACATGTCAGACACCCATAACTCATTTTTACCACCAGAAAAATCTTAAAGCCTGAAGTGTGAACACAGACTCTTCTCTGCTAAACTGATCAAGATTGGACATGTATTCTACCATTAATGTACTGTTATCTTCAGAACATATGGTGTTTTTTTTAGCCACGCGCTTACTTGTGCACAACTTGCAGGTAACCAGCTTTAAGAAGGTTGCAACCGACAATTTTGTTTTTCCAGCAGATCCAGAGGTTGCACCTGGAACAGCTGCACCCTCAACACCACAGAGGTGCTCATTGTGTGGCGCTTTCAGTTAAAGTCCACAAAAGCAACTGCAGCAGTGGGTGGACACCTTCAACCGCCACCCTATATGGAATTGTCTGGACGATGCCACAAAGACTCCAAAGAAAGACATGTTAAATAAGCCTTCCTTCTCACAGCCGTCCTGACCGATGTTGGACTTCCCAGACAGTAGTCCACATTAAAGGATCTAGTTACAAAGAGGCAGGATCTGATGTACCTTCACTATTTAACAGTATGGTCTGTCTCAAGGTTCCTACCAGACCGCAAACCACCAGCACATGCTACAAGATTCTTTCTTAGCTTAACGCTTCCGGGGACGCACCAGTATTACAAGGTGACAAAATACTAAGCCAAATGACACAGCTAGTCGCTGTACCATGCTATATCTGCCATCAGTTATTGAGGAATCCATCTGCTAGGTTCCTGCCTCTGTCGCTACAATTGACTGTGGATCTTTCTGTCAAGCAACTTAGAAAATATGGAAACATTATCGAGGACTTCAACACAGGAGCTGATTCCCTGGCAGATCTTAGAAATTAACATGCACATCTCCTAAGAATCCAACTTCACCTTACGGACATCGTGTCATGGGCTAAATCCAAGTTCATTTTTAGTAACATTCTAGCTCGGGTTTTTTGCCATACTACGCTTAGACCTCTCCGTTCAATACTTGTAAGTCTCTGCAGTCCATTCACCCTTCTGCTTCCTGGGCCTATGGTCAGGACTTAAATTTACTCAACAGCAATATGTACCCCTCACAGCTCCAATCCAATTTGTATAGCCAGTACCTCACTTTCATGCTCATGCTTCAATGTTGGGCCAATCTTTCTGTCACCAATTTTTTGCCGCCACACAGTTCAAGTAATATGGGTGACATTTTCATGATTTCCATTGAATGACTACTTATCAGGTTTAGCTCAGGCGCAACTCCTGACAATGCCTCCAACACCTCTCAGTGGCCAATTCACTTTTAGCAACTATGGCCGCAACCTGATTCGAGTCTTCGGCTTCCATACTAATCTACTTTTTGCTCACACCTTTCAAATGTGCCCTGTGGTACACGTGGGGCACAGACAGAGATCAGAAGTGAGAAGACACTCTCAGGTCAAGATGTTTCCCTCCGGTGAGAAGTATCATGGTTTGGATGGAGATGGGGCTCAAATTGTGAAAATGTTCTTCAACAACACAAACAACTGTAGATCTGGATTTATCTTTGCGCACCAGCTATTCCCACACAGTGAAACCTGTTTAACATGGCGCAAATATGTCAGAATCCACAATCAGCTCTTTGCTTATTGTGCATGAAATCATGAGGCAATTGTTGCAGCACAACCCAGATAGCCAAGAGGGAGTGTTACTTCATCACTCTCAGCTTTACTGATGTCGGGCGTTTAGTTAACTCCAGTAGTGTGCAGTAAAAGGTGATTCCAGGTAGAACACTGAGAATCCCACAGAGATCAGTAATTACTGGGGTTAGGAGTGTCTTTAGCATCCAGAATCTCCATGGGAAAACACGAGAGGTCTGCGGTAACTCCTCACATCTCAAGATTCTTGGTGAAGCTGACAAGATTGTTACAGTCCCCAGCAGGAATTAAGAGTCTCTGATAATGAGAACGTTAGTTTTTATTCTGGGAAAAAAGAGGCATAACAAATGGTGATTAACTTAAAGGATTTTCTGCTTTTTTTGCCATTGCGCTGACTACCAGCCTTTAATTAGTCACAATACCAATTGGTATTCTATTCACAAGCAGACTTTACCACGCCACTCACATAGTAAAATCGCTTCACACATTGCGTTTTATTTTAACACCATTAAAAAAAGTGTCAACATTAGTCTACAGTAATCAGTTTACTGACCAGATTTACAGTTCAGTTTTGTTCGACATAAGACTCAACCATAGACAAAGAGCTGCAAGAAGATGGCAAAGAAGTGTGGGCCAGCAGATAGGCTTGGCTGTGTAACTCCTGCCTCATTTCCTCTGTGTTTGAGGATGTACCAAACGTATGCAAGGCAGGAGCTGCGACTGCAGGCCTCTAGTGATCATATACCCTAAAATTACCTTTAAGATATTGTAAAGTTAGACTAAGGTCTCTGGAGCTGACTAAGCAAGATTCAAAGGCTTTTCGACTTTGTATCACCCGTTTTCCAGAGGAAATGACATAAACAGAAGTTTATCATCAAGCTGCAGAGCAAAAGAAGCAGAGAGGAATCTGAAAAAAACCTTACATTACCAGTTTTGCTTCATTCTACCAGAGCATGGCGTTTTCGAAAAGGCTATGGGTTTGCTGGCTTTCTTGTACACATAGTGCCCCAGAAAAAGCTAAAAATGTCCCTCCCATAATAGGCACAGCACAAAAAACCAAGAAACGGACTCCAGTCACTAGGTACTTTAAGATCTGAAGCAGTGGTTGATGGAGGACAATCTTCCAGTGGGACTACCTTGCTCTCACTGATATCAATCACAAAGGAATCACTGACGTACAGATGTAGATTTAAAATGGATATGTTGGAGGTGACCTGGTCTGTCGAAGATAGCTTCTTTTTCAGAAAACGCATAGAAACCAAAACTATACGCCTAGTTCTAGAGTTTTTCGACCCTGGTTTCAAGAAAATTACTGCTAGACTAATTGACAATACAGCTGCTGTGTTTTACAACAAAAGGCAGAGAACACTCCCTCTCCTCGGGTTCACTTTGTCTTGCCCGTAATGTTAATGATAGGGTAACTAGACACGAGGCAGTCTTCTATAACATAACATAACGTGTATTTGTAAAGCGCACTTTCATCCCAGCAACGGGACATCTAGGCGCTGAAATAACAGATGTATATGGTTACCCAACTCAATGGTACTCATTTTATCGACCTCAAATGGATGAAAGGCTGAGTGGACCCGCTGGGATTTTAACCTGTGACCATGAGGTCGAACACAGGCCCCTGTAGTGGATGCATTAGTCCAGTCCATTAGTCTACAGCTAGTTGTTTTCTGAGAATTGTCATTTTTCAGGTGGACTGACTGAGAAGGTCAAAAAGCAGAAGACCCTCTTCATTTGGGTGATTTGCAATCTTTTCCACATGCATGGAATGTGGATAAGCTCAGGCCCCAGAGCAGAAAGACACTATAAATGATACCTTTATGGCTGCTGAGGGGCTTGGGGGGGGGGGGGGGTAGGAGATGCTATTCTACTTGACTAGAACAAAATATTTCTGTATTCAGATCTAGCTCATTCTCCTGGACTTTGGAATGCTGAGATTGTTGGAAAGGAGTCGTGTGATTCCAGTGAAACATGTGTGACACAACATTTTGCGGTTTTCAGGCATTTAATAATACTCTGCTCCTCTTTGTCTGTGCCATGAGGAGTGTCTCCTGCCTCATCGGAGAGACAGGATGCCGCCACTAAGCCTTCTTTCTGTGAACTGGTCTGTTTTTTACCTGATCAGTTAGCAAGGTAGCATCTTGGCTTGTGTTGCAAAAACGTAAGGCCTGTAGACGGTCCAGCTGCTATTTCATCAGCCCAAGGGAAGAGGCCAAGTATTCATATTTGAAAAGCATATTCAACAGGCGACGTTCTCCGAACAGTCTTGTGTCTTGCTTCACAAAAGAGCAGTTCATGTAGTTGAGATCATGTTTTGTGGGTCATATTTGAAGAAATGCTTGTCCTTACAAAACGTTCTTGAGCTGTATTTTGATGTGCATCCCACACATTCCACCTCACCAGGAAGCCCTAGATCTATAAAATCTGAACACTGATATTTCAAAAAGGGCTTTGAGCCTGAGACATAACAGAGTTACTGCAATATTGATAGAGAGACAGGCAACATAACAGCATGAACTCTAAAAAAAATGCTACCACGTCCGGATCCTGTGGTCCACCTCAATCTCAGTGCACTAGACAACGCTCTGGAAAGAAGTACGGCATTGCGAGTCTGAACTTGTCCTCAAAGCTTTCATTCTAGGGCTTGGTTTTAATCTGAAGAAAGGCCTTACCAGTTCTCCACTGGGCACACATGTCGATTCATCACAGCCATTGCATACCTGCATGGAAGGGCAGATGGAGACACAAAGTTAATACACATATATATTTCACGACACAACCTCCCATTAATTTCCAGGGACAGCATTCTAAGCCATCCCTGTCGCCTGGAAACAAGCGAATGACTCCTTGCCTTTTCACTGGTACTAGATAGGTAAGGAATTGAGGAAGGTGGTGAAGCTGGAAGCAGGCTGATGGCTCTACATCAGGGCCAGAGGCAGAATAAGAAAAGGAAGAGACTATAAAGATTTGACATATGGGGAAAGGATCTTAATGTGACGCCCAGTGCTTAATTAAAGCCGGTGGTTTCCAGTGCTCGGTACCAGCACTTACTTGTCAACACCAGCTCTTGTGACAGTCTGCTACAAGTTGGCCCTGTCTGGCTAATTTAGAGATGACAGCAGTTAAAATTCAATATACATAAAAAATTACTATTATCTGCCGCCCATGCCATTCTTATTGCTTTCGGGGCCTGGAATAGTCTGAATTGTCACACTTGTAGGAGTCTTATGGTAAGTAGTTGTGTTGTTACTATCGTTGGCAGCGTGGCAGGAGCAATGTGTGGTGTAAGCTACAGTGGCTCCTGACAAAGACAGACTTATTTTTCTACAAATTGAGCACTGGTGACGCCTCATGAAATGACGTATATGCCAGGGGCACTAGCAACAAATGTCAGTGGATGCCACCTTGTTCATAATAAACTACAAACTACATTGTATGAGTTTCTAGAGACACAAACACTTAGCTAAAGCATGAATTGCCACAGTACACCAGTGAACTTTCAAAGAGAGGTTATTCCTATTTCATATTTCTGGTCAGAAATTCTTACATTTAACCCCAGGAAGGAAGAATTTCTAAACTAAACACGATAGTTTACAACTGTAATGCGTTTGTCTCAAAATGAAGAGGTGGATTTTTTTGTGTAAACAAGAACCTGTGCAATCATAGCACCAGCATACTCATATGCCACAAAGTAGGGAGGAATACTTACACAATCCATATTCCAGTGATGGAGAACGCAGAGAGGCTGATGGGAAGAATGATCCAGGCTGTCATTAGTGAGGGCAGGCAGGATGGAGGTGATACAGGGAGGGGGAGGGGGAGTGGAATGGCAGCGGCTATGACACGAGGCCTCCAACGGGAGTCATCAGCACCAGCCACCTGCAAAGACGAGACAGAATACATCTGTCAGACGAAAACTGGGTCACAAATAGCGAGATGGCTCAAGGGGCTCACCCGTCTCTTAATCATCCAGCCTTCGAGCTTCCTCCATTCTCACCACTCGACCCACATCACCCCCTCACCCGAGCACATATCAAGGCTGCCTCACACGTGCTCCTAAACAGGGCACTGGCCTCATCAATCCATGCCATCACTGACACGGTTTCCGGTAAGGACCTTTCATGTGCCAGCCTAATGCATTCTGGGTGTTGTAGTCTTGTCTTTCTTCCATCAATCTAACTAGACACAAATGCATCTAACAGGACTGATTTGCAGGATAAAACCCCAGGGCCTGTATTACAGATAAGGCGTACTTTCCACTTTGCGCCTCGGGGTAGCCGCGAACTTGTGCTGCACCCAGGACAGCACATTTAAGAGAAATACGGAGCAGCTGTTTTAAAACTGCTCCGTGTTTCTCTGTGCAGGTGGCAATCCGCAAGCATTTTGAAAATGGATTAGAGATCCCCATACAGGCGGGTGTAGTGAATGACTGCACCTGCCTGCAAGTGAATGTCTGTGGGGGTCCATGGGACACCCTTGTATCCCTTTAGAGGGCTGCATTTAGTAGGCACACTGAAAGTGCACTACCTTTTTGTGGCACACTTTCATTGCGCCTTCTAAAGGCATGTTTGCCTCTGCGTCCAAGTCAGTAATACGACGCGGGCGCACAGGCAAAGAGATCTTGATTTGCATGGGGCCACGCCCCTAAGTAAATGAGGTAAAGTCCTCTATTGATAGCGCTGGAGCATATATTACGCCAGCGCTATCTGTATTACAGAAGGGGGCGCACATGCATTTGCGCTCCCTTTCAATGCGCCTTCTAAAGGCCGTTGCCTCAGCGCCCCTGCCCTGTCAGTAATACGACGCGGGCACACAGGCAAAGAGACCTTAATTTGCATGGGGCCACGCCCTTATGTAAATAAGGAAACCCCCTCAATTGACAGCACTGGCGCTATATATGCACCAGCGCAATCTGTATTACAGAAGGGTCCGCACAAGCATTTTGCGCCCCTTTCTGTAATATCAAAGTGCCTCCAGGGAGGGGGCGCAAAGCGGGTGCAAACACCCGTTGCGCCCCCGAGGCACTTGTGTAATGCAGCCCCAGGAGTGAAAACGGTTTCTGTCATGACATGGAGTTATGTGGCCAGCCTACTCTCAACACACATTCCCATTCCCAACTACTGCACTCTTAGCGCCAACATGCTCATATACAGCACTGCTACCATTTTACAAGTTACGTATGCTACAAGTCCTAGTAAGCTGCTGCCCGTGCAGTACTTGTTCTGTGAAGGACAAGATACTTTAATTGAGGTCTGTATTATACCTATTTTGTATACCAGGGACAACTGCACTGCAGATGCTTATATTAGCTGATGGGTATAAATGAAGTCTTTACTGTGCTGCAGCTGCACCTGGTGTCCCCGTTTTGGATAAAGGAAGCATGGAATATTGCTGCGCGACTTCCTGTGATGTGAGAGAGAAACCTGCACCGCTGCTACACTGCGCATGTTACGATTGAGAAAGGTGTACTGATGTTACCTGGGGAGCACCTCTACCGCATAAGGAAAGTATGAAATGCTGCTGCTCTTTCTGTCATAATTGTTAGGGAAGCTTTTCACTACGGGAAACAGCCTTTACAACGAGGTTTTAACTACGTTGTGGCTTAACCACGCATTTTTTAAGCATGCATGTTTTTACAACATATATGTTTTTACAACGGTTGCCTTTACCACGCATTTAAGGTAAGTTGGAGGGTGTGGGGGGGTCTTCCCCAACAAATACATTGTTTTTAAATTAATAAACAATGTGTTGTAATGGCATCGGTTGTAAAAACATACACGTTGTAAATAAATGCATTTACAAAAAAATGTGTGGTTGACACTTGCAACTTATTTCCCTGCGTTGTTCTGTCGTACAACCGAACTTAAGCTGTTGTTCCTAAGGTTCCAGTAATTGGGTTTCTTGCACTGCTCTCTGCACAACCTCCCTTCTTTAAGGAAAACGTGCAAGGCTACCCCATGCTGTGCCTTGTCTTGTGAGCATAAGTGCAGCAGGAACTGCTGATTTTTAAGGTCTTAGCTACAGACAGCTGTCAGCTGACCTGATATATTGTTTACAGTATAGATAAAGCAGGCTCTGGGACCACCTCTGGCTCATGATTGGACAGCGTAGTTCTCAATCTAAGTTTTTTCTCTTGATTTGATGGCTTTCCAACCTAGTCTCGTGCTTCCAGTCTCACTGTGTTTTGACTGGTTGGTATCTATCCTTTCACTGGTAGCATCCTTGCTCGCGTTCAGGGGGAAAACTTTTTTCTTCTTCCATTAAGCACTCCAAGCGAGTGCATTTTACTTTCTTTCACTCTCTTCATGTGCTGCTTTCTCCCTTCACTTTAGCCTCACCCCTCCTCTTTTTGCTCGTATTTTTCCTAAATATGCTCCCCTCCCACCATCTTTATTTTTACTTTTTTGCACCCGCCATGCTATAGGCAGGACTCCATCTTAAAAAAATTTTTTAGCCACTGCAGGATGATTCCGCCCCCTTCTGCCACATGTGCATGTCATGATGTGCACGCGTCAATGGCAGACATCTTTGAATACATTTGCACTGTTTCTACAAACCCATTTAAAGATGGCTGCAGTGAATGAGCATGCTATCTTACACAAGTAAGTATTGGCAATGGCAGCAAGTTTCGCCACTGAAGCCTATTGCCTACAATCAAATTCAAATCATGTCAGTGGTCTCAAACTAGGTCTAAAGGTCCAGAAAGACACAGTAAAAAATATTAACCCCCACACAAGCAATCCAGTTGTGAGAACGGGCACTGAATTGCAAAGTGTATCTGCCTCAGTAAATTTGAGCCACGCATGTGTTCAATGCGTGAAGCTCACACAACTGTAGAACAAAAGGGGGTGGTGATGGACGGAGCATCTGAACCAATCAAACACTCACACCCAGTCAACAGATCTGGGTTTAATCCATCACCGTTCTTTAGCCCACTCTGCCACCCCAGTTCAGACATGGCCATATGCAAATCAGTCTGACCCTGTGCCTCATGGAAACAGTCCAGCCCGAACTGCCAAGCCATGCCTTCCCTGGACCGGAAACAAGCTTCCGAGGACCGGTTTCTGGCATTTCAGCCGTATTCTGTCCGGCTTGCTTGAATCCAGTGGCAAAGTGAGCAAGGGACTCGCGTCTGAGCATACCCTGCCAACTTATGGCGAGCAAAGTGGTACAAAAGGGGGTGGTGATGGACGGAGCATCTGAACCAATCAAACACTCACACCCAGTCAACAGATCTGGGTTCAATCCATCACCGTTCTTTAGCCCACTCCGCCACCCCAGTTCAGACATGGCCATATGCAAATCAGTCTGACCCTGTGCTTCATGGGAACAGTCCAGCCCGAACTGCCAAGACATGCCTTCCCTGGACCGGAAACAAGCTTCCGAGGACCGGTTTCCAGCATTTCAGCCGTCTTCAGCCCGGCTTGCTTGAATCCAGTGGCAAAGTGAGCAAGGGACTCACGTCTGAGCATACCCTGCCAACTTATGGCAAACAAAGTGGTAAAAAAGGGGGTGGTGACATCACCGTTCTTTATCCGACTCTGCCACCCCAGTTCAGACATGGCCATATGCAAATCAGTCTGACCCTGTGCACAGGGTCAAGACTGATTTGCATATTGCTGGGTTTAAACTGGAATGGCATGGTGAGCAAAAAAAACAATGGATTTAGGCCCAGATCACTGTACTGGGGTGAATGTATGACATTGTTCTGCATTCTGTCCATCCCCTGTTATTTTGCAATTGTCACCCCGGGTGGGACGGGTATGCTCAGACGTGAGTCCCGTGCTCTCCATGCCACTGGAATCAAGCTATCCAGGCTGATGAGGGCTGAAAGCCCGAAACCGGTCCTTGGATGCTTGTTTCCAGTCCAGTGAGGACCTGGCTTGGCAGTTCGGGCTGGACTGTTCCCATGGGGCACAGGGTCAAGACTGATCTGCATATGGCTGGGTTCAAACTGGAATGGCATGGTGAGTAAAACAACGCTGGATTTAGGCCCAGATCTCTGTACTGGGGTGAATGTATGACATTGTTCTGCATTCTGTCCATCACATGTTATTTTGCAATTGTCACCCCGAGTGGGACGGGTATGCTCAGACATGAGTCCCGTGCTCTCCATGCCACTGGAATCAAGCTATCCAGGCTGATGAGGGCTGAAAGCCCGAAACCGGTCCTTGGATGCTTGTTTCCAGTCCAGTGAGGACCTGGCTTGGCAGTTTGGGCTGGACCTGGCTTGGCAGTTTGGGCTGGACTGTTCCCATGGGGAACAGGGTCAAGACTGATTTGCATATGGCTGGGTTCAAACTGGAAGAGCATGGTGAGCAAAAAAACGATGGATTTAGGCCCAGATCTCTGTACTGGGGTGAATGTATGACATTGTTCTGCATTCTGTCCATCACCTGTTATTTTGCACAACACTGTAGAAAGCGTCTGAAAAGTGCCTAGGTTAATAAGTGTGTGATGTACATGCTTAGTGAATTGTTAGCATCTAACACATGGAACCAAGTACCACCTTCTCTTATATGTACAGCAGGGAATGAGAGGCGCTGCAGAAACGATCCAGCTGTGAATGCCACATGGGAAGGCAGACACTGCTGGTTCTAAAGATTAAAGCTTGAATACGGCCTCTCTTACGAGAGCTCTGTGACCAGGAGTGCCCGAGACCCTCTAAGAGGATCTCGCTGATGGAATTATCCCATTGGCTGACAGGCAGGAGCACAGACAGCGCTATTGCTCATTAGCAGATGAGAGCAGCAGAGGGCATTAGAATAAGCTCCCACGGCCTGGATCAAGCGCTGATTGGATTCAAGAAGGCATCATAAAATTAACCTACCCTGTGCAGGGCATCTGACCCCCCTCTCCGGAGATAGTTTAGCCAGAAGGCACCACGCAGCCCATGCCAGACAACCACAGAACCTATTTCGAAGCAGTACTAGAAAACACTGCTTTCCAAGAAGACCAAGCCAAAGCCTTATAAACTCTTTCCAGTAAGCCAGAGAGCTAATCCACTGAACAGCTACATTTAACAAGTAATTGGGAAAACAGATGTTTACCGAATATTTAGGAGAACCTGATCATGTTTCTGTGTTTGTGGTAAAAAAAAGTCATGATAGCTATGTATGTACAACACTAGCAGAACCTCTGTACTTGCTGTGTCCCCAAGGCACAAACAATAATTGGCACAATACTTGCACAAACAATAATTGCGAGCCAATAAGTGCATATCCAGCTCACAAAATGGATCACATTACTATGGTACTCGCAAGAGAATCAGAATTGGAGAGAGAGAATTCATGCCCAGTCAAGTGCATTATTGAGGCGTAGCCACCTCCAAACTGTAAGCGTCATGGAGGAAGGACCGCGTTACCACAATAATTATGAAGATGAATCATCTTCATCATATAAACTTGGAAATAGGATACGTCCCTGCTGTGCATTTCAATGTAGGATGGACCCATCACTGTAATCACACCAAGAGAACTCAAGCCTACTCTAGGTATTACAGAAAGCGAATATACTCCAGTTGCACATGCTACAATGAAGGATTGTCCATCAGCTGGTAAAATTCCACAGAAAGGGTCCACCCCCTACCTTATGCATTAAAACAGAGGATTCACCATGCCTTATGCATTACAGAGGGCCCAGTTCTGCTGTCCGGGGTACAGAGGTGGTTCCAACCCCAGCCATTTGCATACAAGGAGAACCTACCCCGTGCTGCCTGCATTACAGAGAAATATACAGAGCCTGCTATATCTATTACAAGGGTAGGATCCAGTCCTGACTGCACATTTGCAGGGGAAGGATCGAGCTACACTCTTTCATACACATTTCAGGAGGATTCTCCACACTCTTTGCATAGGGAAGGAAGTTTCACATTTGAGCATGTGCATTACATAAATGGACTCACCCCTACCTGGCAAATTACGAGGATCTCACCTCAAACCTATGCACTCAAATGGAGGGTCCCCTGTGCCTTATGTATTATGGAGACCCTCCCCCTTTCTGTTGTATGCATTGTAGAGGTGGATACACCCCTCCTATGTGCATTACAAGCGTAGATCCATCTCAATGTGCATGTATTACAGGACGTTACTACCCTCACCATATGCACTATCAACGGAGGATTCAGTACCTACAGAGGGAGATCATCTCTCTACCACATACATTACAGCATGCCATGTCCAGTGAAGGACCCACCTTTGAGTATATGCATTGTGTAAAAAGGACTCATTCTTAAAATACAAATTATAGGGTCGACCTCTACTGCGGACAATATTGAGGAAGTACTGTTCACCTACTATGCTATGTATTAGAGGGGAATTACTCAATGCATGTATATATTACAGAGGATCCATGTATTAAAGCAAAGATCTATCCTCTACCACGCCATTACAGAGGGGTGTACATCTTACCAAATACATGACAGCGCGAGTATCGAGCTTTCGTCCACATATTACAAATACACACGTCACTCCCTACTATTAACATCTGCATGGAGGATTCTCCTCCAGGACCCACTCCAAGCTACATGCATTACAAAGAACATACCACTGCTGTACGTGTTACCTGGAAACAATTCTCTGCCTTGTACACTGCACAAAAACCACCTAATGCCATACACAGCGCAGAACCACCCTGCATTAGAGATGATCCACCTAGGTCTGTTTTATTGAAAAGGACGCTGCCCAGGTGGCCGAGGATCCACCGCCTGCCACATGCAATACAATACCACCCTAAATGTAACTAAATGTAGAGTATTTCCAAAGAGGAGTTCTATTATTTTAATTTGAGATCTCATTTCTAAGTTCCCACTAAAATAAAGAGGCAATGGTTCACAGATGTGTAATTTATATTTAGTGGAATAGATCTGTCGCCCAGGCAGTGTCAAGCTTATTTAATACTATTCCTGGAGTTTAGGTTCCGTTATGACGTCACATGATGCAGTGAAAGATCTACCCCCAGCAATACACATGGCAGATGATCCAGTCCTTTCATAAGGATTTCATAGCATCTACCCCAAGATGTGCGCAATTACTGGTTTACCCCCGCCATATGAATAAAGAAGTATCAATGCCCCACTCTACACTTTACAAAGTATCATCTATTCCCTTGTTTATGCTTTTTGAGAGCTGTAAGACCACAAAAGCCCCACCCGGAACTACACATCATAAAGGATTCACCCTGCAGCCATGAAAGACATTGCAACTCCTAACATATGCAAGGAGAGGATCCGATCCACTCTGTGTTGTACACAACACAGGAGTAAGGTGTCTATATTACCAAATATAATGCAGATGGATTATCTACCCTACCATGCTCATTAAAAATACAATACACCCAAACTCCATGCATTATTGAGAATCCACCTACTGTCATGTGCACTGCAGACAACTGGCGAGATCCTGACCGAGAGCAATGCAGGTCTGAGACGAGGGAACCATTCCTTGACGAATGTGTAACTATAGGAGGTTCCCCTTGGCAGGATCAGTATAGCTGCTTAATAAAGGGTTAAAATACCTACCTTTCATGGGTTCGTAAGTACAACGTACCGACCACGCTCACAGCACACCTTAGTACGTGTGCTGATATTTGCACTTTTAGTGGCAACTTCACCTTTTTATCCACTTCACATTGGTCCTGATGAAAGCCTCACGAACCACGTATAAGGCTGAAACTAGTTGACCTCTATTACAGGGATATTGAAGTACAATTTTTATCCTCACTTTATCCCGCCTGTGTTTTTAACCATGTCCTAAGACCCTTTTATTGAAGTTTTTCATAAGTGCACTTCTTAGAGACATTTTTAACACTTTGTCACATCACATAGAGCACTCGCCTCACATCACAATACCCGCTCTGCTGCAATCAGGAGTTGTAGCACAGCTGGGTTGCATTTGGCAGCCCAGCTGGGACCCCAGTGATGAAGCATGCCACCAACTAGGTTGGTGGGTGACGGGTCTTCTTATACATCCACTGGATGTCTGTGTTCCTGTACAAATTAATGCGTCACCCAAAGTGACCCCATTTCTTTGTGGGCTTGTCCACGTTGTTTATTGTTAACTTACTTGGGGAAGAGGACATAGCCCCATTTAACCCTTTTACCGCGGCGGCAATTCTGTTTTGATGAGTGGGCGGGGCCGCGTCTGCCAACGGACGTGCGTAGCACTACGGAGGTGGTGCGCGCGACGGCCGTTGGCCGACAGAAGCACGCACCGGGTTAATCGTTTCCTCACTCTTGTGTTTATAACCACTGCAGACAACCGACATATTAGTGCACATGTTGTAAAGAATTCCCCCCTGCCATAGGCAGGGAGGGTACCATCCTGCTATTGGAAGAGGCTGTGGTCAGTTCCCGAACTGGTCGCATATAGAGCGGAGTTCTCTGAGATTTTGTCCCTTCTTATACACAAAAAGATCCCTTGGCTTCAGCACATTCGTGCGGTCAGTACCGGGCTAGGTCTATCGGATCTGTGGGAAAACCCAGAGACTTATTGCCCAGGGATATCAAAGAAGGAACTTTTATTCCATATAAGCAGGCAGAGTGCTCAGATGCTAGCGAGCTCTACATCATTGGGTAGGTTAACTTCTGAATTCCTCCAAGTGAAACTTGAATCTAAACGTGAGGAATTCTTGGATACAATTGAACCCCCGTTTGCTCGAAAATTATATCTTCAGCTAAAGCATGGTACTCTACCTATTGGATCTTTTACATCTAAGTGGGCAAAAACTAACATTGAGGTTTGCCCTGCATGTAAATACAAAAAAGAGAATATAACCCATGTATTGCTGTTTTGCCCTGCCTATTCTGCCATTAGGAAATGTTGGCTGACCCCTATTTGTAAGAACTTGGGATTTTTGCACTTTCAACATGCTTGCAGGATATTAACCTATGACACCCATCCCCCGATTGTGTTTGCGGTCTCACGCTATCTTTTAGGCATGTGGCGTAGGAGACAAACTTTTTTAACTAAATCAATTGTTATATTTGCTGCTCTTATCCTTGTATCCTGATAACTTATAGTTTAATGCTGTTTTAACTTTTTATGATTATTTATTGTTTTATTGACTGTGCTAATGTATTTTATGTGCACTTTTATGGTCTATTGGCCGAAATAAAGTTATCAAGCAAGCTATTCCCATCACAGTAGGACCACATCCCACCATATGTATTAGATGGGAATAGGCACCCTTTCTGTACACAAAGAGAGGATGGTACTACTAAAGTACAAAGCACCAAAAAAAGGGTATAGGTCCACTAAGGCAAAACTGGAGGATCCACATGTACCACAGAAGATCCAAATCCTACAAAATGCATCATAAATTGATCTATGCAGATCACACAAAGAGGATCCATTCCTTTCCTGGACATTAATGGGTAGAATACACAATTTACAAAACAAGTTGAGGAGTGTGGATTTGCTCTCTGCCGCAAGCACTGCAGATGGAATTACCCCACTACACACATTGGAGAGGGATCTGACTGATGGCTTGCATGCAACAGTAAGCCGGTGCCCCTCAAACATGAATCTGAGGCAAAACCTATCTCCTACCTAGGCATTACAAAAAAAATCAAGTTTACACAATACACATTAAAGATTTTCAAAGAAACACCATATTGTATGCATCACTAATAAACCTTTAGGACCCTTTAGAGAGGAGGAGCCAATTTCAGCCTAA
Source organism: Lissotriton helveticus (assembly GCF_964261635.1). Lineage (NCBI taxonomy): Eukaryota > Metazoa > Chordata > Amphibia > Caudata > Salamandridae > Lissotriton > Lissotriton helveticus. The sequence continues at coordinate 809,433,309 of NC_136072.1, read as the reverse complement.
GGTATTCGAGACAACTCACCTACTGTATGTGTATCAGAAAGATGATCAACGCCTACAGTAGGCATCACAGAGAGAATCATTGCCATTCTTTACACATTACAGCAAAGAGTGTTCATGAGGTTATTACAGGGGCGCCAGTGGAACTGTGTTTCTCCAAGTCAATACAATAAATAGTATGTCTAACCTGGAGCTTTATATGTTATTAAAGGTTTCCCTGCTGCCTATTACTACTCGGATGTGTCAACAACACAGATTTCCCCATTCTGCTTTAAATAAGAATTTCTCAGCCCAAATGGCTATATTACACATCTCAGCCATGTTCATCTTTCTGCGCTCAAAGTAGTCCTGGACCCCACTTTACCTGGTTAATAGCACGCATGGGCACCAATACTCATCCTAGTATGATAGTATCTTGTACATATGGGCACAGCACTCGACATAGAAACCACCCCTCCGCCACACACAGATCACTTGGCTGCCACCCCTTTCCCTTCCACCCAGTGTCAGACTAGTCTATAGGGCAATCAAGCAGTGGCAGATGGGCTGGCCCGACAGGTCACTGTGCAAGCTTGGTTTTTTGGCTGTTTGTGGACCGGCTTTTACTGTTGATTTCCATGATATTAAAACAAACATTGCCTGCAGAAACTCAAAATCCATGCAGTCTTCAATACCTTGCAACACACACACTTATACAGCACATCTTTAGAAAATTCAAACCTGTCCCAATTCGCAAATATGGGCTACTTTTATACCTATTGGGTTCTCCAATGGGGGGGCACTTGTATTTTGGTGCTGGGGTATATTTTTTGTCCTAGTCGGACCATGCCTCTGCACCTTACTGAATACAATACACAATCAATCAATCAATCATAGCATTTGTATAGCGCACTACTCACCCGAAGGGTCTCAAGGCGCTTCAAGACCCTCTTCCCCCCCCACCCCCAACAAAAAAAATAAGCTTTACAAAGAACAGACCATACAACTAGAAAGTAAATCCATTGGTCCTTGCCCAACTCTCCAAGCATGCCTTGTTCCCAGTTTGCTTAATATCTCATTCACCCCACAGGTAGCGCGCTACTCTTAAGTTCCCCCTTCATCAAATGAGTACCGTCATCTTTCATACGTCTCCTTCATTGTAAACAGTACCTCTTCATGGACAGTAGGTCCCCCAAATCACCAGGGTACATCTCAGTTTCCTTCCTCCTTATGGTATATCCAGGGCACAAGTCCTAAAAAAAAAAAAAAGATGTGGTGGGGACTAACCAAGTTAGTCAGTATTCAAATGACATCATGGTGCATGACATCATAGTGCGTGGCATCGCACATGCCATCATAGGAAGTGCCATGACAACACATGACCTCACAGGAAATTATATCACAAGAAGTACCATCAGATCTTAAGACCTCACAAATATGTTTAGCGGGTCTAACATGGGTGCATTACAACATTTAGCGAATTAGATTTTGCATTGGGTTGAATCAAAAAAGTGACAACACTGACGCAAAATCTGGGCCTCAACTTGTGCAGTTATTTTTTTCAACTGCCACAAGAAAACTAGCAACAAGGAGACAAGTTGTCTTAAATCTGTTTTGCCAGATTGGTTGCAAAGTCTGCATTCTAAAATATCTTAGGGGGGTAAAAGGCACCTGCTGTAGAGATCTTTGGTTGCCAACTAAATCTCAGGGAATAACAATAATGATAAGATAACCCTGGAGATTTATGCATTTGCTGGAGAGATCCGTGATTTGTCTAGTCCCAGTTTTGAATCAAAGTCGAATAGAGGGTTAATATGTCTCCTGCAAAGCACATGAAGTAACAAGCAGATGATAAGATTTTTTTTTTAAGTAAATGGGTAAGTTGGTTGCTGCTTTTAACACAGAGATCCTTTTGTTACTTGCAGCTCATACATTGTAATCCTAATATATCACAGTGAACTATGAAGGCCATGTGGCTGCTACGTCGTGTAACCCTCACTGTCTTATGTAACATTCTGTACAATGATTTACACACAGGTTTTGTTGTCCATGTATAACATGTACTAGTGATGTAAAGTGCTCTGACACCCTGTATTGAGATTAGTACTATAACGCAATAAAATAGTGGTATTTAAATTGCTATTTGTGTAAATATTGGGACAGACCAACACATCGGACATTCTTACAGTGCATGCATATCTCTTATGTACAGGGACTGAACAAAGTCAAAAGCATGCCCCTCTTAGCTGTGTGCCTTTGTTTCTCCTCCAATGCATTTAGGTGTGAAGCTCTCAATAGCGCTCAGCCAGGATACTCCAACAAAAGGAGGCCTGATGGCCCCTTAACTTTGGCCTTTGTTATACGCCCGCTGGAATCTGATAAGCCCCTTCCCCGCCTACACATTGTATTGTATTTATATAGGCTATAGCACTTACTACTCCTGACAAGGCGTCGCTGCTCGAAACGAAAGCAGACAACGTGAAGGCACTGCTGAATGTGCCCCGGTATCTGAAAATTACACCGGGACACATTCAGCATATTTCTGTGGGGTCCAACCTCCTAGCAGGGTAGACGGCTTCCACCCTGTGAAAAGAGTGGGTAGATGCCGTCTACCTGCGTGAACCCTCGGCTTGTCCCTGGATATAAATCTCTGAGCTCCGTGCATTTCCATGTCAACAAAACGTTCAGTCCTTCAAAGCAAGGAGACACAAAGCCACAAGTGCAACGAGTCGCTTTCAAGATCCCTCGTGGGTACAGCAGCTAAACTCTCCCCCACCGTCACCCCAGGGTGCTTTCACCCTAGCCCCGAGAAAGCAAAATAAACACACACACGAATCCCACTCCCGTCATCGATCCCACGGCCAGAGCTGCCGACTTTGGCACTGAGAACCAGGTTCGAGTCTCGGCGTCAGCTCAACACCCTGTAATCCTAGGACAATTCACTTTAATATCACAGTGCATACAAAAAATGAATGTGTACGTGTGTGTAATGTAACTGGTGCTCAAGTAAAGCGCTATATAAAAACTACAAGACCATTGAAGAGCCCACAGGAGCCATGATTACACCTGGACCCGAATGGATCATGCACTCTGCTCGCCCATTATCTATAATTTGCAGAAAGCAGCCTTTCTACCTTTTAACTCTGAATCACCTCCCCCACCCATCTATGATGTGTAACACGCAGCCCGTGCTACATTTTATGAGTTCCCTTCCTCTCTCCCCCCGCCCCTAGGGTGGAGAGCCCCTATGCCAGATGTCCCCTATCCTTCAACAGAAACGAATCCCTCTCTAATGGATTGTCAACGTCCAGGCCTGCAACTCTTCAGGAACAGTCATTTTCTCTAACCGCATGGCAATTCAGATCTCTCATCTAACTTTTAGGTTGGCCTCCTTTCCGCCCTTTCCTGCGCATACCTGCTGCCTCCTCCGTCGTGGCCCGTCGGTGCTGCACCCTTTACCGCCTCCCTCTGTCCGGCTTCACACACAGCTCTCCCGAAGCTACCGAGAGGCACGGTGGGATGTGGGGTACAAAGCGTCGGTAACACTGACAGCAGGGAACACGGCGGAACTACAATTCCCGGCGACCACAGTGTTACCAGCTGTAAACACCAGTACGTCACGCAAAGAAGCTGTTAAGCCACGCCCTTATGAGTGACGACACAATAGTGGTGGCGAAAGAGGAAGGTGTCCTCGTAAGTTATTGAAAAGAGTACGAAGAAAGACTAACGTGTGAGAATAATAGAAACACGCGGCCCGAAATATTACACTGAGAGGAGGACTAGAATGCCTGCTATCTAAATTCAATGCAGATGGCCTACTCTCGAGTGCTTTGCCTACAGCATACTTGTCAATATTTTGTAACCAAAAATGTGTCGTATCGTTCAGGGTTCAAGATGCCAATTAGCATCGGTTGCCACCTCTGCCAGGATAAGTTTACATTGTAAGATTTTGCAAAGGCTCGGACATGGTACTTAAATAGAAATTTTCATAAATGAGAAAATGTAGTGTAATGGCTAGCGCTGCAGACTTTGGAACTGGGGTATGGAACCTTTTCTAGCTTTTGCAACAAGAATTTTAGATTCCATTTAGGACACAAAGGTGAATGTAGTAACGGAGCCACCCGGCCCGTTCACGTACGCATACACGCACACACCTCAGGGGCGGGGTAGCCCCTGGATATAAATAAATGGCCGGAAGACCGCTCGGGGTCTTTGGCCCTAACTGTTAGCTAGTGTCTGCGTCTTCTTTCACTGTGAAGTTAGGCCCCAGTACGTGGCATAGGCTTGCCCTACCCCCAGTGTCCCCGACACTACACTGGCGACGAGGCGGGTCCTTACCCCACGCCTCGCAGCAGTGCCCTGCAGTCTGGCTCCTGCCTGGAGGGTTTCGCGCCTGTCGCGCTTGAGCCCTCGGCACGGCCCCACCACGTGTACCCGTGCCGGTACTTGCTGTTTGCCCTATGCTAGGCCGTAGAATGACAGGTGAGCCCGCACCTCTGCCAGATCGAGGTCTGCGGCCCCCGCTCTGCAGTGCCCGTTTCTGCCTGCGACCCTGTCTCCGGGTGCCTCGCAGCCGCACCCCCTGAGCGGCGTGCACACACTCACAGCGCCGGCGTGCGCCCTCCTCGCCTGGGAAGCGCTTCGTGGGGAAGTTCTCGGCCCTCGCGCCCGAGGAGCACAAGACGCGCTGGAAGCTCTGGCTCGCGCACGTGCACTTCGCACGTTTCCGGCCGCCACCTGCGATTGCTCACGCATCAGGCGGACGGCTGTCTTTGATCGGGGGGAGAGGTCGGCCCTCACGCCCTGCTCCCGTGCTGCCATCACTTCCAACCATTAGGCCGCGCCAGGAGGCGGCAAGCTACCCGACCAGCACATCTGCGCCAGGGAGGCCCCGTAGACGCATAGGGTGTGTCGCAGCACTCCTCTCGCCACGCTCTCATGCGCACTGCGTCTGGAGGTGAATCTCCGTGCCTTCCACGCTAGAAGCCTCCACAACTCCACACCTCGACTGGAAGGCCGGCGCGCAACATCACTGGAGTGGCCCCGCCCACCTACCTCATAGCAAGGCTCAGTCTCTTCACAGGCCGCGAACACGTGCAGGCACACCAGCCGGCCATGAGTGTGCAGTCCGGAAACGGCGGTGCCACAGCTGCGGCCCCAGTGCCTCCCCAGGCCCAGCAGCCCACTGGACCTCCTGCCACGGTGCCGCCTCAAGTTGCCGGAAATGCCGCGGGCCCTGCGGCAGCCGCCGTGCCAGCCCCTCCCGGACACGGTCTAGCAGCGCCCCTTCCCCCGTTAAGCAAGCTTTCGGATCCATTCACAGCTGCAGCAAGGTGGCTTTTGTGGATAGGGAGGCTGGAACACTACTTCGTAGGTGTGAGAGAGACCGACGGCAGAGTGAAACGCTCGCTGCTGATGTGCTACGGGGGAGATGAGCTTTACGAGCTCTTCGAGACATTGCCAGACAAAGGTGGAGACCATGACTACGACGCTGCTGTCAGGGCTCTGAACCTGTATTTCGATCCCAGAGTGAATCCGGACTATGAATGGTTTAAGTTGCGCCAAGCACGGCAGGGCGAAACAGAGTCGATCGACACCTTTTACGCCCGGCTGTGGAAGCTGGCATTGGCTTGCGAACTTCCTGACCAGCGCCAAGAGATACGCGCGCAGCTCATCCAAGGTTGCAGGTCGGTGCAACTTAGACGCCTCATCCTTAGGCAACCGCGGATCTCCCTGGATGAGATCCTCGTGCTTGCGAGATCTCATGAACTCTCCAACGCCAGGGACGATGAGATGCAAGCGGCCCTCGACCGGCCTGGAGCGGCAGCAAGAGTCCCACCTATCAAGGAGGAGCGAGTAGATGCGATCCGCCGGCGGCCACATCTCAAAAAGGGAGCACTCAACCGCCGTCACGCGCCTCCTGCGGGAACTGCGGCATGGATCACCCAGCAGGAGGGAAGTGTTTTGCAAGGGGAAAAGTCTGTTCAAATTGCGGAAAAATGAACCACTTCGCAAAAGTGTGCTGCAGTAGCGGCAACCGCCGCCCCGGACCCAGCGGGAGAAGTCTCGCACAGAGTGTGCGACAGCTATCCCTGGAGGACCCGGGACCATGCAGTGACGCGTCAAGAGCGGCGTTTCGCCTCGAGGACGACGACGATGATGTTTTCTTTGTCTCCTTCGTTGGGAGAGAGGGGTCGAGACGAAGGCCACCCCCTATGTGCTAGATATCCATAGCTGGTTCACCTGTGCAGGCACTCATCGATACCGGGGCGTCAGTAAATGTCATGGATAGGGCCCAATACGAACAATTGTCGCCACGCCCACCGTTATCTCCGTCCAAAGCCAAGATCTATACCTATGACAGCGATGACCCCCTTCCACTGCGCGGAGTGATTGAAGTAGTGGCTGCCTGCAACGACCAAGAGGTTAAGACGCGATTCCACATGACGGGTGGAAAGCGTGGCACGCTCCTCAGCTGCCACACGGCTGAAGACCTTCAACTAGTATTCTTTGCACGACAAGTACACGAGCTGCACGCTGACGCTATGCTGAAAGACTTCCCAACTCTGTTTCGAGGACTCGGCTGCCTAAAAGGGAAGACATTCAAACTCCACGTGGACCCCACCATCAGGCCGACAGCCCTTAGACACAGAAGAGTACCGTTTCACCTATGGCCGCAAGTTGAGGAAGAACTGCGGAAGCTCGAAGACCTGGGCGTCATAGAGAAGGTGTTGGGCCCGACACCCTGGGTTTCCCCCTGGTGATAGCCCCAAAACCGAAGCAGCCGGGCGCTATACGCCTGTGCGTGGATATGCGCCTCCCCAACACAGCAGTGAAAAGGGAGAGACACCTGACACCCACGATGGACGACATCGTAGCTGACCTCAACGGTGGCCGCTGGTTCTCCAAATTGGACCTCAATGCCGGGTACCACCAGCTTGAGCTACACCCGGACAGCCGCAACATAACTACCTTCTCCACCCATGTTGGACTTAGGAGGTACAAGCGCTTGAGTTTTGGCGTGTCGTCGTCCGCCGAAGTGTTTCAAAACGCCATTAGAGAGACACTTTCGGGACTGTCAGGAGTCATAAACCTAAGTGACGACATTCTTGTCTTCTCGAAGACCCTAGAGGAGCACCATACACACCTCAGGGCCACCCTACAATGTCTGGCTGATCATGGTCTCACCCTGCATCTGGACAAGTGCTCCTTTTACAAGGAATCGATGGATTGTTTTGGATACGTATTCTCCAGAGAAGGGCTTCAAGTCGATCCCAAGAAAGCCAAAGCCATCCGTGCGGCGCCCAAGCCAACTTCCGCCACCGAAGTCAGAAGCTTCCTGGGAATGGCTACTTATTGTGGCCGTTTCATCACTGGCCTAGCATCCCTCTCGGAGCCCCTACGTGTCCTAACCAAGTCAGGCCAACCATGGGCATGGACTGCCAGAGAAGACGAGGCATTCATGGCAATCAAGAGTGTACTGATTGACGACAAGGTCATGGCCTATTTCAGACCCCACCGGCGCACGGAAGTAATCGTTGATGCGAGCCCCGTTGGTCTCGGAGCCGTCCTCATGCAAGAGACAGAAACACACGAGTGGGTGCCGACGGTATACGCAAGTCGGGCGTTGACGGCAACCGAAATGAGATACGCCCAGATTGAACAGGAGGCACTGGCCATTAAGTGGGCGTGCCAACACTTTCACCTCTACCTGTACGGGCACGAGTTCAAGGTTGTGTCAGACCACAAGCCCCATGTGCCCTTTATTTGCGGGAACGGCCAGGCTAGCCCCTCCCCGGATCGAGAGGTGGGCCGTCCAATTCCAGACCTACCGTTTTGAAGTCATATACCGTCCCGGTGCTGACAACCCCGCTGACTTTCTATCGAGACACCCTGGGACCACCACCGCAGATCAGGGGTCGGCCGACTCGGAGGAGGTCGAAGAGTTTGTAAGAATGGTGTCGCAAGAGGCGTGGCCAACTGCCCTCACGCTGGAAGTCATCGGGAAAGCCACAGAAGAGGACGAGTGCCTCAACAAGGTGAAGGCCACCCTAACAAATCGGAACTGGAAACACTTTCTGGACAGAGTCAGTGCCCTCATGGCCACAGAACAACAGACAAGACAACAGATGTGGAGAGCCCAGAGCGAGCTCAGTGTCGGGCCCCATGGAATAGTTCTCTGGGGTACAGCGATTGTGATCCCCGCCAAGCTACAGAAGGAGGTCGTGCGCCTGGCTCATCAGGGTCACCGAGGTGTGTCAAAAACGAAAGCGCGACTGCGCAGCAAAGTGTGGTTCCCAGGCATGGACGCTGCGGTGGAAGAAGAAGTATGCTACTGCCACTCGTGCGCCATCACAGGCCAGGATCCGGCTCCCCACCCAGTGATAACCTAGGATCCGTGTCGCGAGCCGTGGTCAAAAGTCATTGTGGACTTTGGGTCTTTCCCCGATGGACGCCATACCCTCGTGCTGATCGACTCTTACTCACGGTTTCCCATCGTGGAGGTGGTGCCTTCCACTGCATTCACACATGTGAGAAAGGCCCTAGAAAAAGTATTCGCCATGATGGGCCTGCCGGAAGAGATAAGATCAGACAACGGCCCGCCCTTCCAGGGAAAAGACTTTCAGGCATAGCTCGCAGCGAGAGGCAACCATCATCGGAAAATCACCCCACAGTGGCCCCAGGCAAATGGGGAGGTCGAGAGATTTATGCGAACTCTGAATCGCGCACTTCAGATTGGGGTAGGAAAAAGAGAAGATGCAGAAGAATGTCCATCTCAATTCTTAAGCGCGTACTGGCAAACACCACACTCAACCACGCGCTGCGCCCCGGCGCACTTACTGTTTAAGAAAGTGCCCAGAGACTGTGTGCCAACCGCACCCTCGTGGTGCCCACCTGAAATGAACCAAGATGCAACCCAAGATCGGCGAAGACGCACCAATGATAAAGCCAGTCAGGCCCGGAGAGCCCATACCAGATCCCTAGCTGTCGGTGACAAGGTAGTCATCAAGAACAGACATCGGAATTCAAAGTTTGACCCTGCTTTTGAACCTGAAGTGTGGGAGATCGTAAATGTCCAAGGCACCATGATATCCGCTACCCGAGGCACGAGAGCTGTGACACAGAACGTGTTGTGGTTTAAGCGCGCCACTCGAGAGCGCGGAGATGCCAGCTCCATGTCCGAGTGTGCCGAGGACTACAGACAGATCGACAGTGAGTCAGCGACAAGCTCACGAGAAGAAGAAGAGACAACCCCGCCAAGGTCTGAGCCAGAGAAGACCGTCAGTCTTGAGCACCTTCCGAATGAAGTCCGGAATCCCCCTGAACGACACGGTGAAGCCGAGGACATGGAGAGCCGTCAGAGCCAAAGATACCACCTCAGGCCGAATCCAACTCCCAGCCAGAGACTGAGAGACTATGCATGGAGAGTGGATTCGCCTAAACAACTCCCATGACCGGGACTATTGATCCGTGAGTTTGGAGGGATGTAGTAACGGAGCCACCCGGCCCGTTCATGTACGCACACACGCACGCATACACCTCAGGGGCGGGGTAGCCCCTGGGTATAAATAAATGGCCGGAAGACCGCTCGGGGTCTTTGGCCCTAACTGTTAGCTAGTGTCTGCGTCTTCTTTCACTGTGAAGTTAGGCCCCAGTACGTGGCATAGGCTTGCCCTACCCCCAGTGTCCCCGACACTACAGTGAAGAATATGCTTGCTCTATCTTTACTACTCCAAAAACAGCAGCCAATAAAAATAACAGTAAAACACAACTACATTACCCATGAGGCTTTAAACCATGCCGCCTCAATAGCCCACCAATAGTGTACAGGCATAACCTACAAAATAGAAAGGCATCACCTTTACCACCTCTTTTTTCACGAAAATTGCTGTCCAGCGAATAAGTGAAAAAAAAGTCCAAAACAATAACAAATTAACAGACCAGAACGAAATTCAATGGAGAATCATTAAAGTCCAGATCAACATCAACTCCCAAAGGGAACCATGTCTCCACGGCTCTACAGTCCAGTTCATGATCAGAGGACAAAGGAAGCTGAAGCATCAGGATGGTTCAGCCTTGAAAAAATTAATCTCGATTCTATTACAGGACAGGAGGCTCCGATTATTGCTTCTCTTTCTTTAGTGTTACATTCACAGCAGCCAATGAAAACGTTTCAACATTAAAGTAAACTACATTTCCCATGATGCTCTTACAACCAATCATGTCCCATCAGACCCTATGAGAGCCAACATCTCCTTCCCATGAGCCTCTTTCTTTGCTGCTCACGGCGGAGATAAGTGCTATTACTACTTTTCCGATTGCATTTTATGATAATTAATTGCCAGCTGATTCCCACGCGTGTCCGCGCCTATGGGAACCAGCGGACGATATATATATCGCACATTTATGTGACATATTGCTGCATGTTAGATTGTTCATGATTAATTTGTACCTCTGGGCAGCTCGCGATTAGTGCATGGTTAGTTTCGCACCCACATCAGGTGAAGCCCTGTATTCACCGAGGTAAGCAGTGCCAGCCAGAAGTGTTGTTTTTTCTGTTCGCGGTCTCCCACATGACGTAGTCGGAGCCTCCCCTCGTAAGGCTCGACAATAAGAAAAGGAGCCTGTATGCATCCACACATGCATAGCCCAATTGGGCTACATTTGGGTGGTTTTTGAGCTACACACTTCTCACGCTTCCCCGACGACCGCCGGAGCTCAGAAAACTTGTAGTTTCGGTCGCAGAGGAGTTTCACACTATGCCTGAACGGCTGCAATAACCTGTTGGCCCTGGGAGTGAGTGCACACTCAAGGAAAGCATTCCACAAGGCTCTTGACGTCCTGTTGCTGGGGCTGTAACAATTAGGGACTACAGCACTGGTGAGGAGCTATGTTCATTATTAAGAATATATTGTGTGCATGTGGGTTGGCTTCCCCTTGACTCCTACATTAAATACTCGTTATATATATAGAATTTTGCCCAGACCTACTACATTTAAAAACCAAAATGGAGGATTGGGTCAGATTTGAGGATGAAGGAATGAACCCTACTATGAGGAACTACATAACTCTGTATTAGAGGATAACACTGCTGACGCCCTGGACGCCTCTGTCCAGCGCTCCGTCGACAGGGCCATTGAGAATACTGTACAACAAGCGCTAACAGCAGCGCAAAAACCCATCACAAAACAATTAGATAGCTTCCCTAAACGCCACGGGTTTCAGAATCCCATGCCATTGAACCCCAAAACGATGCCCAAGGTTACAATAAGGACAAGGCAAACCAGTACAGAGGCCTCATGCGGGTGCCCTATCTAATCTACTTCAAGGCCCCTCGGATGAGCTTGGGTTTTCTACTCCAGCTTTCACAGGTGGGGAAAAGCGAACCGAAAGCAGAAAATGTACATCGACACTGACACTCACTCTAACAAGTCAGACGATGGCAACTCCCATAAAAAGAAGAAAGCGAAGAAAACCGTCATTCTAAAGTCTGACAAGTAGCCCCACAATCCAACAACTCCATTCACCTTCAAACCTGCAGGCATTATACACCCTCGCTCCTCAGACTGGGCGCCAGCTCCAGAGGGAGCAGATTATCTGCATGAGAACCTAAGGAAAGGATTTGATAAATAGGTACTGTTGCAAAGTCATCCTGTGCACTGGGCACCCCCAACTTTTTGCTAACTGGAACTGGTGGTAACTGACTCTGACTGACCCTGGTCTCTGTTTAACCAGGCCCAGGGCCAGTGCCAAGCTAAAAGGAACACATTAGAATGAAGTTAAGACACCCAACATACACTATGGTATGGTGGGGTACTCCAGTAATTGGCATGACCTACCCCATAAGCCCCTAGTATGTAATAGGGCAGGGGATTGAAACTACCTAGAAGTCTCCAGTATCCTGGGGCATGGCAGTTTAGAGGCCAGCAGATTTCCTGCACTAGCATGTGTGCAGTGCTGAAGCCTGAGGTCAGTTTAAAAGCATCCCTGGTGGCCAGGACAGCTTTTAAACCTTAAATTGTGCCCAAACTCGACTTTGGGGGTAGGGGCCCTTAAAAATGAAAAAAACCTACCATGTTTTTGCATATTAGGGGCCCCCAGGGTCACCCCTAGGTATCCCAGGGGTGGGGGGTCAGTTATCTATAAGGTACACCCTTATAAAATGAGTTTTTATATGCCTGCGTAAAGTGAAATTTTACATTTCACTCCCCCTATTGTGTTAAAGAGCTGCTCAAATTCGACTTTGATGCTAGAAGAATTGGGTGAGGATAATCTGCATGATTTCTGCAGATTCAGAACCCCTGAAGTCTCCCCTAGTTGCACAGGGGGTGGGGGTCCTGTAGAAATTAGGGAAATACTTATTAAATATGGTACTTATTAAATATGGTTTTATACGCCCTGGTTCTTTAAAAGTGGCCCAAGTCATTTTCCCCATTGCAAACTCCATGGCCCATAGGTTAACATGGTAAAGTAAAGTAAAAAGTAAAGTCCACATTTGTAAAGCGCACAATCACCCGTAAGGGTCTCTAGGCGCTGGGGGGCCGTCGGGAAGATTAAGCGAGCTATTGCCCAGAGTCACATGGTGCTGGGCTAACCTGCCGCCGGAGCCGGGGATCGAACCGCGGTCCCCAGATTCCAGCGTCAGTCGCCCCGTAGGAAGTGATTGATTAATAAATATTGATAGGAGAGGACTAGCCGGACCATTCAAAGACTTCCCAGAATGGTAGTAGTAAATCCAACAATATTATATTGTTGAATTTCTCTTAAAGTGTACATACAAGAAGTTATGAGACTTTCTTGTTTGTAAGTCCAAATTCAGCCTTTCACTGGTCTGCCCTGATTGGTCAGAGATTAGCCAGGCTGCTGGCAGGGCAGTGTGCTGGTCTATAGAAATGCCAGGCCAGGAGGTGGCGTCATAAACTATGCTCTTCAAAGGCAGAGGGGAGGCCTGGGTTTCAATCCACTCTGACAGTCTTGACCCAGAGTCAGGGCTAGGCTTAAGGAAGGTATGTGCAGATGGTAGGGGGAGAGTCCATGGAAAAAAGCCATCCCAGGGGGTGTGTTTAGTCAGCTCTTACCTCCTTGCTGGAAAATCAGCCATTATGGATTAGGAAGAATGATGCACTCTGGGACTAACTAATGCCACACTCTACAGGATGTGGTCATAACTATGAGGTGTTGCCCTGCTCTCATTGGTTAGCAGTGACCTGGTGCTTGACCCAGAGAATTTTGAATAAGTATCTGAGAGGGGCAGAGCCCTCCAGATCTGCTGCTTGAAACTTACTGAAGCCAGAAGTGCCCTGCTGAGAAGTTTTGCTGTGCAAAGATTTCTAAGGCCTGACCTCTGAAGACTGCACCAAGTGAAACTGCAGCCCTGTGGATTACCTTGCTGCCAAAGGACTCAAGAGTTGAACTCCCTGCAAGCTACAGGTTAACAGAGCTCACCTGGACAGCCCCACAAAGAATTCAAAGCCTGACTTACCAGTGGATTTGTAAGGGTTTTGTTCAAGTGGATTACGGAATTGAAGTTTCACACTTTCAAGGACCCTCTTGGAGATTCCAGAACCTTGGATTGTGTGTTGGATACTTTGGGACCCGCAAGCAGAACTTCAGGAAGGAGTTCTAACTGGACCCCGCTTGCTGAAGAAGGCGTCCCACTACAGTGGTGAGAATTCTTCAGAACAATTTATAAAGGTGTGTCCCTGACAGTGGATTATTTTCGTTTTGGTGTCATTTAAAAGATAAAAATATGACCTATTTTCAGACATTGGTGTTGGATTTTTATTTGGTGTTGTGTCTTGATTATTTACTGAAATGGTGTTTTTAAATGCTTACATACCTGTCTTTGAAGTTAAGCCAGTCTGCTCGTAGCCACGTTACCAAGGGTTGAGCAAAGGAATAATTTTATAAGACCTATGCTGAGTCCTATCATGTGTTAGTGGCCTTATTGCCAGTGGCAGACCTACATTTGCTCCTACCAATAACCTACTTTCCAACATTTGGTGTTCAGCGGTGTGGATGAGGACTTGTGTTTAAAAGGTACACCTTTCACTGAATAATTTAAGATGATAAAAATCCTCTAAATTGCCTTAGAACAAAACTTTTGAGTTTGATTTTTCAAATTTGGACTCAACTGTTTTTAATCCATTGTTTTGATTTTTCCAAATTGTTCTAAGTCTATTGTGCCTAGTGTTTTGTGACCCAAAACTAGGGACCCATGGAGCTGGACCTGGCTAAACTGTCCCAGTTTAAGATGGCGGATCTTAGAGAACAGTGTAGGCTTAGGGGGCTGCATCCTGCCAAGAAGATGAGGAAGGCAGGGTTGCTTGAGTTGCTAAAGGCCTGGGCCAGGGCAGCGGAGGAGAACCCAAGGGGGTGGGAAGATGTTCCCCCCAACCTCACCCGAGAGAGGGTTGAGGATGAGACCTTTCCCATTGTGACTAGTGTTAGCCAGGTGAATCAAGATGGTGGTGGAAGTTGGAAAGGGTCCCTTACTCAGGTACTAATACTGTCCCTTGCAGAGAGACAGCTTCAGGCTCAATTAGAGTTGATTGCCTTGGAGAAGGAGACATTTGAATTGGCTCAGAGAAAATGGGATAGGGAGGAGGAGAAAAGGAATGGAGGCAGCGAAAGTGAAGAAGATGCTGAGATGTCCAGGGGTGGTAGCTTTGAACCTAAACTTCCCAAGGGCATAGTACCTAAGTACACTGAAGGGGATGACATTGACAAGTGGCTAGCAGCTTTTGAGAGGGCCCTTAAAACGAGTAGGGTTCACTATAGGTATTGGGGTGCACTCCTGTGGGAGTTGATTCCAGTATCTGGGAGGGATAGGCTCCTGACCCTGAAGGGAGAGGATGCAGAATCATACCAGCAGATGAAGGAATGATTAGTCAAGAGATTTGGACTGACTCCAGAACAGTACAGGGTGAAGTTTAGAGGCACGCAGAAATTGAGTTCAAAGTCTTGAGTAGACTTTGTGGATGTTTCAGTAAAGGCACTAGAAGGCTGGATTGTTGGTAACAAAGTTGACACATATGAGGGATTGTATCATTTGTTTTTGAAAGAACACATTTTGACTCATTGTGCAGAAGAGAAGTTACGCTAGTATCTAGTGGACTCTAAGCTGACAGACTCCAGAGAGCTGGGGAAATCAGCTGATGAGTGGGTGAGAACCCGGGTTTCCATTCAGCACCTGGGGGTGACCAGAAGAAAGCAGGACAGGTCCCTCCCCAGGGGAAAGCCAAGGGAAATGAAGGTCAAAAACCTAAGGAGTCCTCCAAAGACCCACAAAAACCTGCACGACGGAGGCCCCGGGCCAACCCAACTTCAAAGGGAGGGGGTTTCAGGGAAAGCCTGGTAGGTTCTTTGATCCCTCAAAGGTGGGTAAGTGCTTTGACTGTAACCAGCCAGGGCATAAGCAGGGAGATGCTGTCTGCACCAAGAAGCTCCCCCCTAAGGGGCCATCCATAGGGATTGCCAGTGTCAGTATAGGGGTGGAGGGTGGTGTACAGAACAGGCAGGTGGTGGAAGCAACCTTAGTGTCCCTGGGTGGGGTGAGTATTGCCACCCTTGCTGCCTTACCTCCAAACATGGACAAGTACAGGCAGAGGCCTAAAGTGAATGGGACTGAGATTGAGGCTTTCAGAGACACTGGGGCTAGTGTAACTATGGTCCTGGATGAACTGGTGCCCCAGAGAGGTTGTTACATGGTGAGTTTCACCAGGTGACATATGCAGACAGCACTACCAAACTCCATTCCATGGCTGTGGTGGATTGGAATGGGGAGGCGTGACAGGCCCTATGAAGGTAGCTGTGTCAAGTGTGCTCCCAGTCCAGTGTTTACTGGGCAATGATCTTGAAGCCTCTGCGTGGTCAGAGGTGGCGAGAGGACTCCATATGAAAATATTGGAGCTCCCTGAGTGGGTATGTGCTGTGACTAGGTCACACACTAGCCAGAAGGGAGGGGTTGGACACTTGGACCCTGGAACAAAGGACCAAGCATCCAAGGACAAGGGCACAGGCCTGATGAGCCAGCCCAGGGAACTCCAGAGGTGCAGGAAGAATCTAACCCTGATGGGGAGGATCTGGCCTCTGAGGGAGGGACTCCATCCCTGCCAGAGCTGTCAGATTTCGCAGAACTGACAGGAGCAGGTGGACCCTCCAGAGAGGAGTTCAGTAAGGGACAGCATGACTGTCCCACCCTTTGCAGCTTGAGGCGGATTGCTTCAAAGCAAGAGGAGGGGGGTGACAGTGGGTTTCACAAACTACTGGGAAGATGGACTGCTTTATACTGAGGCCAGAAACCTCAAGGAGGGGGCCACCAGAAGATTGGTGGTGCCCCAGAAGTACAGAGAGTTCATCCTGACTTTGGGTCATGATATCCCCTTGCCAGGACATTTGGGACGGACAAAGACATGGAACCGGTTGGTGAACCATTTCTACTGGCCCAATATGTCTGAAAAGGTAAATGAGTTTTGCCGCTCCTGTGTCACCTGTCAGGCCAGTGGCAAGGCAGGGGCAAGACAAAGGCTCCCCTAATACCACTGCCAGTGGTGGTTGGGGTTCCTTTTGAAAGGGTGGGGATGGACATGGTTGGTCCCCTGGACCCACCTACTGCTTCAGGGAATAGGTATATCTTAGTGGAAGTTGACCATGCTACTAGATACCCTGAAGCCATACCTATTAGAACCATTGATGCACCTGCAGTGGGTAGAGCACTGCTTGGTGTGTTCACCAGAGTGGATTTTCCAAAAGAGGTGGTGTCAGATAGGGGCACAAACTTCCTGTCCAGCTATCTGACTGCTATGTGGGATGAGTGTAGTGTCAACTACAAGTTCACCACCCCCTATCACCCACAAGAAAATGGTCTTGTTGAGAGATTCAACAGAACCCTGAAGGGAATGATAAATGGGTTGTCAGAGAAACTCAGGAAGAGATGGGATGTTCTCCTTCCATGCTTACTGTTTGCCTACAGGGAGGTGCCACAGAAAGGGGTTGGTTTCAGTCCTTTTGAGTTGGTGTTTGGACACCCTGTGAGGGGGCCATTGAGCCTGCTAAGAGAGTCTTTAGAGAAGCCTCTTAAAGAAGCCAAGGACAATGTGCTTGATTATGTGCTAGGCCTGCGATCTAGAATGGCGGAGTACATGTACAAGGCAAACAGGAAACTGGAGGTCAGCCAGGAGCTAATGAAGCACTGGTATGATCAAAAGGCTATTATGCCTGAGTATACTCCAGGACAGTTGGTGTGGGTGTTGGAGCCTGTGGCTCCCAGGGCCTTCCATGACAAGTGGAGTGGACCCTATCCAATCTTACAAAAGAAGGGTGAGGTTACCTATTTGGTTGACCTTGGCACCCCTAGGAACCCTCACAGGGTCCTGCATGTGAATAGATTGAAACCCCACCATGACCGGGCAGACATGACCATGTTACTGGCCACTGATGAGGGTGTAGAAGAGAAAACTGAGCCTGTGCCTGACCTCCTCTCCACTAATGGGCAAGAGGGGTCAGTGGAGAGAGTTGTACTCTCTCCCAAATTGACAGACCAGCAGCACAGAGACTGTAAGCAGGTGTTGGAGCAGTTTGCTGGCCTGTTCTCTTTGACCCCAGGCATCACTGAGTGGTGTGTGCACCACATTGTCACTGGTGACAGCCTACCTGTCAAAAATAAACTGTACAGGTCGTCTGACCATTTCAGAGCCAGCATTAAAGCTGAGGTTGCTAAGATGCTGGAGCTGGGGGTAATTGAACCGCCTGAGAGTCCATGGGCCAGTCCAGTGGTACTGGTACCTAAACCTAACCCTGGGGGGGGGGGGGGCCCAAGGAGTTAAGGTTCTGTGTGGACTACAGAGGTTTGAATGCAGTCACAAAGACAGACGCTCACCCTATACCTAGAGCGGATGAGCTCATTGAAAGGTTAGGGGCTGCTAAGTACCTGAGTACTTTTGATTTGACTTCAGGTTACTGGCAGATTGCCCTCACGGATGGAGCAAAGGAGAGGTCAGCATTCTCCACACCAGAAGGATATTATCAGTTTAAGGTAATGCCCTTTGGATTAAAGAATGCACCTGCCACCTTCCTAAGGTTGGTGAACAGGGTCTTGTCTGGGGTGGAACAGTTCAGTCCAGCTTATCTGGATGATATAGCTGTATACAGGTCTACCTGTGGGGATCACTTAAACCACCTAAGGGAAGTGCTTCAGGCCATGCAGCAGGCAGGCCTGACTATTAAGGCAAGCAAGTGCCAATTAGGGCAGAGCTCTGTAGTGTACCTGGGCCACCTGGTAGGTGGGGGCCATGTACAGGCTCTCCAAGCTTAAACCCAAACTATTTTGGATTGGACAGCTCCTGTTACCCAGACTCAGGTCAGGGCATTCCTTGGACTGACAGGGTACTATAGAAGGTTTGTTCAAAATTATGGGACCATTGTGGTGCCCCTAACAGAACTGACTTCTAAAAAGAGGCCCAAAAAGGTGATTTTGACCCCAGAGTGTCAGAAGGCTTTTGACACTCTGAAAGCAGCTATGTGTTCAGCACCAGTGTTACTGGCCCCTGACTACACAAAAGAATTTGTAGTTCAGACTGACGCTTCAGGGCAAGGGATTGGGGCAGTTTTATCACAGCTAAATGAAGGGGACCGTGACCAGCCAGTTGCCTTTATTAGCGGGAGGCTTCTTCCCAGAGAGCAGAGGTGGATTGCCATTGAGAGAGGCTTTTGTTGTGGTGTGGTCACTGAAAAAGTTGAGACCATATTTGTTTGGGACTCACTTTTGTGTTCAAAATGGCCACAGGCCTCTCAGGTGGCTCATGCAGATGAGAGGGGAGAATCCCAAGCTGTTAAGGTGGTCCATTTCCCTACAGGGAATGGACTTTACAGTGGAACACAGATCTGGGGTTGCCCATGCCAATGCAGATGGACTTTCCAGGTTTTTCCACTTAGCCGATGAGGACTACCAGGGTTTAGGTTAGTAACCCATCACCTTTCGTTTGGGGGGGGGGGCTATGTTGCAAAGTCATCCTGTGCCCTGGGCACCCCCCCACTTTTTGCTGACTGGAACTGGTGGTAACTGACTCGGACTGGCCCTGGCTCTGTTTAACCAGGCCCAGGGCCAGTGCCAAGCTAAAAGGAAAACATTAGAATGCAGTTAAGACACCCAACATACACTATGGTATGGTGGGGTACCCCCGTAATTGGCAAGACCTACCCCATAAGCCCCTAGTATGTA
Organism: Lissotriton helveticus; assembly: GCF_964261635.1. Classification (NCBI taxonomy): domain Eukaryota; kingdom Metazoa; phylum Chordata; class Amphibia; order Caudata; family Salamandridae; genus Lissotriton; species Lissotriton helveticus. The sequence continues at coordinate 809,414,111 of NC_136072.1, read as the reverse complement.
ATAAGGCAGGGGATTGAAACTACCCAGAAGTCTCCAGTATCCTGGGGCATGGCAGTTTAGAGGCTAGCAGATTTCCTGCACTAGCATGTGTGCAGTGCTGAAGCCTGAGGTCAGTTAAAAAGCATCCCTGGTGGCCAGGACAGCTTTTAAACCTTAAATTGTGCCCAAACTCGACTTTGGGGGTAGGGGCCCTTAAAAATGAAAAAGCTACCATGTTTTACATATTAGGGACACCCAGGGTCACCCCTAGGTATCCCAGGGGTGGGGGGTCAGTTATCTATAAGGTACGCCCTTATAAAATGAGTTTTTATATGCCTGGGTAAAGTGAAATTTTACATTTTACTCCCCCTATTGTGTTAAAGAGCTGCTCAAATTCGACTTTGATGCTAGAAGAATTGGGTAAAGTTAATCTGCAGGATTTTTGCAGATTTAGAACCCATGAAGTCTCCCCTAGTTGCACGGGGGATCCTGTAGAAATTAGGGAAATATTTATTAAATATGGTACTTTTTAAATATGGTTTTATAAGCCCTGGTTCTTTAAAAGTGTCCCAAGTCATTTTCCCCATTGCAAACCGCATGGCCCATAGGTTAACATGGTAGGACGTGATTGATTAATAAATATTGATAGGAGAGGACTAGCTGGACCATTCAAAGACTTCCCAGAATGGTAGTAGTAAATCCAACAATATTATATTGTTGAATTTCTCCTAAAGTGTACATACAAGAAGTTATGAGACTTTCTTGTTTGTAAGTCCAAATTCAGCCTTTCATTGGTCTGCCCTGATTGGTCAGAGTTAAGTGGATTAGCCAGGCTGCTGGGAGGGCAGTGTGCTGGTCTATAGGAATGCCAGGCCAGGAGGTGGTGTCGTAAACTATGCTCTTCAAAGGCAGAGGGGAGGCCTGGGTTTCAGTCCACTCTGACAGTCTTGACCCAGAGTCAGGGCTAGGCTTAAGGAAGGTAGGGGGAGAGTCCATGGAAAAAAGCCATCCCAGGGGGTGTGAATAGTCAGCTCTTACCTCCTTGCTGGAAAATCAGCCATTATGGATTTGGAAGAATGATGCACTCTAGGACAAACTAATGCCACACTCTACAGGATGTGGTCGTAACTATGAGGAGTTGCCCTGCTCTCATTGGTCAGCAGTGACCTGGTGCTTGACCCAGAGAATTTTGAATACGTATCTGAGAGGGGCAGAGCCCTCCAGATCTGCTGCTTGAAACTTACTGAAGCCAGAAGTGCCCTGCTGCGAAGTTTTGCTGTGCAAAGATTTCTAAGGCCTGGCCCCTGAAGACTGCACCAAGTGAAACTGCAGCCCTGTGGATGACCTTGCTGCCAAAGGACTCAAGAGTTGAATTCCCTGCAAGCTACAGGTTAACAGAGCTCACCTGGACAGCCCCACAAAGAATTCAAAGCCTGGAGTACCAGTGGATTTGTAAGGGTTTTGTTCAAGTGGATTGCGTAATTGAAGTTTCACACTTTCAAGGACCCTCTTGGAGATTCCAGAACCTTGGATTTTGTTTTGGATACCTTGGGACCCGCAAGCAGAACTTCAGGAAGGAGTTCTAACTGGACCCCGGTTGCTGAAGAAGGCGGCCCACTACAGTGATGAGAATTCTTCAGAACAATTTATAAAGGTGTGTCCCTGACAGAAAAATGTAATGACTTAAAGGGGCGCTGTTGGTTTCTAAGCACTAGAAAGTGACTAATCTTTAAAAATTCATATCTCTGGTTCCCTACAGTGGATTATTTTCGTTTTGGTGTCATTTAAAAGATAAACATATGACCTATTTTGATAAATTGGTGTTGGATTTTTATTTTGTGTTGTGCCTTGATTATTTACTGAAATGGTGTTTTTAAATGCTTTACATAACTGTCTTTGAAGTTAAGCCAGTCTGCTCACAGCCACGTTACCAAGGGTTGAGCAAAGGAATAATTTTCTAAGACCTATGCTGAGTCCTATCATGTCTTAGTGGCCTTATTGCCAGTGGCAGACCTACATTTGCCCCTACCAATCACCCACTTTCCAACAGGTACGTAACTGATTGCGGTCGGAGTGCCCCATACCAGACATTCCAGATAAAGTGGCAGAAACACCAAATATTGATGCCAACAAGTTAACCTTCCTAAAGAAGTTTGCAAATGTCCCATAAAAGGTACTGACCGTGCCTGGCAAGGCTGCCAGGACAAACTATTAGATGTGACAGTGCCACTAGCCAAGATCCTGAAAATGGCTCTAGCGGCCAAAGAACTGAATTGTTCAGTGGACCCAGTTATCCTAGCTGGCTGGAGGCAACGAGCAATATGACTTCTAGGGAACGCGACTGCACCATTTCCAAGGAACATCGCAAATCCCTCCTCATGAGAATGGACTCTAATCTAACAGAGCTGGCTTCAGCCGAACCAGGCTCCTTAACTGAGGGTAATCTCTTTAGAGATAAATTTGTCAAAGACGTCTCGAAATACGTGGGTACATTTACATCTTTAGATAAAGCTCAATTTAGCATTAAGAGGGTCTTCCAGGCAGGCCTTTTTAACAAGGCAGGGCGAGGCAGGGGAAGCTCACCAGACCGTCCCTATTACCAAGGTCCCCATAGGAGATTACGGATGTGGTAAAGGTGATTGGGACTCTACCAGAGGTGGCACCTTCTATTCAACACAACAAAGGTTCAACAAACGCGCTTCAGTAAAGGTGGAAATAGAGCAGAATTCTACTCCCAAAATCCCACAGGTAAGACTTGTCGATATCTCAGAGTTATCCTTGGGGGGGTCGTACCCAATTCTTTCTACACAATTGGGGGGCCCTGTTTCAGAATGCATTTGATATTGCAGACGATACAAGGTTTTCATCTGAAGTTTTACCAGACACCTCAACAGGATTCTTACCCAAGGCAACTCAATTTTTCCCAACAAGAACGTGTTTTTATAGATTCAGAAATAGAAGAGTTGCTGCACAAACGCGCGGTTGCCTACTGCAACGACGGACCTCATGGTTTTTGCAGCAATGTCTTCTTGGTTCAGAAGAAGAGTCGTGGACACAGATTGGTATTAAATCCAAGAAAATTCAATCACTTCATGGTGTACAAGCATTTCAAGATGGAGGGTATCCATCTTCTGGCAGACCTTCTCAAGAAAGGGTATTGGTTAGTTTGTTTATACCTAAAAGATGCATACCTGACGATCCCTATTTTTCCTTTTCCTGCGTTTCCTGCAGTTCTGATGGAGGAACCAGCAGTTGGAATGCTTGGCCCTTCCTTGCGGGCTTTCCTCGGCTCCATTAGGTTTCAACAAGGTGATGAAGCTGCTGATAGCCCGTTTGCGGGAACAAGGCATTCGCATGATAGTGTACCTAGACGACATACTTATCAGGGCCCAGACACAAGCCTTAGCCAACCTAAATCTACAAATGACTGTGTCACTCTTGCAGGAATTGGGATTTATCATCAATGAACCGGTAGGTATGCACCCAGTGGTGTGTAAGTTGCCTAAGGGAATCAGAGTGGCTAATCCCCCAAAGCCAAAGTATTCATATTTATGGGACGTATCTTTGGTCCTAACCTTCTTTGACAGATGGCCTGATAATGCATTTTTATCCAGGAAACAGTTGTCTTCTAAGCTAGCCATGCTTTTGTGTTTATCTGCCTGCAGACGTTCTTCAGATGTAAGAGCTCTAGATATTACAGGTAGAGTATTCACTCCAGAAGGTGTCTCTTTTACCATTACTGGCAGAACAAAAACCTTTTCTCGTAGCATTGAGTGTAATGCTTTTCCTACCAATGTTAAGTTGTGTTTTGTACAATGCCTAAAAGCCTACAAAGAATGCACACAGTCATTGCGACCTGAGGGTTCAAAACAATTATTGATTGCATTGCAGAAACCATTTAAACCAGTATCAGTGGCTACAATAGCCAGATGGTTAAAATCAGTCATGAAGGATGCGGGTATTGATACCGAGGTTTTTGGTACTCATTTTGTATGTGGAGCTAGGGCTGCCAAAAAATGTATGTTCGGTTCAACCATTCAGGACATTATGACACCTGCTGATTGGTCTTCAGAATCTGCATTTAAGCAATTGTACTATAAACCGGTGGGTGATATAACTACTGTGGTATTTGATAAGCGTTAAACGAGCAATAATCAGAGCCCTGGTCCTGTAATAGAATAAGAAATTTGCTAGCATTCGCACCAAGAATTTTCAACTCTATTAAGGACACAGAGGCGAGGATTATCCCACCGACTGTATTTCAATGATACTTGTAATAAAGTGACCCACCCGTATGTAGTATGCATTTTGTTTAACAGAGATTATGGGTTTTTCTATTTTTATTTTATTCCAGGTTCAGAAAAGAAAGCAGATTAATTTTTCTTCTGGTTGAAGATGTTGAACGTCGTCCCTGTTCTTGGTTAAGAAGTTATTACATGTTGGATGATAACGATTGGAATTTGAAATTATGAGTTTACGCACTTGGACAAAAAGACTATCGACCAAAGAAAGAGGCTCATGGGAAGGAGATGGTGGCTCATATAGGGTCTGATGGGACATCATTGGTTGTAAGAGCATCATGGGAAATGTAGATTACTTTAATGTTCAAACTTTTTCATTGGCTGCTGTGAATTTAACAGTAAAGAAAGAGAAGCAATAATCCTTGCCTCCGTGTCCTTAATAGAATTGAAAATTCTTGGTGCGAATGCTAGCAAATTTTTTACCCTCAACCTTGACTGAATCACAAGGGCAGGAAGCACTGTAATAGTCATGATATAAGCGGTATGTTAAACCATTGGTAAAATATAGCATACATGATGGGGTAATCCTCACATCGGTGTCCTTAATAGAATCTAAAATTCTTGTCAAAAGCTAGAACATGTTTTCTTCTATGCCAGGACCAGAGGCACCAATTATGCTGATTCAAAGCTGACAAATCACTACAGAAGAAGCATGCACAATAAGCTTATAATACATTTTTTTAAACATATAGTCAGAAGACCAATCAGCGGCACGCAAAATAACTTCCAACCTGGATTCCAATACAAATGCTTTGGAAGCATAGCCCCTCTAGCAGAATGAGACCCATAACAGGATACATCAATGACTGCTTCAGCCATGATCCAACAGACTCAACGGGCCACGGTTGTAGTAGAAACCATCTCAAAGGGTTTTTGAATAGCCAACAACATAGGTCTGAGGGGATCAACCCTAAGTGACAAAATGAGTTCTCCATAAACCTTTAAACATTTGACCACACATAACTTTGCATTGTGGGGAAAAGCCAGGTAATCAATGGACCTGGACATAGTCCTCATCTTTTTAGAACTAAGAAAGGAAATGCCACCAGGATAAAACAACCTGCCTGCTAAGTCAAGGGCTTTGATATCTGACACCCTTCGACACAAAATCAAACATAAAAGCATTGTCAACTTTGTAGAAATCTGTTACAAGGACAAATCAGAATTGTCTGGCCAGAAATCAAGTAAGGACAGAACCTGATTGACGTCCCACAACAGCGAAAATCGAGGCTTTGGAGGGTCCACCACCTGTCACACATCCCAGACTCAGCACATTCATAGAGAAAATTCAGAACATCTTTGAGATCAGATCCCATTGGATCCACATCCAGTAGAAGGCACCAACCCACCTATCTCTGCCATGCAGAAGAATATCGTTTGTGGGTGGTAGGAGCCCAAGCCTGTTGTAATAATGCGGCAGCTGCAGTTGAAATGCCCTCAACCTAGGATGTCTTCCCATATTTTTCAAGCCATAAGAGTTAATTGACCTTGGAGGAGAAGAGGATGAGGGGAGCCCACTGGATCCAAGAGCAGACGAGGCAAGGCAGGAAGAAAAACGGGGAGCGCTATCAACATCTCTAGAAGGATCAGGGACCATGGTTGCGTCTTTCAGACTGCAGTAATCAGTACTAAGGATGCTGATTGCTGCCTGGCATGAACCGCGACTCTCTGAATCATGGCAAAGGGCGGGAATTAATAATTCACCTGTCCTTCCCATTGCTGAAGGAAAACATTCATGGCCAGGGCCATCAAACGCAGTCTTCAACTGTAACAATCCTTCAGTTGCGCATTCAGATGGGATGTGAATAGCTCCATCTGACATGGAACCATTGGATGCAGAACCTTCCGGAAAACCTGAGAATGGAGCTTCCAATCTCTGCAGTCCACCAGGATCTGGCATTCCAATCTGCCACAAGGTTGTCCTTGCCAGGAAGAAATTCCTCAATGACTGTAATCTTCTTAGAGAGGAAGAGGTGCCAAAAGTCTCTGGCTATGTTTACAAGAAGGCAAGACCTGGTGCCCCCCAGACAATTGATATATCGAACTGCGGAGACATTGTCCATCCGCAGCAAAATGCAGCAGTTGTTCTTCATGGGCAAGAGCTACCCTATGGCGAATGAGCCTGCCAGAAGATCCACACATTTTATGTGAAGTCGGAGTTCTTCAGACGACCATTGAACTGCGGAGACATTGTCCATCTGCAGCAGAATGCAGCAGTTGTTCTTCATGGGCAAGAGTGACCCTATGACGAAGGAGCCTGCAGAAGATCTAAACATTGTATGTGAAGTCGGAGTTCTTCAGACGACCATTGAACTGTGTAGACATTGTCCATCTGCAGCAGAATGCAGCAGTTGTTCTTCATGGGCAAGAGTTACCCTATGACGAAGGAGCCTGCCAGAAGATCCAAACATTTTATGTGAAGTTGGAGATCTCGGACGACCATCGAAAGCCGGTAGAAAAATCCCCACACCTTCCTCCTCAGCCATAGCGTTTGACATCGGACTTAATTACAATGTCAGGAGTTGTCCCAAAAATGGACCTGCCATTCCATGCCTCTTTGTGCAGAAACAACCAACAGAGTTCCCCCAGAGCTTCAGGAGATAAAGGGACCAGGTAATCGTAATTTAGACCTCGTTGGAGATAATGGATTTTTAAGTGTTGCAGAGCCCTGTAGTGCAAAGAACCAGGTAACACTGCCTGAATAGAAGAAGCTAACAGTCCCACAGTTCCAGCCCTGGATCTCAAACATACCATCTGTTTGTAATATGTCGGCCTAAACTCCCGTTTGATGGATTGCACTTTTAGAGGTGGAAGCAGTAATTGGGCTTTGACCGAATCCTCCTGAAAAACCAAGAATTCTATCTGTTGAGAAGGAACCATCATGGATTTTTGGGAATTGATCACAAACCTCAGATCCTGAAGTAAAGACTCCACCCAAGACAGATGAGTCAGAAGTTGACTTTTGTCCTGTGCCATGAGAATCATGCCCTGTAGGTAGAAAATCATACAAACCCCCTATTTCCCTGAAGCATTCCACCACGGTTTTCAAGAGTTTGGTGAACACCCAGGGGGCTTACGAGCGACCGAAGGGGCAGATACTCGTACCACTGATCTCTCCAACGGATATGAAGATACCTTCTGTAAGGAGGAAAATGGGAACGGAAGTATAGGCGCCTTTGAGGTCCAGACGCACCATCCAATCTATTTCTTGAGCAGATCCCTCAGCAGGTGAATACCCTCCATCTTGAAATGGCGGTAAACCATCCAAGGGTTGAATTCTCTGAGGTTGAGAACCAGCCTCTGGCCTCTACCTTTCCTCTGAACTAAAAACACATTGCTGCAGAAACCCTCTAGGTGAGGAAAAGCCAGAGACAGTTCTATACGGTAGCCCCGAACCGTATCCAAGACCCAACAATCCATGGAGATCTTAGCCCAGTTGTGAATAACGTGATGCAACCTGCCCCCAGAGGAAGAGTCGAAAGAAAAAAAGGACTTGTTACCTGCAGATTGATTGTTGGAGGCTTAATAACCCCTGTTGAGGCCTCTGTTAAATGGTCCCCGGTACCCTCTGGACCTGGTGGGGTCGAAGCCAGCCTTGTCTTGACCATAGCCTCTGTATCGCTGGGCGAAACCTCTTTAAGGACCTTGCCAGTTGAAGCGGCCAGTCAAACATCCTCTGCCGTGGCCCGCCCAGCTAAAAAGGGGATTGAATACCCTCTTCAAGGAGGATTGTGCCTTGTCAAGGGACATGAACGTGTTCACAAACTTGGCAATGTTCTCAACGAAACAATCTCCAAAAGGTTGCCCTTCAGCCAAGAGGCCTGTCTCAGCTGTGGCCAACTACACCAACTGAGGGTCAATTCTCAACAGCACTGACTAGCAACACTCAGAAGCTAGGGTACAGTTGGCATTGCCAAAGAGACAAATCGCACATTCGATCTACCCAGCAAGAACCTCAGGATGAATGGGGGCAATCCTATCCTGCGAGTGGGTGGCCAACTCAAGAACCTTTGCCAAGGGGGCTGAGATATCAAGCAGATTGTCTTGACAAGCTGTAAGGGCTCTGTCTGTACAGGAATGTTTAGACCAAATGGTAACTTACCTCTACCAGGCCTTCATCGTAGCAATAATCGTCATCTTCATTAGGGCCATAAGCCTCTAGGCCATGCTAATATGTCTCACATTCAGACATGGTCTTGATAAGTTATTTTTAACATAACATGGTCGAAGGCGGGATACGCCTCATACTCAGAAGTCTCTAGTGGGAAGCAAGGGCCAGTGAAGGGGAAAAGTAGGAGGCGAGGTGGGCAAAAGACCCTAAAACAGCCAAATTATTACAGCCCTGGGTAACTCTGCTGGTCAGGGCGTTAATGGGAGCAAGAACTGGTAGCAGGACACCAAGCAATATGCAAATAACAACTTTCCAAAAAGAAACTGGCTTTAGAAAGGGGGAACCCTTTCACTCAGCCAAGGGCAAATGATTCATATGAAAAAATACCAATATTTATCTTTAAGTCGCCCCAAGAGTTCAAACGCCTGCAATCTTCCACCTATTTTTGCAGCCAGGGGAGAGATGGCACCAGCATGATTATAAGAAAAGTTGCAGAGCGCATGAGAGAGAAACACGCCAGCAAACTTCCCAGAGGTACGCGTGTGTAGCCCAATTGGGCTACATGTGTTACCTCGCTCCCGGGAGGGGTTGCTACCCAATGTACTGCTGTGTGCAAGCACGGCTTAAGGAAGGGAAAGAGGGTCAATTAATTAACTAATTAAGGCTCAACAAACACGCAGGAGAAGGGGGGAAAGAAGCAGACCGTAATCGGTCTCGTTAGATTTAAAGGACGCGCTGCGCCGTGGGCAAACCTGTAGTGGGATCAGCACGTAATGCAACCATAACATAGCTCTAACATCATAAGGAAAAATACACATAAATGGAATACAAAATGGAGAGGTGGTAAAGATGGTGCCTGTTTTGTAGTTAATGCCTGTACACTATTTGTGGGCTATTGAGGAGGCGTGGTTCCAAGCCTCATGGGTATTTTAGTTGTGTTTTACTGTTTTTTTATTGGCTTCTGTTTTTGTAGTAATACAGACAGATAAAGCATATTCGGAGCCTCTGGTTCTGCCATAGAACCAGGTTCCAGTCTCGGCGTCAGCAAAACATCAGGTGATTCTGGCCAAATCTATTAATCTCACCTTGTGTACAAAAATATGAACGTGTCTTTGTGTAATGCAACTGGTGCTCATGTAAAGTGCTATATATAAAGCAAAAAAAATCTCTATTATTAATATAGCATATCTGTCTTTGTTTACTTTAAGTATCAGTCAGGGATCATGGCGGCAGCTCCAAAACACATTTAAAATGCTTTCTTATTTGAATTACTGTTCAAAGGGAATCGCTTTTGGAGATTTTGCTAGTTTCTGTACTGGGCGCTTGGTTTAGACGGTCCCTCGACTCAGGGTATCCTCCAATGGACGCCATCCACACGTCCCCATCTGGGACTAGGACCGCCTCCTCAGGTGGAGCAGATCAACTACAGTCTTGATCTAGCAAGTATTTGCAAAGCCAATAGGTTTCGCCTATGCAAGAGCTATTGGCTTTGCCAATGTGTTTTACCCATGCTGCACACCAGTGTGGTTGTATTCAGCATGGCTAAAAGTTAGTGGCGCAGAGGAGAGTGGCATGGAGTGTCATAGAGTGGAATGGCAAAGAGTAGAGTGTTGTAGAGTGGAGTGGCAGAGAGAGTGGTGTATTAGAGAGGCATAGTGTGGAGTCACGTAGAGTGACATACACTGGAGTGGCATAGAGAAGAGTGGACTGGTGTAGAGTGCATTGATGTAGACTGTTGCAGAGTATAGTGGTGTAGAGTGCAGTGGCATTGAATTCAGTGGCGTTCAATGCCGTATCAAAGAATGCAGTGGCATAGAGTGGTGCATAGAGTGCAGTGGTGCAGAGTGGAGTGGCGCAGAACGCAGTGGTGTAGAGTGGAGTGGCAAAGAGAGTAGTGGCACAGAGTACAGTGACACAGAGTAGAGCACAGTGCAATGGTTAAGAGTAGAATGCAGTGGCATAGAGTGGAGCAGAGTGCAGCAGAAGATCGTTTCAGAGTAGTGTGAAGTGGCATTGAGTAGAGTAGTGCAGGGTAGAATGCAGCTGCATAGAGTAAAGTGGTGTAGAGCACAGTGGGGCAGAGTACATTAGAGTGGCGTATAGTGGATTGGTGAATCGTGGAAGGGCAAAGAGTTGAGTGTTACAGAGTAAAGTGCTTTGCTGTTGAGTGTATTGGGAAAAAGAGGAGTGACGCAGAGTGTAGTATTGCAGAGTGGCGTAGAGTGGAGACTGCAGAGTAGGGGTGGGCGGAAGTTTCGTAAGGGACTTACGCGGGGAGGCACAGAGATTGACCCAATCTCCATGCGTCTTCGCATACTCCATTACGCGCCGCCCGCCCGCCGCCCGCCTCCCGCCCGCAGTATTAAATTACATTACAAAGCCTAAAATAACATTGAAAAGAAAACTTACCCTATTGCCGGTGCATCCTTGTCCATTGCGCCTTCTTTTGGGAACTGCGCATGCGCGGGAGCCCGCGCATGCACATTCCTCGCCGGGGGAGTACACGGTCTACGAGGTTTAGAGCCAGTTCCTTCTTGTTGCTGAATTTGCAATCCCCACACCATGGCTGATGACGCCAATGCCGAGCGTGCCCAGGTACCACTCTTGCCGGCAACTCCTTTGTCACACAACTCTCTGGGGGCCCTTCAATCATTCAGTGAGCTTGTGGATCCTGCCACGGCTGCTCCTAGATGGAAGGCGTGGGTGGGCCGGCTAAGCAATATTTTTTAACCACCCATGTAACCGATGGCACAGTCAAGCGTTCTCTTCTACCCCACTATGCGGGGAGGAAATCAACAAACTGTTTGAACACCTCCCCAACACAGGTGCAGAGGATGATTACGACACAGCTGTGCGGGCCCTTAACGCTCATATGGACCTTCAGCTAAACCCCGATTTTGAGCATTTCAAGCTATGCCAGGCCCACCAGCGTAAAGGGGATATGTTTTACAATTTCTGTGCCCGCCTTCGATAATTGGCCATCACCTGCACGGCTGATGACCAGCCCAAGTTGATCCATGCACAGAACATCCAGGGGTGCAGGAACAAAACCCTACTGAGCCTAATACTAAGACAACCCAACACCAGTGTCGATGACATCCTCATTCTGTCAAGGTCACACGACTTATCAGCGGCACGATCTCCAGAGATGGATATGGCTTTGATGCATGGCTCCAGCAAGCCACCAGTGGTGAAGATGGAAAACGTGGATGCAGTGTCCACCAGGGCGAAGATCACCCACTCCAAGCCGCACACACCAACACAGTTGGTCGCACAGTTCAAGAACTGTGGCTGTGAAGAACACCCCATGGATCACTGCCTGGCCCAAGGGAGGACACAGCTCCAACTGTGGCGAGCTCAATCGCTTTGCCAAGGTGCTCCAGGAAGGACCAAGGGGCTTTGGGGCCTGTGTATGTCAGCCGGCGAAAAAAGCTATTTGTCAGACCTCGCTGGCTGATCCAGAACACAAGGGCACAGCGCAGCGCAGAATGTGGGTGGATGACAATCAGGATGAGACACCCTCAGAGGATCAAGAAGTCTTGCTCATCTCGTTCACTGACCACCTCAAATGGCACAGGAGACCGCAACCCACTTGTGTGGTTGAAGTAACTGGCACATCTGTCACGGCCCTCATTGACTCGGGAACGTCTGTCAATGTAATGGGTCTCCAGCAGTATCAACGCCTCCACCCAAGGCCAGTTTTATCACAGTCGACAACTAATATCTACATATACAGGGAGCGAACGCCCCTACCATTAAAAGGGACAATGAAGTTACATGTTCCGTCCAACAGTTAGGAAATACCAGCCACGGTCCACGTCATCGGAAAAGATGCTGAAATCCTCCTCGGGTGCCACACAGCGGAGTACCTAGGCCTGGTATTGTTTGCGATGAATGTATAAGTGTTTCAAATTGATGAATTGTTGAATCAGTTCCCCAGCCTTTTCTAGGGGTTGGGGTAACTTCAAGCCCCCTGGCTCCAAATAGACAAGACAGTCAACCTAGTGGCTCGACAACATTGGCATGCACCATTCCATATGCGGCCGTTGGTGGAATAGGAGGTAAACAAGTTGGAGAAGTTAGGAGTAATTGGGAAAGTTTCCGAGTGAACGCCATGGGTATCGCCGATGGTCATTGCCGAAGCAAAGCAGCCCGGCAGGATACATCTGTGCATCGGCATACGCCTCCCAACCAAAGCCATTAAATGGGAGAGACACATCACTCCCACTATGGATTTCATAGCGGATCTTAACTCGGTCTGGTGGTTTTCAAAGCTTAACCTCAATGCTGGGTACCACTAGCTGCAATTGGATGAAGGAAGCAGGTACATCACAACATTCTCCACACACATGGGCTTGCTGAGGTACAAGCGAATGAGCTGTGGCATATTATCATCAGCTGAAATGTTCCAAAATGCAATCATGGAGGTGCTATCTGGTCTGCAAGGAATAATGAACGTCAGTGATGACATTCTGATATATTGTGCAACAGCGGAGAAACATCATCCGCGGCTAAGAGCTACCCTGAAGCACCTGTGTGAACATGCCATCACTCTCCACAGGGAGAAAATGCTCCCTCTTCCAAACTATCAATGAATTATTTGGCTATGTATTCACACAGGACGGCATCCAGGTTGACCCGAGGACATCGCAAGCGATTTGACAGGCCACAACGCTGTGAAGTTCCCAGGTTTCTGGGGATGGCCATTTATTGTGGCTAGTTCATCTAAGGCCTGGCAACCATAGCAGCACCCCTCAGGGCACTGACAAAAGCTGATGTCAGATGGACCTGGGGCCCTCGCGAACAGGATGCATTCCAACGGGTCAAGTCGGAATTTCTCAGCAAGGCATCAATCACCTACTTTCACCCCAACAAAAGGACAGAGCTTAATGTGGATGCAAGCCCCGTGAGGCTTGGGGCAGTGCTCACACAAGAGGTTGAGCCCAGGAGGGGGCCACCTCTGGCGCTGGCAAGCCAAGCCCTATCCCCAACAGAGGCAATGTATGGCCAGATCGAGAGGGAGCACTAGCAATTCAGTGGGCCTGTGGACATTTCCACCTGTATCTGTGCGGGCGAGTGTTCCGCATAATCACTGACCATCAGTCCCTGGTCTCACTTTCCAAGGACACGGCACCTCAACCTCCCCCAACGGTGGGTGATACAGTTGCAGTACTACCAGTTCGATTGGTATATAAACAGAGGTCCAGGAATGCTGCTGACTTTCAATCCCAACATCCACCCAAGCAGATGACAGGCCGAAGCAGGAGGCTAGCCAGATGGAGGAGGACGTACGGCTGGTGAGACGGGGGCATGCCTGAGAGTGTTGAGTCTTCCCGAGATCTGCCAGGCAACCAGGGCTGATGAGGATCAATGCAATACTGCTAAAAGGATCATGGAACACACTCCTGAAGGATGTCAATCACTGGAGTGCCCCAGACAAAGAACGACTAAAGCAACTTTGGAGAGTCTGGCATGAACTCAGTGCTACTCAAGATGGTCTCATTCAAAGGGGGCACAGACTAATCATCCCCGAAACTCTGATGAGGCAGGCAGTGAAGCTCGCTCGTGGAGGGCACCAAGGGACTGCAAAAACGAAATCCCAATTGCGAGGGAAAGTGTGGTTCCCTCGATTGGATGTAGTAGTGGATGACCTGGTAAGACAATGTGCGGCATGACAAGTCATCTGGAAGCCCCAGCATCGATAATAATGGAAGAACCATCTGGCGCTCCATGAAAAAAGGTCCAGATCGATTAGGTCAGCCTTGATTTTGTGAGCTTCCCATATGGGAGGGCCACCATGGTACTAATGGACGCCATTATAAATACCCCTTTGTGAAGCTCATTGAATCAACTGCATTCTCAAATGTCGCCTCAACAATGGAGAAGATATTGTCCCTGTAGGGTATCCCGGAAGAAGTCAGGACTGACTTCACAGGAATGACTGACAGGAATTCCCAAGAATTCATTATCCACCCCCGATTCTGTAGAATGGACCGAAGCGCTCTCAAATTTTTTTGAGGATAAAATCACCATTATACATGAATCCTTCTGTCCAGACACAGAGCCAACACAGTATCAAGACCCAACTCCCACTTCGGATGACTCCCTCCATAGATAGACTACATTTGAAATGCTTGACAATAACAAGACTGTGGAAGTAGGGCTAAAGATTAAATCAGGATCCCCTAATGACCAGATATCCCCTAAACCGTTTAACATATTGGCCCGGTTCTTGTGGATTGTCTTACCAGCCTCTTCAATAAATCTCTTTTGGATGCTGATTTTCCTATAATATGGAAGGCGGCGAGAGTAAGGCCGATACTGAAAAAACAGGGTGCTGATGCCAACACTTTTCTGAACTATCGACCTATCTCCCTGTTGCCTTATTTTGGAAAGATATTGGAATCGTTTGTTAATGGACAACTGGTGAACTATCTGGAGAGTAAGGAGTTGCTGGACCCTTCACAGTCGGGCTTTCATGCCGCCCATAGCACGGAGATGGCACTGGTCAAGGTCGCAGACAACACCAGGCTTGCCCTGGACAAACATCAAGCAACCATTCTTGTCCTCCTGGATCTGTCTGCGGCCTTTGACACCATCTCCCATCGCATTTTGATTCAACGGCTATGGGAGATTGGTTCAGCAGCTACCTATCTAATCGCACAACCACTGTGCAAGTGGGCAAGAATACAGCAAGTACTCGACCTGTCAAAAGGGGTGTTCCGCAGGGCTCTATTCTGAACCCTACGCTTTTTAATGTTTATATGGCGCCTTTGGCCAATGTGATCAGAGCGTTCGGCTTTGATGTTTTATCCTATGCCGACGACACTCAAATTCTGGTCACTCTTGGCCCTGATATTAACGAAACAAAAGTTTGCTTTAAAAACTGTATGATTGAGGTTAAGAACTGGATGGGCAGGAACCACCTGCAGCTAAATGGCAACAAATCAGAAGTCATGTTGTTTGGCAAGGCCGCTGAACATTGGACCCAGGACTAGTGGCCTGTATAGTTGGGCGACTGTCCAGCCCCCAAGGAATCGGTGCGCAATTTGGGTTTTCATATGGATAACAAACTCTCCATGAAAACTCAAATAAACCACATTAAAGGAACCTGTTTTGGAATCTTGCGCAGCCTGCGCAAAGTTTTCAAGTGGATACCAGCCGAAGCACGAAAACCCTTGGTACAGGGTCTCATTATAAATAGGCTGGACTACGGGAACTCGCTATTACTTGCAATAAATGAGCACCACCTGAAAAAGTTACAGGTCCTTGTTAGGAGAAGGGCCAACTTCCACGGGAGCGAAGACAAATCCCCACACCTCCAAGACACAGCAGCAGGAATGCACTAACAAGGTAGACCACACTCCTATCTGTTGTATCCTAAAAGTATGAGGGAATTTACCCAAGGAGTGTCCACCACTCTCCTCATACGTGGGGTAACAGAATAGTAGAAAAGGCGTCTCCGGGAGGGGTGGTCCAGGCTAGGAAACAAAGATCAAGTTAGGAATAGACACAATCCCTATGCTTACATGAAACACCATAAAACATTGACAAGTGTGATCACTCATGGATCTTACCCCAAGTGTAGATCGGGCCGGCGTCAACGATGAGTCCAGGCAATCAGGAAGGGGTCCAAACAGGACTCACGAAGGACTCAACACACCTCTGACGCAAAGCAAATGGTAAGGGTAGGTGAGGTGAACTGGCCGGCTGACTAAAGGGACCAGGCCAGCGGAGCAGTAACACCAAAACACCAGACAAAACACACACTAAACAGAAAGGGAGTGAGGGGCACCGACCGGCTGCACAGGGGGCGGATACAGCGGAGCAGCACCCACTCAGGAGGTGAGACACCCGGCCCCTAGGAGGATAGGGCGGAGCGCTCACTCTCAAGAGGAAAAAACCACTAAAGCAAAGGGGCAAACCAAAGAGGTAACAGTGGTAGCAAAACCAGTATAAAGCAGAGAGTGAACCGATAACGCCCGCAAAATGCGTGAGGAATAGCAGGGCGTCGCGTTCACTGAAAACGAAGCGGAAAAGAATACCGCTTTCACAACCAGACACCACACGCACACTCACAGGGCAGAAAAGCGAGTAGCAGAGGGTCAGGAGAATCAGGTATCAGGCGACTAGAAGACAGAGCCCAGCAGAGCTCTAGACGGCAGCAAAGCAACTCGAACAGGAACCAGGAAGTGGGAAGGGGGCGTGGTCACAGCAAGTAAGCCAAGCAATGATGGGAGGGCCCAGCTCCTCCTTATCCCACTTAGGGAGCGTCAGGAAAGTACGGATTTTGACGCTAAGGGGTCGACTGAAAATGCACGAACCAGAATGAAGCACACTTGCCAATGTTAATTCCTAACAGTCCTGCAGAACACTGCAGCGCGACTTGTTTTAGATTTACCACGAAGGTCGCCATCTGCCCCGTGCCTTAGAAGCCTACACTGGCTTCCTGTAAAAAAGCGAATCATGTTCAAAACATTGTGTTTGGCGCACAAAGAGATGTATGGGAATGGCCCTAAATACTGGTCCCGTAAACTCACCTGGTATGTGCCGAGTAGGCAACTTAGATCCAGCTCTGAGTCACTGCTCACCCCGCTGAGAATTCAAACTACCAGGAATGGGGGTCGTGCTTTCTCCTTTCTGGCACCTACCCTCTGGAACAAAATGCCCTTGAGCCTGCGTATGACTTCAGAACACATCTGTTTCCGCAAGAAACTCAAGACTTGGCTCTTTTGCTAACTCAGCTTTCCATCCCCCGTCAGAGCCGTCTGCAAGCGCCATGAGACTCTTTGGACGTGATATGTGCGTATTACAAATGTCCTGACTTGACTTGACTTGACAAGGACTCGAATTACAGGAGTCGTTCCAGCACCTAGGCTTATGACATCGTAGGATCACCCTGCAATGGGCGCAGGAGAATAGTGAGGCGTCGCAGTTTACGCTGACATTAAACAAGGTCCTGTGAATCGCTGTGCATGAGGGAGTGCAGCTAGAAACCAGCTTACACTGATTCCTGTGGGAATACTGAGGTATTAAGCATTGCACAAACTCATGTCCTCCGTGGGCTCTCATGCTAAATGGTTACTGGTGTAACACAATTCTGATACACCCAGAGTATTATCCAAATGGGACCCAGAACAGGCTGATACAGAATAACACTAGGGTGAGCATTAAGAGGAAATTGGCCCACTGCCATCTAGGAGCTAGAGATCATGTGCTCCTGAAGGACCGCCGGCCGGGCCGCAAGTCCCGTACACTGTACGAACTAGGAATGTGGGAGGTGACAACTGTGGGGGGCACAATGGTGACCACCTGCAGAGATGTAGATGCAGTCACTCAGAACATATCCTGGTTTAAACTGGTGGACACCCATGACAGTGTAAGAAGGGCCGCGGTAGAGAACCAGGAGGATCAAGACCTCACAGCAGCAGACAGGCCCTATGATCAATAACAGGAGGACGACCAGTCTCTGGATCAGGGTAGATGTGACAATCAAACAGCAGGTTCCCAAGGGGAAGTGAGCCAAAGAACTCCCTGACATGTCCCAAAGTCAGCACTACAACTTATTCCCACAGTCAGTACCAAGTCAGAGACTGAATGACTTTGTGTGCAAAATTGAGCCCTAGGAATCACAACAAAGTGGGGTAGGGATGTAGTGAGCCACCTGGCCACTACGGCCTGACCTGTGCACCCAGATGTAATGCACCTCACCCTCAGGCCGGGCGCGCCTGGAGTCTATAAATAAAGGGGCTCTTGACTGCGAGAGTTCTTTGCTTGTATCTATAGTCTGGTGTGCTGTGTCTTTTATTTTGTAACCCTGTGCTGTGGGTGTGGGCCTTTGTCTACGACCCACCCCACAATAGGCATAGTCTCTACTTCGGGGTATTTGGAATAGTTGTTGATCATTACCAGCCATCTGGTACAATTCCAAAGTCAGCACTGGTGCTTACCCACCAGGGCATTTGGTATAACTTCATCAACGATAGGCATAGGACAGGCACATTTCAATGGTTTTGACCACCTTCTCTAACAGCTCATCAAGTGGTGGAACCACACTTTATTTCAAATTTTGCCCATGATCTTGAACATTCCCTTATGAGCACCATCGGCCAGCTGAACAACACACATCACTAGGCTTTGTGGTATTATGAGTCTATGACCTCTCAGGAGATAGCCCGCTTAAAGGCTGGCAGTTCATATTAGAAGTAGTACAGAGAGGATGGTGTCTGTTGAGCATTCGAAGTTCTCCAAGTGGCATGTGTCTTCAAGCCACTAACGCCATCTGCAAGCAGTCGTCTGCTTTGGTGGCTCTCTGGATGTCGGCTAGTGACATGGGCTGTGACTGGGACCACTCCATGAAGTATCACACATATTCTTCTGTCTCTCTAGGAGCCTCTTCTTCTCCCGTGGCTGACCAGGGATGTTGCGATAGGTAATCCACCAGGTTCTGAGATCCTAGCTCGTACTCCAGGGAAAAGGAGTATCCCAGTAGTGGCAAAATCTACTTCTCGCCTTGGTAGTGGTTTGGATTCTGTCCATTGAAACAGAGGAATGAGCAGTTTGTAGTCAGTATGAATCACTAAAGGGTAGCCATAAAAGTACATATGAAAATATTGACACTCCCAATGGATGGCTTTGGCCTCCCTTTTAGGTTGGGAGTACTGTTGCCTGGTGCTACAAGAGCCCACCCACCACAGCTCTGTGTATGAGATAAAATTGCTGCTAGTCCCACTTATAGCTCCCTCTCTGTGTCAGATCAATGTAGGCTAGGGTGGTCTCAGCCGATAGAGCATCTTTGAGGTTTGGAATTGCCTCCACCTGCACCTCTTTCCAGACCCAATCGACTGGTACTTTTGTGTGCCCTCTGGCAGGATAGTGAAGGCTGCCAGATTCCTTCTGAAGCTCCACCAGTAATTGATCATGCCCCAAAAACTCATCACTTCAGTTACAGAGGGCTGGGCTTCTGCAGACTTGATATTTCTCCCCTTGGCAGTATCAGGTGCAGCCCCATCTGCTTAAAAATGTTACCCAAAGAAAGTGATGTGGGGTCTCAGGAACTCACATTTCTCCTTACCTTAAATAAATGAAAAGACATAGGGGCGTGGCTTAGCCGGCTGCAAGATGGCCGGACTTTAAGTGGGCTCTGCCGGCCAAGCCAAATATCTGCAATTATCCTCCAGACAACCGCTCTTACCTTGCCTGATTCCCTGCCGCCTTGGCTCCTGGGGTGTCTCTCCGTGTGTTTTGCAGCCACTGGCGGGTGCGGGGAGCAGAGATCTGCCGCCTGGCCTTGCGACGCTGTGCCTGGGCCCAGCCACCAACGAGGCCCGGTCTTCCACCCGCTGCTGGTGTGGCCTTCTGGGCCCGGGGGTCCATTGGCAGACGGCGGAGGACTTCATGCTGCTGTTCCCAGTGAGTGCTGCTGCGGCTGGGTCCGTCGCGGCGGGTTTGGGAGCCTGTACGCTGCACCACCCGGCCCGGGCCTCTCCGCTTAGCAGGCGCCTTCTCCCCTTGCCTCTGGCGCCCACTGCGGCGGCCCCGTGTGCCCTGGTCGGGTGACGGGGCTGCGTGCTACCCGCGACTCCCCACTGCATAAGTGTCCTGGCTGGCGCGTCCTTCCGGCTCCCCGTAGGGTTGCTTAAGTACAGCTGGCGCCCTCCCGGCTCCCCCCGTAGTGTTGCGCAAGTACAGCGGTGTTAGAAACGGGATCTCTGGCTGGCCAAGGCTTGCGCCAACGTCAGTCAGAGACCACCACTTCCAAGGTCAGGGCAAGGGAGTTACACACCAAGACAACCCCTGCTCACCCTCTAGGTAACGTGACGCGAGCAGCAAGGCTAATCTCGGAGGCGATGTGTAAAGCGTTTGCGCGCGCACCCCAGCGACAACACCCTAGGCCCACCACAAAGGAAACTCCACACAAGGTTATATCAAAAATAGCCTTTGTATTATAATAATAAAAACACATTAGATAACACACACACTTTACAATGTGCCAACAGGCACGGGCAAGATTTACAAGGGATTATGTACAGGACAGGGCCACCTGGACCACTGTCAGGGGTATGCACTTTTTAGAAATAACACTTGTAGGTATAACACTTACCACATAAACATATAATGAATGTAGCACACAAAATAGTTACATGTAGCACACAACCAGGACTTCCTGGTAAAGGGAAAATACCTCCTACGCCACCCTAAACACTGTAGGGAAATCACGCAGGGAACTAGGACCTTATCATCAGGACCTATGGAAGGAAAACCTATCACCTAAGCAGGTCACATTTAGCAAAGGGAAGGAAACCTAAAATAATCACCTAAGCAGGTCACATTTAGCAAAGGTAATATCAAACAATCCTCTAAGCAGGTCACTTTTAGCAAAGGGGATAAAAACATAAACAATTACCTAAGCAGGTCACTTTTAGCAAAGGTAAAAATAAACATTCCTCTAAGCAGGTCACTTTTAGCAAAGGGGAATAAAAACAAAGAATCACCTAAGCAGGTCACTTTTAGCAAAGGTAATTACAAACAATTGCACATGAAACATTAAAACACCTTCAGAGGTGCAGGTAGGGCATCTGCGCAGAAATCAAATTAGCAGTGAATCCTAAATTGCGCAGGGTGCACGTAGCACAACACTAGAATTGTCCCCCAGGCCAACTGGCCTCGAAAGGGCTGGAATGCCCTGAGTCTCAATGTCAGGGGAGGCTGCGCAGGCAGCACAGAACAACAGCCTAAACGTAGCAACTGTCAACTAAGTGCTGGACAGTTGTGAATCGCAGGTAGGCAAACGTTGGAGCCACGTGGGCTCAAGAACACTGGTGGGGAGGAGACACTGTGTGGGAGCCTCGGGGCTACTGACCACACTCGTGTCCCAAGAGCCTCTCTGGCTCGCAAAACAAATGTGGGCTTTGACTAGCGCAGAATGCCCTGGCTCCTTTGGCCGGGCAGCGACAATCTGCCCCGATATGCCCTCTCTCCCTCTTGGCACTAGAGGGACTTGCCAAACAAAGGGGGGCGCCTCGAGCCTCGCTGGGCTCTAATAAAACAATGCAGGTTCGGGACTGACGAGACCTCTGGAGCCCTCGTGGCTCCCAGCAAGAAGTGCCTCGTAGCTCGTTGGAGCGGCCCTCTGCCAACCGGGGCCGCTCTAAATATGCATAAAGGACCCTGTCCCCGCACTCACCGGTACCTCGTTGGTGCTGCGGAGGGGGGGGGGCAGGAACACCGCTGGCTCTCCTCGCGCTGCTTGGCTCTCCTTCACTCGGGGAGCCTCGAGGACGGGGCCGGCTGCTCCTCTCGTGCTCCCGCCTGGACCCGTCTCCTCTGCACGCTGCCTGACTTCCGCTGGGGCCGCCAATGGCAGCGCGGCCCTGGGGGTCAGGAGGCGGGACTTCCGGGTCGCTCTAGGCAGCGGCCCGGCAACGGTTTCCAAGGCTCCTGGGCTGCGGCGGTGATCACGGGCGGCCAATGCCGGGTGGGCACCGGCTTGTAAATACCAAAATAAAACCGGGGCAATGCCGGGTGGGCTCCGGCTTTAAATAATTAAAGAAAACGGGCAAATGCGGCGTGGCAGCCGCTTGGTAATAAAAATAACAGCGCTCTGAGCGCTAAGTCAATTTCGGCGCTCCGAGGCGCCAGGGGGCAAAGCAAAGCGCTATTGAGCGCTGGGGCAAGAATAAAGTGCTCCTAGCGCTATAACCCAAATAGAGCGCTCCCAAGCGCTAGGCAGTAAAAATAAAGCGCACCCAGCGCTAGCAGCAGGAAGGAAGCGCTCTTCAGCGCTAGGGGCACAAGCCAAGCCCCAGCAAGGTCTGGAGGCAGGCAGGGGGGCAAGGCAGGGCCAGAGCCAGCACACTGGGTCTCCAGGCAGGGAGACAAGCCAAGTGGCGGTCCTCCTGGCCCCAGCAACAGCAACAGCCCCCTCTGGCAAGATCCAAAGTAGAACAAATTCTGTGGGGACACAGCCCCATTTTTATACTGTGAAATCCTTTGTTTGGAGGTGCAGGGTGGGGGGAAACCAGTTGCAGCTGGCTTGGGAGTACCCTTGATGGCCCAACCACCCCTTTCATTCACTGGGGAGGCTTGGGTCGTTAGACAAACCACAGGGGGCGGAGCCAGCATTGTGTGGGGAAAAACCCAGCCCATCCAGGACCCAGGTGCACTCCTCCCACACATCACTCATGCTGATCTCACACTCACCACCGGGCAGACCCATCCAGACTTCCTGGAGCCTGGCATGCCAGCCAGCTCCAGCCAATCACGCTCCAGTATCCTCACTGCTCACATACATCAATGTCCAGAAGTAGCACTTCCCTTCTAGACACATACAAGCCGCACATACCATTGCGCAGCATTCATTCTCACGAGTTCATACATACCAAACTCGAGCCTGCACTCCCCACACATCAGGAACTACCAGGGACACACACATTCCCCATGCATTCCTATGGGAGGGCAGGCCAGCCATACTACACGCACGCACTTTCACTCTGGGACACAGGGAAAAAGTGCGCAGAGACCCAAAAATCACTACACAGGGTCACAAATAAAAGCAAAAAGATTAGGGGTGAACCTGCCCTAAGGCCCAAGTCCAACACGACCCCCTTCCAGCCAAAACGCAGGGCAGACCAATCACCACTGTGATGGACTTCCCTGCTTGGGGCGATAAAACAAGGACGCGGGCCCACAACTGCAGGGACACCCTCCTGTTTTACGCCACGGTGAACCCCTAGGGTTCCTTCTAAAACTACTGTAGGGACTAACTGGGGTACCCCACTGGTACTCTCCAGCTGCCCTCGGCCAGGACCAGGCCCTAGACCACCCAGGTACCACTGGATCCTGCCTACTCACAAAGTGGGGGGTAGTAACCCCTGGCACATAATAGCCATTCTCCACCCTTCCTGTCTGCAAGACAGGGCTAGACTGCCACTGGTTCTCCAGCCTAGGGTCTACAACCTTAGGTGGACCAGGAGTCTCAGGGAAGGCTCTCCTCCCCCTACCTCTTCTTCTCGGGTTCCTCCTCCTCCTGCGAGGGGTCCCCTCTAAACAACATTCTCCCAACCTGGGGTTTAACCCCTCAGGTTGCACCGGGGTCAGAGGTGGGCTCTCCCATCCTCTGCACCCCCTTCCAGAGTCCTGCTCCCTCCCAACCGGGGCGGTACCTCTGGAAAAAGAACTGGTCAGGACACTGATTACAGTAGTCCCACCCTTCAGGTCAGGCGGATCCTGAACCTGGCCTTCCAACCTCTGGTCTAGAACCTTTGGTGGAACCAATGCCTGGCACTCCAGGACTTCTGGGGACTCACATACTATCCCCCAATCACTCCTTTCGCTAGACTCCTGTACCCTCCCCACTGGAGCGGTACTGCCAGACTCTAGAACCATAGAAGCTCCACTTACAGATGCTCCAGGTCCTCTACACACTAGGAGATCTCCCTCAAGTGAACTAACAGGCAAGTCTAGGTTCCCATCCTGGTGTTCCCTAAAGAAACCATCCAGGCTCTGTGACAGGGCTTCGGGCGTCTGGGGACTCTCGGTCACACACTCACTCCTGCTCCACTGAGACAGGCAGTCAGCCCCTACACCCTCCTCACTAACTTGGGACCTAGCTGGGCTACTCTCACCCTCCTCCACCACACTGGGCTGGAGGACACCTGACCCACTACTGTTGGAATCACTCACTATGACTCTAAAGAACCTCTCGCACTTTCCCATCGGTCGGCTTCCTCTGCCAGCTCATATGGTTCAGACAATCCACACCCTAACAGGTGTTGGCGCAATTCTGGATAAACAACACTGAGCAACTGCTCTTTGGCAATCACATCAAACAAGATGTCCCAATCACATTTTGTGGGACCCCGTAACCAATCACACTGTGCTACACAACAGTCATCCTGAAAATCTTCCCAAGACTGGTGAGGTGGTTTCCTAAGGTTCCGGAACTTCAACCTACACTCCTCTTCTCGGGAAACAGGTACCATACTCGGGGAACTGGGAGTGGGACTGTCTACACTAACATTTAAATAGCTGCCACCACTGGATTCAACCCTCCCTGGGGAATCCAGAAAACCATAACTGCACTCAGGGGGTAACCTACCCTCTAGGGTTACCTTCTCCCTGAACAAGGCCCTTTCAGCCTCTAGCTTGGCGTGCTCCAACCTGAGCTGTTCCATCGCTAGCTGATGCTCCCGCTCTTCCCTCCTATCCAACCACTCCTCTGGGGACAGGACAAGGGATGGGGCGCTGGTACTGACACTGGACTCAGCAAGGGACTCCCTACCTATGGGGTCCTCACTATCTGCTGATATCCATCCACTGTCATCATCATACAACTCACATTCTTCAGGGCTCTCCACAGACTCACCACCCTCATGGCGTGCGGCCCGGGCCCTATCTCTCTCACTGCGCTCAAGATCCCACTGACCCTTTTGCCATAGGATCAGGCTGCTCCTAAGTTCTGACTGAGTATCTGACTCATCCACCCCTATGTCTCTCTCTTCACAGAATCTGACCAACTCCAACATACTGTATCTAAACAGATCACAGAAATCAAAAGTAGGCTCCATTTTGGCGGACGTTCTCAAGAAGAGTTTGACACAGGGAACCTGGGGGTCTGAGCTTACACAGGAGTACACAATTACAAAAATCAGCAAGATTCCTATCTCAGAGAACTTGCACTCCACTGTCCAGTGTAACACAACACTCATTCACACACAACCCTCCCCTCGGACCGGTAAGGCAGTTTCTACCACCCCTGATTTTCTCAACTTGACCACAAGTGACACAGGTACCAAACTCTGGGAGCAGGGCGGGGAACAGGGTACTGGACAAAATACAAAATGACACCTTTCAGGAGAAGCAAAACTGAACTTCCCTAAAAAACAATAATCCCCAAAATGTGGTTATCTAAAATTGCAGAGTTTTGTAGTGTGGCCTGTCGCCACTGTGGTACAGCGCAAACGCAAGTCCAATCCGCACCGCTAGCCACCAATGTTAGAAACGGGACCCCCGGCCGGCCACGGCTCACGCCAAGTCAGTCAGGGATCGCCATTTCTAAGGTCAGGGCAAGGGAGTTACACACCAAGACAACCCCTGCTCACCCTCTAGGTAACGTGACGCGAGCAGCAAGGCTAATCTCGGAGGCGATGTGTAAAGCGTTTGCGCGCGCACCCCAGCGACAACACCCTAGGCCCACCACAAAGGAAACTCCACACAAGGTTATATCAAAAATAGCCTTTGTATTATAATAATAAAAACACATTAGATAACACACACACTTTACAATGTGCCAACAGGCACGGGCAAGATTTACAAGGGATTATGTACAGGACAGGGCCACCTGGACCACTGTCAGGGGTATGCACTTTTTAGAAATAACACTTGTAGGTATAACACTTAGCACATAAACATATAATGAATGTAGCACACAAAATAGTTACATGTAGCACACAACCAGGACTTCCTGGTAAAGGGAAAATACCTCCTACGCCACCCTAAACACTGTAGGGAAATCACGCAGGGAACTAGGACCTTATCATCAGGACCTATGGAAGGAAAACCTATCACCTAAGCAGGTCACATTTAGCAAAGGGAAGGAAACCTAAAATAATCACCTAAGCAGGTCACATTTAGCAAAGGTAATATCAAACAATCCTCTAAGCAGGTCACTTTTAGCAAAGGGGATAAAAACATAAACAATTACTTAAGCAGGTCACTTTTAGCAAAGGTAAAAATAAACATTCCTCTAAGCAGGTCACTTTTAGCAAAGGGGAATAAAAACAAAGAATCACCTAAGCAGGTCACTTTTAGCAAAGGTAATTACAAACAATTGCACATGAAACATTAAAACACCTTCAGAGGTGCAGGTAGGGCATCTGCGCAGAAATCAAATTAGCAGTGAATCCTAAATTGCGCAGGGTGCACGTAGCACAACACTAGAATTGTCCCCCAGGCCAACTGGCCTCGAAAGGGCTGGAATGCCCTGAGTCTCAATGTCAGGGGAGGCTGCGCAGGCAGCACAGAACAACAGCTTAAACGTAGCAACTGTCCACTAAGTGCTGGACAGTTGTGAATCACAGGTAGGCAAACGTTGGAGCCACGTGGGCTCAAGAACACTGGTGGGGAGGAGACACTGTGTGGGAGCCTCGGGGCTACTGACCACACTCGTGTCCCAAGAGCCTCTCTGGCTCGCAAAACAAATGTGGGCTTTGACTAGCGCAGAATGCCCTGGCTCCTTTGGCCGGGCAGCGACAATCTGCCCCGATATGCCCTCTCTCCCTCCTGGCACTAGAGGGACTTGCCAAACAAAGGGGGGCGCCTCGAGCCTCGCTGGGCTCTAATAAAACAATGCAGGCTCGGGACTGACGAGACCTCTGGAGCCCTCGTGGCTCCCAGCAAGAAGTGCCTCGTAGCTCGTTGGAGCGGCCTTCTGCCAACCGGGGCCGCTCTAAATATGCATAAAGGACCCTGTCCCCGCACTCACCGGTACCTCGTTGGTGCTGCGGAGGGGGGGGGGGGCAGGAACACCGCTGGCTCTCCTCGTGCTGCTGGGCTCTCCTTCACTCGGGGAGCCTCGAGGACGGGGCCGGCTGCTCCTCTCGTGCTCCCGCCTGGACCCGTCTCCTCTGCACGCTGCCTGACTTCCGCTGGGGCCGCCAATGGCAGCGCGGCCCTGGGGGTCAGGAGGCGGGACTTCCGGGTCGCTCTAGGCAGCGGCCCGGCAACGGTTTCCAAGGCTCCTGGGCTGCGGCGGTGATCACGGGCGGCCAATGCCGGGTGGGCACCGGCTTGTAAATACCAAAATAAAACCGGGGCAATGCCGGGTGGGCTCCGGCTTTAAATAATTAAAGAAAACGGGCAAATGCGGCGTGGCAGCCGCTTGGTAATAAAAATAACAGCGCTCTGAGCGCTAAGTCAATTTCGGCGCTCCGAGGCGCCAGGGGGCAAAGCAAAGCGCTATTGAGCGCTGGGGCAAGAATAAAGCGCTCCTAGCGCTATAACCCAAATAGAGCGCTCCCAAGCGCTAGGCAGTAAAAATAAAGCGCACCCAGCGCTAGCAGCAGGAAGGAAGCGCTCTTCAGCGCTAGGGGCACAAGCCAAGCCCCAGCAAGGTCTGGAGGCAGGCAGGGGGGCAAGGCAGGGCCAGAGCCAGCACACTGGGTCTCCAGGCAGGGAGACAAGCCAAGTGGCGGTCCTCCTGGCCCCAGCAACAGCCCCCTCTGGCAAGATCCAAAGTAGAACAACTTCTGTGGGGACACAGCCCCATTTTTATACTGGGAAATCCTTTGTTTGGAGGTGCAGGGTGGGGGGAAACCAGTTGCAGCTGGCTTGGGAGTACCCTTGATGGCCCAACCACCCCTTTCATTCACTGGGGAGGCTTGGGTCGTTAGACAAACCACAGGGGGGCGGAGCCAGCATTGTGTGGGGAAAAACCCAGCCCATCCAGGACCCAGGTGCACTCCTCCCACACATCACTCATGCTGATCTCACACTCACCACCGGGCAGACCCATCCAGACTTCCTGGAGCCTGGCATGCCAGCCAGCTCCAGCCAATCACGCTCCAGTATCCTCACTGCACTCATACATCAATGTCCAGAAGTAGCACTTCCCTTCCAGACACATACAAGCCGCACATACCATTGCGCAGCATTCATTCTCACGAGTTCATACATACCAAACTCGAGCCTGCACTCCCCACACATCAGGAACTACCAGGGACACACACATTCCCCATGCATTCCTATGGGAGGGCAGGCCAGCCATACTACACGCACGCACTTTCACTCTGGGACACAGGGAAAAAGTGCGCAGAGTCCCAAAAATCACTACACAGGGTCACAAATAAAAGCAAAAAGATTAGGGGTGAACCTGCCCTAAGGCCCAAGTCCAACAAGCGGGCACCCTCAATCCTCCTGGTGGCCTCTCCTATTGCTCTCCTACGCACTGCTGCACCACCTAGGCCTCCTCGTGGCCGCATCAGCCCCTGCTCCATTGGGGATTCCGGTCATGGGCCCAGCTTGCCTTCACTACCTGCCTGGGGTTCTCTCGCCCTGGGGGCGCGACACAGCCTCGCTGCTTGCCCTTCTGCGACCGGGGCTGTCTGCAACACAAGATCCTCGGCCCCCGGACTGCTGGCCTCGACCATGGCACATTCCTGCAAACTACCCAGCCGCAGCGCTCCCTGGCCTCTTCAATCTTCTGGCCCGTCGCTCCACGGCGCCAACCATCCCTGCTGGGGCCTCCGCAGCGGAGCTGGAGTGTGCAGTCTACACAGGGGTGCCCTCTGCCTCATACTCCTGACGTGCCATCCTTCGCTATTCCCACTTCCTACTGGCCTGTGACACAGAACCCACGCTGGGGGCCGTCTGTCCCCCTTGCCATCCTGTGACATCAAATCTGTGCCCTTGGCACTCGTAAACTGCACTTGGTGGACCACACCTACTGCACTATTACACCAGGCGCCGTCTTGACCTTTCACACCCAACGTGCCCTAGCGGAGTTCACGTTGGCATCGTGCCACCCTGTCTGTTGCCTACCGCCGGGCCCCCTGGACTCTGCGGGCATTTGCCACACCTCACAGCCCGAAGTGGCGAGTCCTCCTCTGGACGCCATCGTGTGTGCGAGGTCTGTCTTTGCCTTTTCACCGGCCTGCCATCCTGGTGTATGCACCCTGTGACAAGTCCTCTCGTCACCTTGCTGCCTCTGTGGTTTTCAGTGACTGTTTGCCCCTGGTGGCCTGCATTGGAAACACCTCTTGATACCCTGCCACTCCCTTATTGTTGGCTCAGTTGCTTTTGGTCTGTGGCTTATCTGCTGCAGCCTCAGTCGTGCTCCTTCCTGCCTGTTAACTTTCTCGTGTTTTCTGGCTGCGGGCCCCTACCTGCTTCCAATGGACATGGGGAGAACTGATCCTCAGCAGCCCAAGATCGCCTTTGAACAGCGCAGCTCGACGCACCAGGATGGCGCAAGCTCTGATGGTGGCGATCCCGCTGCCATCACGGAGGAAATGAAAGCAATTATGCTCGATGTAAAATCCACGGTCACTGGTATTGCAGCCCAAGCTTGATCAGCTGTTCGCCCGACTGGATTCTGTTAAGTTGAATCTCACGACGCTTGTCTCCTGCATGTCGAATCCAGGGTCTCTGATGCCGAAGACGCTGCCACTCAAGATCATCAAAAATTGCTACAGATGGACAAAATTCTCAACCTTATCCAGAATAAAAACAAGGATTTGAAGGCGCGCTACCGGAGGAGCAACATCCGCATCACGGGAGTACCCGAATCCAACAATATCTCCCGCATGGAGGACTTTGTGGAACAGCTCATTAGGGAACTCTTTGGCGACGGCCTCTCCCCAGTCTTCATTGTCGAGCGCGCGCACCGCTCCCTTGGCCCCCGTCCTGGCCCTGGATTGCCGGCTCGCCCCATCATTGCCAAAATCCTGAATTTCAGAGACCACAACATCATCTCCTCCCAGCAAAGCGGATCCTCCAAAAGCACGACGTCTCCTACTCCCTTGCCTACCCCCCGAAGCTGCGGGTCCGGCATGTTTCTAAAACGATTGTCTTCCCGGACCCTAAAGATGCCCTCGCCTTTGCCAAAAAACTGGACAGGTCGCATCGCTCTTCACCTGTTGACTCTCAGGCCACTGCAGCTGACCGTCTTAGTGATAATGATTGACTGGCTGTGTCTTAACTCTTGATTATTGTTTGCAATTTTTGTGGCTCCTGGGCTTACTCTACATTG
The DNA here is from genome assembly GCF_964261635.1 of Lissotriton helveticus. Classification (NCBI taxonomy): domain Eukaryota; kingdom Metazoa; phylum Chordata; class Amphibia; order Caudata; family Salamandridae; genus Lissotriton; species Lissotriton helveticus. The sequence continues at coordinate 809,383,972 of NC_136072.1, read as the reverse complement.
GTTCTCTATGTTGCTCTAGACTCCTGGTATTTGCCTCTCCTGGCCCTCACGTAGGGGCTTCCGTTCTTCTGCCATTTGGAAAGATTTTCATGGTTGTCTGACATGCTTGGGGCTTGGCCACCTTGCCTTTTTGGCAAGGGTGTATGCTGAGCGACGCCATGCCCCCACGGGATAATTCCCTTGCTTGAAGCTGTCTCTCCCCTTCCTAGTTGTAGGTTCCTGCGGTGGGTATGGGTGGAATCTCAGCCTGATTGGGGGGTTGGAGTGGGGGTGGTGGGTCTCCTGGGGTTGTTTTTTGGGTTGGGTGGGCTGGGAGGTTGGGTCAAGGGTATCTGGGGACTGTTGCCTCTAACTGGGGTTTTGTTGTTTGTTCTCGCATTGTTCTATGCTATTCGTCTATTCGCAACACGTCTTTTTCACCTGATGTAATCGCCACCATGTCATTTTTATGCAGTTTTATTGCTTGTTCCTCAGCTCTCCTGGGGGGCCCCTTTTCTAGGCATTATGGTTGTGACACCTGTTTTGCGCCTCCATATTTATTGCACTGGCCGTGTTCTTGCACCTCCGGCTGCAGCTCTGCTTGCACCGCTGAGCACCATCTTTCCCCCTCACTCACTTGTTTACTATCCTTCTACCTGACACGGCACTATGACGGACACTGTCCTTTGGACCTGGAACGTCCGGGGGCTTAACAACCACCGTAAGGCGCGGCTGGTCCATGCCCACCTTATTCGTCATAGGGTGGACATCTGTTTTTTACAGGAAACCCATCTCATGCCGCCACGTCCTCTAGGCTCATTTCCTGACAATGAGGAGAGATACACTCCTCTTATTATTCTAACTATTCCCGGGGGTGTCCATCCTGTTACCTAAGGGGCTCCCCTGGCAGACCTCACAGGTGGTTATTGACCCTGGGGGTCGCTTTGTGGTGCTCCACGGCACGCTCTGTGCTCAGCCTCTGACACTCGCCGCCCTGTATGGTCCTAACCGTGATGACCCTGATTTTTTCACACAATTTTAGCACCACATTTTTGCACTTGGCTCTGCTGCGCTCCTCAGGGGTGTGGACTTTAATTTTAATGTTACGCTTTCTTCTTCCCTCGATCGATCCAGCCCCGTACCCTTCACCTGCGCGCCACCACCCTCCTCAATTCCATTCTCGCTGACAATTCCTTGTACGATACATGGCGTCATACTCGCCCGACACGCGTGAGGGAACCTGTGTCACTGGCTTCCGTGGCTGCTGGTCTCGCTTGGACCTCTGGATAACTACCCCAGATGCTTTGGCTTGGCTCACCTCTGTCGATGACATGGCGCGCACCCTCTCTGATCATGCTCCTGTTCGCTTATGCTTGTGCCTTCCCCACTCTTCCTGCCGTGCCTTTTCCTGGGGGCTTCCCCCTAACGATCTCCGAGATTCTGTATTCTGCGATGAAATCCAGACCGCAATCACGAACTACTTCGAACTTAATGAGGGTTCGGTAGATTTACCGTCCACACTGTGGGAGAGTTTTAAAGTCGTAATTCGTGGCGAGTGTATTTGTAAACAGTCAGGCATTCTTCGTTCCATTCGCGGCACTCTTAGCAAACTGAAAAGAGAGATTCAGGATCTTGACTCTTCTCATGCCCAGGACCCCAATCCTGATAAGCTCGCCCAGATCCGGGGGAAATTTACAGATTTCGCCGGTACGGTCAATAGAGAACTTTCCTTTCTCGGTAGGGAGGCTCCGGCCTGCTATTTCTGTGAGGGTGATCTCCCCGGCAAAACCCTGGCCAACCTTCTTCGCCCGCTTCGGGCGGCATCTTATATTAACGTCCTCCGCGATGGCGGTCCTGACCATACAGCTTCACCCGACGAAATCAAAGCGTGCTTTATTTCATTCTACACGCAACTTTATACGGCCGGCTCAGTCCCTTCGCATGAGCTCCTTGATCAATATTTCGATACCCTCCAACTGTTATGGCTGGGAAATCCCCATTGGGAGTTCCTAGACGAGCCTTTCTCCAAAGAAGAGATTCTAGTCCCCCACCTAGCCGCCATGTAAAATGAGTCCTTCGAGACTGGACAGCTCCCCCCTAAGCTTCCCGAGGCGTTGCTCACCTTGCTCTTAAAGCCTGATAAATCACCCGACTCACGGGACTCTCACCGCCTCCTGTCACTAATAAACACGGACAACAAAATATTTGCCAAATTGCTCGCTTCGCGCCTTCTCCCCCTCATGCCGCTTATCGCTCGCCCGGATCAGTCCGGTTTTATCTCTGGCCAGGCCACCTCCCATAACCTCCAGACCATTTTTTTCAGTTCTTCATCAAATAAATCCAGCGCTTCCGGCAGTGGCGGCCCTGCTAGACGCCACTAAAGCCTTTGACACCCGAGAGTGGCCCTTCCTATTTTATCTTTTCCCTCGCTTGGGTTTCAGTCTGGTTTTTATACGTAAAGTGCTGCTCCTCTATACTCTTCCCACCGCCTGCCTTGGACTCATCAGCCAAATCTCTGACCCCTTCCCCATCGAGCGTGGCACACGGCAGGGCTGTCCGTTGCCGCCAATGCTATTTGCCATTGCAATGGAGCATCTCACAGCTCGACTCTGCCAACATCACACCCAGAGGGGCATCGGCTTTGAGTCCCGCGCTTTGCTTGTCTCTATGTATGCGGATGATGTTACTTTAAACATCCGTCACCCTCAGGAGAACCTCAGTTCTCTAGCTCGTGAGGTAATATGCTTTGGCGGGTATTCCGGCATCCAGGCGAACTGGAACAAGTCTGTGCTGTCTCCTCTCACCGACGCTACAATGCTCTTTGATCCGGATTATCTATTTGTGTGGGCAACTGAGCCCCCTAGGCATCTGGGGATCTAGTTGAGTAGGGACGTTGACGAACCCTGGAGAGCTAACTTCGGCCGTGTGGTGGACTGGTTGGAATCCAAAATTTGCCTCTGGAGTCATTTGCCAGTCTCTTTAGCCAGTCGCATAGCAATTGCCAAGATGGTGGTGCTCCCTAAGTTTTTATATTTATTCCTCAATATCCCCATCTCCCTCACCGCTCATTTTTTCGTAAACTTCGCTCCCTAGTGATCACTCTAATTTGGGCGGCCGTCAATCCAGGATTGCATATAATATTTTAACCCTTCCTATGTCGCGAGGTGGTCTCGGTGCCCCTCACCTCAGACTCTATGCCCTCAGCACCCAGGCTAGCTTTCTCCACTTCTGGCTTCACCCCACTCCGTTCCAGCCCCATGCCGCGGTTGAGACTGACCTGGCTGCCCGTGGCCGCTTACCACCGCCCTGTTTGCTCCAGCGAGGCCTCCGCGAGCTGAGGTCGATACGGTTAAGACCCTCCGCTGGACTTGGGAGGGGCTCCGGAAATTTTGAGGTTCAGACATGCTCTCTGCAGCTGCGATGCTCATTGCTCACCACCCGGCCTTCCCTCCTCTTCAATCTTCGGGGATGGCGAAACTCTCTACTTATCTCGGGCTCTCCACAGTGTCCGATCTCTATCCATCCTGAGAACACATTCTGTACACTTGCTACTGGTTCTGGCCCTTTGGACACTGCTTTACTATCAGCTCCGGGCGGTCTGTAAGAAGGTTCAACCCTCTTTCCCCCAGCCTCTCCCCTCGATGGCAACTCAACATTTTCCTTACACATCCTCTGCCCTTATGAAACTGGTCACAAAAATGTATGCTTGCACACAGGCAGCCTCCACCCATCTCTACAGACAGGGCACGCATGGCGTCGGGGTGGACCTAGGCATCGAAATTTCCAAAGCAGACTGGCTGTATTGCTGCACTCAGTTAAAACGCCTCCCCCCCGCCCCCCAACTATCGTCTGCGCCTTATTCACTTTAAGTATTTGCACAGGCTCTATCGGACCCCTGTACAACTACACAAGATGGGACTCATTGTTAGCGACAGGTGCCTGCGCTGCTTAGCGCCCGCTGCCAACTTATCGCACCTCGCCTGGCTGTGCCTCAAGGTCTCTGCTTATTGGCGCAAGGTATGCGCTGTTATTTCTGAGATCACCTCCTCTCCGTTCCAACCTGACCCTCTGCTTTGCCTTTTAGGCTTCGTCAAATTCTGTCCAAACTCCTCCTGCAAACTGATTGCTATGTTATTAGTTCTTGCGCAGCACAGGGTTTCCATGTGCTGGAGTCGCCGGCCCGCAACGACGGTGGCCCTTTGGCTTGAAGATGCTTCACGTTGCCAGACCCTCCTGTCCGAATTCTGGGACCTTATGCCTGCCAGATACCGCCATTTGGATATTTGGGGCCCGCTTATCTCCTACCTCCTTAGTCACACTTCCCAGCACCCGGCAACCTCTCCCGCGCTCCATGCCAGCACCCTGCCCGTGCCGGCCGCCGGTGAAGGTCAATGAATCTCCCCTTCCTTTCCTGAATCTCAGTGTTCCCCTCTCCGTTTTTCACACATGGTGCAGTGCAAGTATTTTTCTCTTCTTTGGTTCTGGTATCTCCCCGACTTAATGAATTGACATTGCTTTTTTCTTTTTTGTTGTATATGTACGTGGTAACCTTTGATCTTTTCTGTTGTATCGCAGTGCATATTACCTTGTTATGGTGCAACACTGTAATTTTGATGTGTCTCATCCTCAAAAAGGTTTTAAAAATAAATAAATAAATGAAAAGACAAGAGGTGTTTGGTAAAACAGGAACAACTTAGTTTAATTAAATGCTGCAGACAGGAAAGCCTCAACAGAATGTGTCTGGTCAAAGTCTCTCTGTGTACGAAGTTTTGGTCACTGTTATATACAGTTCATGAGGTACAATAAAGCAATTTTCTACATTCCAGAAAAGCATCTCAGCCACAAATCACAAATGTGTGTATCTGATAAGGACACAGATGGCTCTCGACGTCAGGAAGAGCTAGTGGGTATGTGTCTAGATGTCCGGCATGAGGAGCATGTGATCACTACTTGTGGTGTGCATGCTGTGTCCTGATTAATTGGGTTTTTCTATCTACATTTTTTATTGGGGCAAATTTTCTCTGACCTGTTTGTAGTGCAACTATCTGTTTGTGGGATCGATCAGGGTTTTCCCTGGGGGCGCATTTGTCTTCACGTTAAGAGAGATCCCACCTGTGACCTGGTATTCGATAGGCCTGGGTGTGGGTTGTATAACTTGTCCAACCACGTATCTCTGACACAGGGTTGATGGGAAGGTCACCTTGGGTGAATCCAACAGCAATGATATAAGTTCATTGAAACTCTTGAAAATAATATTTCAGTCACTGGTATAATTTTTATCGTCATCTTTAGCATTGTACATTGGGCTGTTAGATCATACATTGACATTCTTCTTACCGGTATTAACACTTTTTGCTTAGGTCATAACATACCTCAGCATTGTTGTTACTGGTAACACTATCGTTATTTGAGCATGGATTATGGCATACATTGATCTCGTCATTGGTGTTGGTGCTACTGTGCGGGTACAGGTTATGAGACATACATTAACATTGCATTGACGGGCACTGACATGGTCGTACGAGCACGGATTGTGGCATACATTGACATTGCATTTATTGGTATTGCCACTGTCAGACCTGCACACATCATGGTAATCACTGACATCGTATTCATCCATTCCAACACCTTCTTGAGGCGGTCTACTTTTGTAGTAGGAATGCTAAGTGTTGACTAAATCACTTGTAGCTTCTTAGCAGTGCCGCAACTCGCCAACATGCCTATTATTATTTATTTTTTAATTACATTTTTTAGGCCCATAAATCATCCCTATAGGGATCTCTAGGCACTGTTACAGTGTGGGAGCAAAGAAGAGTTAGACTACTGAGAGAAGATCCAGGTTTTCAGACGTTTTTTGAATGTGGTGAAGTCCAAACATGCTCGGATAGATAAAGGTAACCTATTCCGATGGTAAGGGGCCAGAAATGAGAAGGAGCCATCTTCGTGCCTCGTTGTTCTGATGCATTTTGGGAATAGGAGCATTAGATCACTCAATCTGAGCTGCAGTGCCAGGTTGTATTATTGAAGTTTCTGCCTCAGGAAGAGAGGACCTTTCTTTCCCCTGCAGGGTCTTACACACCAGGCAGAGAAGTTTAAAGAGGGCACGTTTTTTTAATTGGAAGCCAGTGCAGGGAATATAGAGAGGGCTCGGAGGGGGAACGGGGTGGGAGATTTAATATCAATCTGACTGCCGAGTTCTGCACTACTTGGAGCCTGGCCAGAAGGCCTTCACTACTACCCACCATGAGGGTATTGCCGTAGTCCATGTAGCTCATTATTAGTGCCTGTACCAGGTTTCAGACACTCTTTTGACATGCTCCTTCAGGGTGAGCTTATCATCCATCATTATTCCTAGATTCCTTGTACATTTTTTTGGGGTAGGTGGGGAGCCTAGCTCGGGAGGACACCAATCCTCTGACCAAGCCGTATGTACCTCCCCGAACAGGAGGATCTCTGTTTTGGTCATGTTCAGTTGAAGACAGTTCTCGGACATCCACAATGCTACTGTCAGTAAGCAGTGTTTAAATCTTGCTTTGGTCAGGGTGGGGTCATGGTCCATGGTGATGATCAGTTGTATATCAACAGGCATAGGAAATGGTTCAAAACCATAAAATCTAATGAGTTGTGCTAAGGGGGCCATATACACATTAAACAGTGTCGGGCTCAAGATTTAGCCCTGTGGCACCCCTTATCCAAAGACGATGATGATGCTGATGTGTACTCGCCCAACTGGACCTGGTTTGTGTGTTCTGACAGGAAGTTGATTAGCCATTCGAGTGCTTTGTCTCTGATACCAAACTCCCCAAGTCTATGCACTTAAGATATGATGGGAGATTGTATTGAATGCAGCTAACAGGTCTAAAAGAACCAATATGGTTGCTGATCCCTGATCTAATGGCAGTTTGATAGTGTCTGTGACTTCCACGAGTGCAGCCTCAGTACTGTGTGAGGTGCGAAAGCCAGATTGCAAGGGATCGAGCAGATGATTAGCTTCCAAATATGATGATAGTTGGGAATTCACAGCGGATTCTAGGATTATCGAGAGAAAAGGAAGAAGGGAGATGGGTCTGTAGTGTGTACAGTTATGATGGTCTGCTGTAGCTTTTTTAAGAAGGGGCTTAGGGCCAGATGTACGACCCGTTTTTGCGCAAAGGGATTGCAAACCTGTTTGCACATGCAAAAACATCACAGGCCATGTACAAAGCCTATTTAGCGAGTCACAATTTATTTGTAACTCGCTAAATAGGTTTTTACAACACGCTGTTTGGAAGGGGTGTACCCTTCCAAATAGCGAATCTCAAAACCATGTACTAATGTTTTGCGACCACAAAACACTCGCAATTACCACCTGTAAACGCTTAGAGTCTCTTTGGCACAAGAACTTCAGCGCCGGTAGGAAAGCCAACTACTGAGACTCTCAAAGACTATCACAAGCAGATCTGAATTACACAAAGACACTGCTATGCTCAAAAGATTGAACTAGCACATAATGTTTTGCAACAGCTTTTGGCACTATCAAATCCCTGTCTTCACTGGAGCTTGGCTCTACTCATATTGTCCAGTCAGAGAGTTGAAACCCGATTGCCCACTTTTTTTCTGATAAAGTCTCTAAAATCTATGAAACTTTTCCTAAGGCAGCTAGGGACACTCCATGCCTTGAAGTTGGACATCAAGGATGGTCTCTCTAGTTTTAACACTCTTTCCTTGGAAGAGCTGCACGCTCTTCTGACTAAAGTGAAATCGAGTTCACTAGTCTACCAGGTCAGTGTGACCTGCTTAACAATTAGTTTGCGCTTGGCCAGATACCTGCAAGATGGAAACCCGCCACTTCTTAAAAAAACGACTTTGTATCTGGCCTTACCACAATACTTTAGGTCTATCTCCCTCCTTCTATTTTTCTCAAAAATAGCAGAGAAACAAATAATCAACTGATTAGCTTTATAGAAACAAAGGTCCTCTTACACAAGACCCAATCAGGGCTCAGGGTTCAGTGCTCAGAATCAGCTCTGCTGCTGCCTCCGAGTCTCTTACACTCCTTGCTGACGGAGGCAAAACAGCAGCACTGATAATTCTGGACTTAAGTGCAGCATTTGACACTGTATCCCATGGCCTTCTGTTAGACCGGCTATGGCACCTATGGCACCGCAGTGTAGGGGACACATCTTTGAGATGGCTGGCCTCCTTCCTACAAAACCACACTTTTCAGGTAGTTCAACTTGCGGTTCTGCTGCTGCAGCAGGGGGTGCCACAGGGCTCCGCTTTGCGCCTTACGCTATTCAACCTTTATATGCACCCCCCAGCAGAGGTTCTCAAGTGTCACAGCTTTAACACTGTGTCATACTCCAATGACACGCAGCTCATCATCACACTATCTCAGGATAAGGGAGTTTCGACAGTCCGATTTAGATCCTGCGTGGTTGAACTCGCCGAGTGGATGGACCAGAGTTGCCTCAAGCCCAATGCCAGTAGAACCAAGGTTCTCACTATTGGCAAGCAACCCTCTATCTGGTCCGTCTGGTGGCCAGATACATTAGGTCCAATAATGGTTCCTAAACTGAGAGTAAATAACCTAGGTATTTGGTTTGAAGCAATGATAACATTCGACCGCCAGTTGGCCAGCCTGGCTGGGAAGTGCTTTGGCACCCTCAACACTAAAGATCATATGCCTACTCCCTGAAGTAGCTAGATAAAAAATAGGCCATGCTTCAGACAGGTCCAGGCTGGATTTCAGTAATGTATATCTTGGCACTACACAATGCAGGCTGAAATAACTTCAAGGGGTACAGAACGCAGCAGCTCGTTTACTGCTGAACCTCCTGAGGCATTCTCCCTCGGCCCTGCTCTTGCCAAGCTACATTGGCTCCCGTTGAGTAAAACATAATCTTTAAAGCCATGTGTTTGACCCATAAAATCCTGAATTGGTAGAGACATGATATTTACTCACTTTGGTGAAGCCTTTTCAGCCTAGTAGAAGCTTAGGCCTGCTTGAACTGCACTCACTGTGGTCCCTATTGTGAAAAGAACACATATGGGTGGCTGCTCATTTAGTTTCCTAGCATCTAAAATTTGGAACACCCTGCCCCCATATCGGAGACACGAACGTTCAGAAGTAGCCTTACGAAAAAAGCTCAAGGCAAGGCTATTTAGACAGAACTAGGGTTAGGTAGTTAGTGGTCTGTTCCTTTTCCTTAGGCTCCTTATTGGAGTATGGAATTCTAGCGTGGGAACGTTTCAGATGGAGTAACTATGTGCTTTATAAATTTCCCATTATTATTAACTCCAAGCCCTAAACATATTTAAAACTGTTTTAGCCTCCCAATACAATATTACGCGTTACTAAAGTGCTTAATGCTAGAATCCACACATAGGCTTGAGAGTACTTGGATAGAGAGTGATGTTCAAGGGTGAAGTAACATATCAGATACTTGCTGCTTACAGAACCCTGAGGCGCGTTATCAAAGTGCTCAGTTACCCAGTAGCCCTGAAAGTGCTGACAATCTACAATATTGATCTGCAATCCATCAATGCGTCCCCCATTTAGAATTCTCCATGGGCCGGAATGTGCTGGGATAGACAATGATGTTCTAAAGTCGAGCTGCACATTCCCCATTGGTGAAATCTTGCCACTATAAGTGCAATGAACACAAGCAGACCCCTTAGCTCCAACAGATCCCATACTTATTGTTTCCCAAACCCTATGGAAACAATATTAAAAAGCCCAATGCTAAATTGTCCATGGGACCTAAAAATGCTAAAAATATATAATAGTGATCTGAAGACCAACAGCACATGCCCCATTTGGGAAAATCTTACATCAATTGCTCTAAGCTCAAAAGACCTTCCAATTCAAACTAGTACTGATGTACTGTTACACTTTAGGGTCTCCACAGTTTTTTGGGTGAGTATCATATTTTTCAATGGTCATTACGTTTTTGTTTAATTTGTTTTCTTTTCATGTCCTTCCCAGCCCTGAAGAGTCACATCTGTTGCACGGTGTGACAAAACACGTGTCGGCTGGTTTGTCTTCTTGTACTGATCAAATTGAAATATAAACATTTTCCACATGGAAACCTGATGTTGACCTCCGTTATTCACCAATGGACACTGTTGTAAACATTTGGTTCTGACACCGGAACCTTACCCTACTCAATACGTGTGCACAGGACTTTGATTCATATATTTTCTTTCTTTGACTGCAAAGTGAGAAGAGTTTGTAAATACCTGCCACATAAGAAGCAGACGCCTGATGTATGACCTCCGTCTTTGAAAAGCAGGAAATGTGATAAGATAATTTCAGAATTTAAAGGCATCTTTAGTTATTGCTTGGACTTTCGAGACTCACCAATATTCAGCCGGCCACCCAGTTTGGGAAACACTGCTCTTGACAATTCACTAAATACCTCAAAGTTTTTCATATAGGAGTACATCTTTGCCGCTAGCTTGATTTGTACTTTTAAATTGTTGTATTTAGTGCTTTTCACGCAAAATTCCTTAACTTTAGTTTTTTCAGGATGTTGTTCAGGATTTGAATGCCATTGTTCTTATGGATTATTGATAATTTTGCAGCATTTTCCAAATTATATTTTTCAGGTCTTTTTGCAGTGTGCTTTTCAATCGAAAGCAATATTTAATCAATTTATCTGCTAAGGTAAATAGGTTAACCATATCAAATTCAAACCTACGTAGGCAGACCGAGGAGCTTTTGGGTAGTCCAAATACTGCCCTGATGGCACTCGAATAGATTTGATACAATTCTCCATGCAGCTTAGACACCCACGTTGGAGATTCGAGTAACAGTGCTGGTGCAAATGTTGCCTTCTTTAGGTTTAAAAAGTTAGTCCCAATAGGGCAGATTTGGTTTTGCAAATATAAGGCATGCACACGCATTGTTTTTAGCTGACTTTTGTACGTTAGTTTAGAGTCTAACCATGCTCCTTTGATCACTCATCCTCCAAGTGTATTTGGACTTAGATGCTTTGAACTTAATTATTTTTGTTCTTGCCAAGTTTTGCTTTTATTCATTATATTGCTGGAGACCATTTAGGAACTTTTGAAGTCCAATTGCTGATCTGATCATATAATGCTGCATCGTCTGCATAATGCAACAGTGGCAAACACTGCACCCCCAGAATTGGGGGGGTAGGCTTTTGCCAGTGTTGGCAACAAATCTGCAGGATATAAGTTAAAAAGGCAGGTGCCAACACACATCCCTGTTTCAGGGCCGACTAGTTGAGATCTTTTTGGAGATGGTCGAGCCATTGTGTAATTTTATCCTAAGCCACGTATTGGTGTACAACAATCGGATGATGATGAAGAATTGGTCTGGGATGTTCTATGCCTTCAATTTTTTCCAGTATGCCCAGATTTACTTTATCAAAGACTACACTATAATCTAACAAGCACACATACAGGGAGGATTTCTGATTAATTGCTTTTTTTGCTAATAAATTGATTGTTGTGATGTTAGCCAGTGTTTCACAGCCTTACCTAAAGCTGGTCTGAAAAGTGGCCAGAAAATATTTATCCTGTTGATTCTGTTTTCAAGTTCGACGAGCAATAGTGTAGCGAACACCAGAATTTAAGTAGCATGCTTTGGAGTCACCTTTGGTAAAAATGTCGCTGTCAGTAAACAAATGTTTTTTTTTCCACATTTGCCTCTTTCTCTCCCCCAGGTAGATCCATGCAGGTCGAGAGAAAAAATCGTAGGGTATAAGTACAATTCTTGACTTTATAAAACCCCGGTTTTTGTTTACTGGTTATAATTCACTGTAGATAGCTCACATTTTTAGGTCCTGAAGAATCGCATGGTTAGTACACCACGAGTGAGAAGAACAAGTTACTTACCTTCGGTAACGCTTTTTCTGGTAGATACAGTATCTGCCTGTGGATTCCTCACCTTGTGAATATCCCCCTTGCGTCAGCAACGTTCGGAATTTTTCTTGTAGCACGCCGGCGTGGACGACGTCATAGGAACGCGGCATCGCGCGCGACTCCGTCTGACGTCACCGACCCCTTATTAGGCCTACGTCGGCGTGATGACATCAGTTCCGCCCTTTTTTCCGTGCCTTCGAGGCACCCGGACGGACCAATGACAGGAAATATACATATATACAGTGTACACAGTACATACAAACCATAATAGCACACATAGTGCGTAGCAAAGGTATAAAAACCCAATAAATATACAAATAGATATACAAATAAGACCAGGTATAGCAGAGTGGACAACGGGGAGGCGGGCGGGTCAGTGAGGAATCCACAGGCAGATACTGTATCTACCAGAAAAAGCGTTACCGAAGGTAAGTAACTTGTTCTTCTGATAGATACATCTGCCTTGTGGATTCCTCACCTTGTGAATAGAGTCCCACAGCAGTCCCCACTCCCGGAGGAGGGTGGACACTCTGCTACACCAGGAAATCTTGGAGGACAGAACGCGCGAAGTGGCCGTCCCTTCTCACTTCAGTATCCAAGCAGTAATGCTTCGCGAAAGTGTGGAGGGAGGCCCAAGTCGCGGCTCTGCAAATGTCCTCAACAGGTACACCTCTAGACAATGCAGAAGTAGCAGACCGTGCTCTGGTAGAATGAGCTCTTATACCCTCAGGAGGGTCCTTACCCGCCAGGGAGTAGCAAATCTTGATGCACAGGATTATCCACCTGGAAAGTGTGCGCTTGTGCACCGATCTGTCCTTCCGGCAGCCAGCAAAACCAACAAACAGCTGGTTGTCAATCCGGAATTCTCTAGTTCTATCCGGATAAAAAGACACCGCCCTCTTAGGGTCCAAACGGTGCAGTCTCTCTTCCTCCTTAGAAGGGTGAGGGGGAGGAAAGAAGGTAGGAAGGGTAATGGATTGTCCCAGATGGAAGGGAGTTACCACCTTAGGCAGAAAAGCAGCCCTGGTCCTCAGAACCATTCGTTCAGCATGAATGGTCAGGAATGGGGGCTTAGAACTAAGAGCTTGAAGCTCACTCACCCTCCTTGACGAGGTGATTGCTACTAAGAAGACCGTCTTGAAAGACGAAAGCCTCATGGGACACTTGTGTAAGGGTTCGAAGGGAGAACCCATCAAGAAAGTTAAGACAAGATTTAAATCCCATTGAGGCACGATAAATGGAGAAGGAGGGAACTTATTTGTGAGGCCCTTCAGAAACCTCAAAACCACTGGAGATTTAAAAAGAGACGGCTGGTCCGGCAAGCAGAGAAATGCCGATAACGCCGAAAGGTAACCTTTGACAGTGGCAACAGCAAATCCTTGCTGTGCTAAAGAGAGAGCAAACTGCAAAATATCAGACAGATGAGCCCTCAAAGGGTCAACAGCCTTCTCCCTACACCAAACAACAAATTTAGACCATCTGTACGAATAGATGGACTTGGTGGAGTCACGCCTGGCCGAAAGAATGACATCACCACATCGTGAGGGAGAGAAAAAGAGTTCAGGTTGCCCCGTTCAATCTCCAGGCATGAAGGTGTAATGTCTGGAGGTGGGGGTGTAGAACCTGCCTCTCCATCTGGGAGAGGAGATCTGCCCTGAGAGGGAGACGGAGCGGCGGGTGAGAGGAGAGGTGGAGTAGGTCCGTGTACCACACCCTTCTTGGCCAATCCGGGGCGACCAATCTGACTCGGGCCCGGTCTTGGCGAATCTTCCTCAGAACCCGAGGAATCAAGGGTATGGGGGGAAACGCGTAAAGGAGTTGATTTCCCCAACTCAACTGAAACGAGTCCCCCAAAGCTCCTTGCATTGGATACTGGAGACTGCAGAATGACGGGCAGTGAGCATTCTCGCGAGTGGCGAACAGGTCCACCCGAAGAGTCCCCCACATCTGAAAGATGTCGAGAACAACCTCCGGGTAAAGCCTCCACTCGTGATCGGCAGAGAACTGCCGACTGAGAACGTCTGCACGAACGTTCAGAACTCCGGCCAGATGATTTGCCATCAGACAAATCTGATGGTCCTGAACCCAGGACCAGAGACGCAGAGCCTCTCTGCAGAGACACTGCGACCCTACCCCTCCCTGCTTGTTGATGTACCACATCGCGGTCGTGTTGTCCGTCAGGACCTGAACCGACTGACCGCGAAGGGAAGGGAGGAAGGCCTTGAGCGCCAAACGTATCGCCCGTAACTCTAGAAGGTTGATGTGAAGCAACCTTTCCTCTGGAGACCAAAGACCTTTGACCTCCAGATCCCCCAGATGAGCACCCCACCCTAGAGTGGATGCATCCGTTATCACTGTGGCCACCGATGGAGGCAGCTGGAAAGGCTTTCCCTGAGAAAGATTGCTTTCCACACCCCACCAGGACAGCTCCGCCGCAGTTTCTCTGGAGATCCTCACTGACTCCCTGAGATCTCCGTTGTGCTGATACCACTGCCTGCGGAGGCACCACTGGAGTGCCCTCATGTGCCAGCGTGCATGGTTGACCAACAGAATGCAAGAAGCCATCAGACCAAGCAGACGAAGGACCTTCAGGACTGGAACAACCGCTCCATTGAAAAATAAAGGAATCATTTCCTGTATGTCGCGAATCCTTTGAGGTGGAGGGAATGCACGACATACAGTAGTGTCCAGTACCGCACCTATGAACAGGTTGCGCTGGGAGGGCACCAGGTGAGACTTGGGTACATTTATTGAAAAACCCAACCTGTGTAACAACTGAGTTGTCTCTTGCAAATGAAGGAGCACCTTCTCTGGCGACTCTGCTTTGATGAGCCAGTCGTCCAGATACGGAAATACAGGAATCCCCGACCTTCTGAGATGTGCTGCCACCACTGCCATCACCTTGGTGAAAACTCGAGGCGCAGTAGTAAGTCCAAACGGAAGGACCGCAAACTGGTAGTGTTGCGAACCCACCGTAAAACGGAGATACTTCCTGTGCGACTTCAGGATAGGAATGTGAAAATAAGCATCCTGCAAGTCGATCGACACCATCCAGTCTTCTTCCAACAGCGCCTGAAGAACCTGCGCAAGATACAAGTTCAAGATCCTGAGATCCAGGATTGGCCGAAGCCTGCCATCCTTCTTGGGGATCAGAAAATACCGGGAGTAGCATCCCTGACCCCTCTCCTGCTCCGGAACCACCTCTATCGCACCCTTTCTGAACAACGCCAGGACTTCCTCCTGCAGGAGAAGCAGATGGTCCTCCGAACAATAACCTTGGCAAGGAGGGTAATTGGGAGGAAATTCCCGAAAGGGAAGGGCATACCCATTTTCTACGAGATTGAGAACCCAAAGATCTGATGTAACCGATTCCCAATCCCGCAGAAAATGAGTAAGCCGACCCCCTACCGGACCTGCATGATCCGGAATGGCGGATCTAGGGCTGCTTTGCTGCTGCAGGTTGGGGGTGGGTATTAGAGGAGGAAGTAGAGGAGGAAGAGACTTGACGTCCACGACCCTTCTGTCTACCTCTATAAGACTTGTACAGAGGGTTCTGTTGCTGCTGCTGTTGCTGGCCTTGCCTGAAAGGACGAAAGGAAGATCTGCCAAAGCCTCTGAACTTTCTGGTGGTTGTACCTTTCGCTTGCAAACCCAAAGATCTAGCCGTCGCTCAGCTATCTTTGAACCTCTCCAGAGCTGTATCTGCTTTTTTTCCAAAGAGACCAACCCCGTCAAAAGGTAAATCCAAAAGAGTAGCATGTACATCAGTGGAAAACTCTGAGGACTTTAACCAAGCAGCTCTTCTGGTGGCTATTGAAGAACCCATTATTCTAGCCACAGAGTCTGCAGTGTCCATGCCACTCTGAATAACTTGGCGGGCTGCAGCCTGAGTGTCCAAAACAACCTCATTAAAGTTTTTCCTGTCTTCTTCTGGAAGTTTAGCAGATAATTGTTTGACCGAGTCCATTAAGGCATGCACATATCTGCCAAGCAAACAAGTAGCATTTGTTGATTTTAAGGCCATGCTACCTGAGGAGAAGACCTTCTTAGCGGCCTGATCCAACTTTTTGGAGTCTTTATCCCCAGGAACTTGAGGAAAGGAGCCAGCCGATCTATTCGCACAAGCAGCCTGAACTACTAGACTCTCTGGCGAAGGGTGAGATGACAAGAACTCAGGATCTCCAGGAGCCACCCTATAACGTCTCGCCACCGATCTAGATACTGCAGGTGTAGACAAAGGCTTTTTCCAAACTTCCAGAATTGGTTCGGTCAGAGCTTCAGTGAAAGGTAGAGTAGGCCCAATAATAGAAGAAGGCGAATGCAGGACTTCTGTGAGGATATTAGGTTTGAACTCAACTGTTGGTAAAGTTAAGTTCAGTAAATCAGCAGCTTTCCTAATTACTATATGGTATGGTACCACATCTTTTGAGGGTGCATCTGAAACCACAGGTAACCCCCATTGAGGAGAAAGTTCAAGACTGCTAGCAGAATGAAGATCCTCAAAACAATCATTATGTTCCTGAAGTTCACCCTCCTCCACTTCAGGTTCCATATACTCTTTCTCCTCCAGTAGGCGTTGGGCTCTACGTCTCGACCACTCCATACGGATCGACGTCGATGGATCCAGCAATGACTCCGATGGAGTCGGAGCCGGCGTCGATCGAGGAGCTGGAACAACAGAGGGTTGAGAAACAGGAACCGGCGTCGAGCCTCGATCCGAATTCCAAGGTCGCTCCGGAGTCGGCGAAGCCGTGCGCGGAGTCGATGACCTCGGCGGCGCTGAACCGATCCAAGAAGGATATGGAGTCGGCATGAAAGGTAGAAAAGGCGCCGGTGCATAAGCTTGGGGAACACCCAAGTGGAAAGACAAAGGACCCATAGGACCCGCAGGTGCTCCAGTGGGGTACATTGCCCTCGCATACACTCCATACATAGCATTAAGGAAATGCGATGGATCTTGACCAGGACCAGGAAAAGAAGGGTAAGAACCCATCAATCAATCAATCATAGACATTTATAGAGCGCTCTACTTACCCGGAGGGTCTCAAGGCGCTAGGGGGGGGGGGGGTGCTGCTACTGCCCGAACAGCCAGGCCTTGAGCTTCTTCCTGAAGGCGAGGTGGTCTTGGGTCAGGCGCAGGTCGGTCGGGAGGGAGTTCCAGGTCTTGGCAGCCAGGTAGGAGAAGGACCTTCCTCCTGTTGTCGTTCTTTGGATGCGGGGGACGGCGGCGAGGGCGTGGCTGGCTGATCGGAGGTGTCGTTTGGGAGCGTAGAAGTTGATGCGTTGTTGAGGTAGCTCGGGCCTTGATCGTGTAGGGCTTTGTGTGCGTGGGTGAGGAGACGGAAGGTGATTCTCTTGTTGACCGGGAGCCAGTGCAGGTCTCTTAGGTGTCCGGAGATGTGGCTGTGTCGTGGGATGTCGAGGATGAGTCTGGCCGAGGCGTTCTGGATCCGTTGGAGTCTCTTCTGGAGCTTGGCGGTGGTTCCGGCGTAGAGGGCGTTGCCGTAGTCCAGTCGGCTGGTGACGAGGGCCTGGGTGACAGTCTTCCCGGTCTCGGTGGGGATCCACCGGAAGATTTTCCGTAGCATGCGCAGGATGTTGAAGCACGACGAGGAGACTGCGTTGACTTGCTTGGTCATGGAGAGGGAGGAGTCCAGGATGAAGCCCAGGTTGCGTGCGTGGTCTGTCGGTTTGGGTGCAGTTCCCAGGGCGGGGGGCCACCAGGAGTCGTCCCAGGCGGAGGGCGAGGATCCCAGGATGAGGACTTCCGTCTTGTCCGAGTTCAGCTTCAGGCGGCTGGTCGACATCCACTCGGCTACTTCTTTCATTCCTTCGTGAAGGTTGGCTTTGGCGGCGGCGGGGTCGTTGGTAAGGGAGAGGATCAGCTGGGTATCGTCGGCGTAGGAGATGATGTTCAGGTTGTGTTGGCGTGCGATGGCCGCGAGGTGGCTCATGTAGACGTTGAAGAGGGTTGGGCTCAGCGAGGATCCTTGGGGTACGCCGCAGATGACTTCGGTGGCCTTTGATTTGTACGGAGGTAGGCGGACTCTCTGGGTTCTTCCGTTGAGGAAGGAGATGATCCATTCCAGTGCCTTCTCCTGGATTCCGACGTTGTAGAGGCGCTGCACTAGGGTGCGGTGGCAGACGGTGTCGAAGGCCGCGGAGAGGTCTAGGAGGATGAGGGCCGCTGTTTCTCCGTTATCCATCAGGGTTCGGATGTCATCGGTGGCAGCGATGAGGGCGGTCTCGGTGCTGTGGTTGGCTCGGAAGCCAGACTGTGAGGGGTCGAGGGATCCGTTCGTCTCGAGGAAGGCGGCCAGTTGCTTGTTGACGGTCTTCTCGATGACTTTGGCTGGAAACGGGAGGAGCGAGATGGGGCGGTAATTCTTCAGTTCGGTGGGGTCCGCTGTTGGTTTCTTGAGTAGAGCGCTGAGTTCGGCGTGCTTCCAGCTCTCAGGGAAGGTGGCGGTGTCGAATGAGGTGTTGATGATGTCCCGCAGGTGGGGTGCGATGACAGCGTCGGCCTTGTTGAAGACGTGGTGAGGGCAAGGGTCGGTCGGAGATCCGGAGTGGATGGAGTTCATCGTGCGGACGGTGTCTTCGGTGCTGATAGTAGTCCAGGCGCGGAGGGTGGTGGTGGTGGGGGGCGGTGGTTCGGTTGAGTCGGACGTGGCGTTCGTCTGTTGTGTGCTGAAGCTGTTGTGTATGTCCGCGATCTTGTTGTGGAAGTAGGAGGCGAGGGAGTTGCAGAGTTCTTGCGATGGGGTGATGTCGTTGTTTCCGGCGTTGGGGTTGGAGAGCTCTTTCACGATGTTGAAGAGTTCCTTGCAGTTGTGTGCGTTGTTGTCCAGTCGGTCCTTGAATGCAGTTTTCTTGGTGTCGTGGATCAGCTGGTGGTGCTTCCGGGTGGCAAGCTTGAGGGTGGTCATGTTGTCCGGTGTTGGCTCCCTTCTCCAGGCTTTCTCGAGGGCTCGGCAGTTCTTCTTGGAGCTCTTGAGTTCGTCGGTGAACCATGGGGCCTTCTTGCTGCCGGGTCTGCTGGGCGGGGTCTTCAGTGGGGCGAGTTCGTCCGCGCAGTTGCTGATCCACTTCGTGAGGTTGTCGGCGGCCTGGCTGGGGTTCGCTGAGCTGGTGGGAGGGTGCTGGCTCAGGGAAGCGGCGAGCTGGTCGACTGTGATCTTGCTCCAGTTTCTGCGGGCGACCTGTTGCTGGTGGTGGTGGATCGTCGTTCTTCTGAAGGTGAAGTGGACGCAGCTGTGGTCCGTCCAGTGGAGTCCTGTGGCGTGGCTGAAGGCGATGTCTTTGCAGGATGAGAAGACGGCGTCGAGTGTGTGTCCGGCGAGGTGGGTGGGGGTGGTCACCAGCTGCTTGAGTCCGAGGTTGGCGAGGTTGTCGAGCAGGGTGGTGGTGTTGCGGTCGTTGTTGTTCTCCAGGTGGAAGTTGAGGTCCCCCAGGAGGATGTAGTCAGCGGAGGGGAGGGCATGCAGGCTGACGAAGTCGGCGATGTCCTCGCTGAATTGTGTGCTTGGTCCCGGGGGTCGGTAGATCAGGGTGCCTCTGAGGGTGGTCTTCGGGTCGGTGTGGATCTGGAAGTGTAGGTGTTCGGCGGTAGTCAGGATGTCGTCGGTGTGGGTCGTGATGCGGATGGTGTCCCTGTGGATGATGGCGATGCCTCCTCCCATCTGGTTGGCGGTGCGGTCCCTCCGGATGATCTTGTAGCCGTCCGGGATGGCGATGGCGATGTCGGGCGCTGAAGAGGCGTTCATCCAGGTCTCCGTGAGGAAGGCAACGTCAGGAGCTGTGGTGTCGATGAGGTTCCAGAGTTCGATGGCGTGTCTGTGGACTGAGCGGGTGTTGAGCAGGATGCACTTGAGGTGGTTGGTGCTGGTGTTCGTCTTGGCGGGTGCTGGTGCGAGGCAGGTCCGGATGCAGGTGAACTTGCAGGCGGTGCAGCAGAAGGGTCCGTGGGAGCGCCTCGGGGTGGCACGGTAGCATCCCGGGGCTCGTCCGTCGTTGAGTGCGATGAGGGTGGCGGCGTCGTACGTCCGGCGGGTGGGCTGGGATCTGCGGGGGCCAGGGGTCCTGGCACTGGGCGCGGTCCAGGCGCGGACGGGCGCAGACGGGCTTACCTTTGGCGCACCTTCGGCGCTCAATCGGTGCTCCCGCTGCGCGCGTCCGCTGCGCGGTCGCTGAGGGGGCGTCATAAGAAGGGATCCGGGAGGGCGGGTCAGGCGGGAGGCGGGGAGCGCGTGGGCCTATCGGTAGGCGGGGGGCGGGGTCGCGTCAAAAACCGGCGCGAAATCCAGGCGGCCGGCCCTGCGGCGGCTGGGGCGCCGGGCTGGATCGGCGATCAAGGCGGGCGGCCCTGCGGCGGCTGGGGCGCCGGGATGGATCGGCAGCAGGCAGGCAGGCAGCAGGTAAGTGGCAGGCAGCAGGCGGGGAGCGAGGGGGCAACCAGGCCGAGGGCACAGTGGTCGCTGCAAGACTGGGGTCGGAGTCCCCTTAAGAAGGGATCCGGGAGGGCGGGTCAGGCGGGAGGCGGGGAGCGCGTGGGCCTATCGGTAGGCGGGGGGCGGGGTCGCGTCAAAAACCGGCGCGAAATCCAGGCGGCCGGCCCTGCGGCGGCTGGGGCGCCGGGCTGGATCGGCGATCAAGGCGGGCGGCCCTGCGGCGGCTGGGGCGCCGGGATGGATCGGCAGCAGGCAGGCAGGCAGCAGGTAAGTGGCAGGCAGCAGGCGGGGAGCGAGGGGGCAACCAGGCCGAGGGCACAGTGGTCGCTGCAAGACTGGGGTTGGAGTCCCCTTAAGAAGGGATCCGGGAGGGCGGGTCAGGCGGGAGGCGGGGAGCGCGTGGGCCTATCGGTAGGTGGGGGGGCGGGGTCGCGTCAAAAACCGGCGCGAAATCCAGGCGGCCGGCCCTGCGGCGGCTGGGGCGCCGGGCTGGATCGGCGATCAAGGCGGGCGGCCCTGCGGCGGCTGGGGCGCCGGGATGGATCGGCAGCAGGCAGGCAGGCAGCAGGTAAGTGGCAGGCAGCAGGCGGGGAGCGAGGGGGCAACCAGGCCGAGGGCACAGTGGTCGCTGCAAGACTGGGGTCGGAGTCCCCTTAAGAAGGGATCCGGGAGGGCGGGTCAGGCGGGAGGCGGGGAGCGCGTGGGCCTATCGATAGGCGGGGGGGCGGGGTCGCGTCAAAAACCGGCGCGAAATCCAGGCGGCCGGCCCTGCGGCGGCTGGGGCGCCGGGCTGGATCGGCGATCAAGGCGGGCGGCCCTGCGGCGGCTGGGGCGCCGGGATGGATCGGCAGCAGGCAGGCAGGCAGCAGGTAAGTGGCAGGCAGCAGGCGGGGAGCGAGGGGGCAACCAGGCCGAGGGCACAGTGGTCGCTGCAAGACTGGGGTTGGAGTCCCCTTAAGAAGGGATCCGGGAGGGCGGGTCAGGCGGGAGGCGGGGAGCGCGTGGGCCTATCGGTAGGCGGGGGGGGCGGGGTCGCGTAAAAAACCGGCGCGAAATCCAGGCGGCCGGCCCTGCGGCGGCTGGGGCGCCGGGCTGGATCGGCGATCAAGGCGGGCGGCCCTGCGGCGGCTGGGGCGCCGGGATGGATCGGCAGCAGGCAGGCAGGCAGCAGGTAAGTGGCAGGCAGCAGGCGGGGAGCGAGGGGGCAACCAGGCCGAGGGCACAGTGGTCGCCCATAGGATTAGTAGGAGGCTGTACTGGATTCGGCTCCTCTTGATCCTTTTGATTTTCCGGTTCATCCTCTGGAATCGGAGATTGAGGAACCTCTACGACGTCCTCATGTTCCGAAGAGTGATCCGAAGCCGGATTCGGATCCAGTTCCGGCTCCGGTGTATGCTCTCGAGATCTTACCGGAGTGGCACCATCAACAGGAGATGGAGATACAAAGTCCTTGTGATGCTTACGAGAAGATTTCTTCTTGGAATCCGAAGACCCCGAATGATGGCGAGAACTATGCTTCTTCCTCTTATGTCTTTTCTTCGAGGAACCCGAAGCATGTCCAGAAGCCGACTTCGACGTAGACTCCGATCTGGCCCTCGACCTCGATGACTTCGATTGCGACCTCGATCTTGACTTCGGTTTCGACCCGGAGTGTCTTGATCTTGATGATCTATCGGCTTCTTTACTTTTAATCTTGGCCAATAAAAGTTTAGCTTCTCGTTCACGTAGAGCCTTCGGATTCATTTTTGAACAGGATCGACAGCCCTTGACGTCGTGATCTGATCCCAAACACCATAAACAATCCTCGTGTGGATCAGTAATTGACATCATCCTGGCACACGAGCCGCACTGCTTGAATCCCGTTTTCTTTGACGACATCCTCGACGAAGAACAGAAACAGTAACAGACAAAATGAAACAAAGTCTCTATCTGTAACTACAGAAGATCCCTGAAACCTTTAGCGTCGACGACGCGGAAAAAAGGGAACTGATGTCATCACGCCGACGTAGGCCTAATAAGGGGTCGGTGACGTCAGACGGAGTCGCACGCGATGCCGCGTTCCTATGACGTCGTCCACGCCGGCGTGCTACAAAGAAAAATTCTGAACGTTGCTGACGCAAGGGGGATATTCACAAGGAGGGGAATCCACAAGGCAGATGTATCTATGACCAACACACACTAGCAAGCGCATATAGACACGCACAGTGGATGTGATATTGCCTTGTTATATTGTTTTTATTTAGGACAGGAGACCTCCAGAATAAAGTTTGTCCGTTCTAGGTACTTATAACAACCATAGATAAGGGGTACAGGGGAAAGGATTTAAAGACCCACGAGGTGAAGATTCCCCAATATTATAATACACACACTAAGTCACCTCGAGTCTTCTCAACAGCAAAAATTAATGAGCTATAGTCGAAGTCCTCTCAAGTACAAAAAACAACACAATGTGTTCATCAATAAGGGGGATTCATCCCTTAAGGATTAGACCCCTCACTCACCCAAAGGTGACATGCTTCATCATATGGGTCCTCCTTACCAGTGACGAAATCCTAGTCAACACTGGGAGCTACTACTTCGTGATGTTATGAAGGAGCTCAGAGATGTTTTATTTAGCTATCAGGATGGGTACTAATTCCCTTATGTGAGTATGAAGGGTGTCGTGAGGTTATAGCGCTGCGTGAGAAAATAATGAAAAAAGATTAAAACTATCTAGAAAAGATGCACTCCCTGAGTTGTATTATTGTGCTCCATCTGATAGTATTAAAACATAAAGCAACACAGTGGTATGGATTTAAAACCACTGTCCAATTGTGGTCAACATGTTTCAGCCTAATGATCAGATCCCTGTATTGTTGGCTTTCTTCAGGACCAATTTTAAAATATGCTGCTGCTTCAAAATATGTGAAAGAAATGATAATCATACAAAACCAGTATTCCTGTGTCTTCTTATCAGGTAATACACAAGGTATCTTCTAGGTACTCCCAGCCCTGTTTTATCTCACATCACAGCATCTACACCATTAGACCCCACACCCGCACTTCATCATACGGCAGATGGATAGAAGATAGCCGACAAAGAGCCCCTTTTTAGGGAGCCCGTTGGGGATTGCACCGCCGCCCCAACGAGGAGCAGCCCAGATGATGAAGCATGACACCTGTAAGGGTGTGTGAGGGCATTAAGATCCAACAAATGGATCTCCACTATTACCCCCTCTAGGGACAAGTGGGATCTAACCAATTGGCTTCTCCTAACCGTACTATTCTTTAAACGAGGAACTTCATAGAAACCCTTCTTGTATTACCCACCTGTAGTAACCATTAGATAATTAATTTACGACTCCAAAGGCAGCAACCAACATTCCTCACCATATATGGTATGCTGGAAACTTTAATAACCCATCATGTTTTGTATGAAAGAACGACACTTACTGATTGTAAATTGAGACAGCCCTCAGATCTTGTGCCTGTAACTGTTCTCTCGGCCGTAATGTTTATTTAAACAAACTGTTCCTGTTTTGCCAAACGCCTCTTTATTTAAAGGATTCTGAACTTGAGTAACAACTCCATTAGGGCCTTGTGCCCCCCCCCCCCCACACTTTTTATTAGAGATATCGTTTTTACGGTCTCCGATTTTGCTAGCACCAAAGATACACTACTGATGACTAGCTAGTCCGTCTTCAGTCCGCCTGGGCAACTTGTGGTCATACTAAGGGATTTTTCATTTGACACACTCTGATTTTGCTAGAAACAAAAATGCATTGTTATTAGTTAACTGGGTTTACACTGAAGGATTCTTCATTTAGTTTGATTGGTAAGAAGTTACTGTTGGCACCTCCCTCTTGCTCATTAACTACTGATTCATCATACTAAACTTGCCATAAATACTTCTCCCAACATTTGCCTCAACTTCTGGCAGGTCTAAATTGTGAATGAGCTTCCAAACTGCCCTGGTATCCCTTGTCTAGACCCATTTGCTGATATTATACCGCCTCCTACTTTAAAATGCAGACTTGGCTTATCAGTTCCTTTGGCAACTTTGTCAAAGGGCTTTAATAGCTAAGCTTTCTTTTTCCTGATAGCATTTTTTAATTCTCCTATAAAGTTTTGATATGTTCTTTTCTTAATCTTCTTAATTCCTTGGTGTACCAGGTCTTTTTATCCAGTCTTTTAAAGGACTTATTTGGAGAATAGTGATTTGTCCTCAAACAATGTAGTTGGGAAAACTATTGTGGGGGACACCTCTGTTACATCACTGTCTTCTTACAGATTCCCCATTTTGAGCTCCTTGTTAGGTCTCGCCTGAGCCAGCACACATGTGCTGCTCTGCGAGGCTTCTAGTGAAGACTTCAAACTGGGACCAAACGCTCGTGCATGTGCTTTTTCACGCTATTGGCCTTTGCGTGCATCTTTCTAAGACAGCACGCAATTGGCCAAAGGCAGGTGCATGTCCCGCCTTCCCTCTCCCCTGGCCTAGGGAGCTCGAGAGTGAGCAGCGCCTGCTGCATTCCCTAAATTCTTTACAGTGCGCGTGCACCACTCGCTGCCTTTTTTAGGTCATCGGAGGCCACGAGTTGGAGTTGGAATCGTAACAAAGCCGGCTCAGCGCGCTGTCCTTATTGTTGATTTCAGCATTTGGAAGGGTTAATTTACTCCTCCAGTTTCAAAAATAATAGCAGCACCGCTATCAGTGTCACAGATGATTTGAAACTTCATGATGATAAAAGAAACAATGCCTTCATTCACTGCAGAGATAGAGTCACTGCATGGATATATAAAAGGAGTTATGAAACACAAACCAGCTTTGATGCAAAGCCACCCGTATTTTTATGTGGCCAGATGTAAGAACAAGCATTGGCATAGCCAATAGGTCTCGCCTTTAGGACCTTATAAGTATTTAGTTATGCAGCACAATATCCTTGGTGCAACAACATCAACTGTTACATGGCTAAACACTTATAAGGTCCCAAAGGCGGTAGACAGAGAGGTAGAAAGAGGTAGTGAGAGAGGTTGAGAGGTAGAGAGAGAGGTAGAGAAACAGGTAGGCTAGAGAGGTAGAGCGGATAATATTACTACATCATACTACTAATAGTTCTAAAATACCCTAGCGATATTAATTATTAATGCCAACAATATCACTGATTAATGATGAAAATGATAATGAACTGCCCTATGTGGGAAGGTTTGAAGAAGTCGACATGCAATTTGTGGAGAGCGTTTTTTTTTTCCCTCACGCACTGATCTGTAGTAGTTTAATGGCTCTTATGGCACCCTGGAAAAGCTTTGAAGGAGTGACTGCAACTTTTACATCGAGGTGTCTGTGAAGGTCGGGGAGGAGGAGAGTGTATGGACGGTTAAATTTAATAATCCGCCAGGACAAGCGCCCACCGTCCAATTCTGAGAATGCCCTGTTCCTCTGAATATCGTCAGCTCCTCGCCTGCTAGACCTTAGTGTTGTATTGGTAGAATTTACAGGTTGTGGAATGAGGTGTCGAATGTAATACGTGTGGCAAGGCACAAACAGATTTATTGTTCTCAAGAACTCGGAACTGAGGGAAATTGACACTAGAAATTGGCGTAAGAAGGAAAGGGGAAGCCATAGTGTCAGCAGTCGTGAAGACTGGAAGAAGAGAGGTTAAAGGACAGAGCTTAATTTGAGCCGGTGGTTTCTGGTGCTGAGCACCGCATTTATTGGTTTTCGGTGCTCGGCACCGGCACTTAATTATCAACACGGCACTTATAACAGTCTGACACAGGGTGGCGCTACTCATATAATCTAGAGAAAAGCAGAACAGTTGTTTATTAATTCAATACACATTAAAAATTACTAACACCTGCCTCCTCAACCATTCCTTTAGCATTGTGGACGTGTACTTATTTGTACTGTTGCACTTGAAGGCAAGAGGGATGGTTAGTAATTGTTTTGACAGCAATGACAGGGGCGATGGGTGATGCAAGCTGGTAGAGGATGTGGTCTGTCGGCTAGACTGCTGACTTTGGTGCCGGAAACCATGGTTCGAACCTCGGGGTCGCGTCCACATCCTGCGATTCTGGGCAAATCACTTAATCTCCCGTACCTGAATGTGTAATGTAAATACGGTGCTCATGTAAAGTGCTCCAATATCGTCGAGTTTGCGCTATATAAATATGAAGGAAAAAAAAAAAGCTGCAGTTGCCTCTCCTGGTCAGTGCCCAGGCACTTAATTTTTTGAAAATTAGGCACTGTTGAAGAATTTTGCAAGGGTTACCAGACCGCACTCACCTGTTCCTGGATATGAACTAAATAAACTCTACTTAAAGTGGATTTTATTGTCGTGGTTTGTACTACGTGGCAGCATTACACTTGTGCCCTCACCCCTGGCAACAAACCTACCCCTGGACGTCGACCATCTCCCCCGCTGGCACTGATGTTACGCACTGGACCCCCCACACTGCCCTTGAAGATACCCCTTTAGCCAAAACATCAGCCATTGAATGATAGTACTGTGTGACCCTCGCACCCTGACTCTGACGTCAAGCCCTTAGGCCTGGACACTGGAGCTATGATCTCTAACCTTGCCTTGGGCTTCAAGTCCATGCCATGACTGCTGCCCTGGCACGGGAGCTATGTTATGACCAGATAAGGTAACCGTTTTAATAGAGCAAACCTGGCCCAATGACTTTAGAGCGCTTTACGACAGTGGCAGACTTTTCCACCCATTTTCTTTCTTTTTAGGCACAGAGTGATTATGATGGCGTTGTTTGCCCCGGATCACGGGATGTTGAGGCGACGCCGAGATTCGAACCCGGATTCCCACCTCCTGACACTGAAGCTACGGCAGGGAGCCTTCACACCCGAGGCAGGAACTGCTCTCTGCTCCCATCACTCCCCCCACCCCCGCTCTGCTGCCCCTCTTACCTCTTTGCTCTCGGGCACCTGTCTGTGCAGAATGTCCCGGCGCCGGACAGCAGCAGGGCAACACTGCAGGCAATGCTGGCATCTTGGCAAGGTGTGGGGCACACAACGCAACTGCAGGGAGTGCTCAAAGGGGGTCAGCGGGACCCAACAGCAACCAGCCAGACACGGTACAGCCCACTACCACCTGGCAGGACGCTGTGCCACCCAGCAGGATGCTGTGCCACCCAGCAGGACGCTGTGCCACCCAGTACCACCCAGCAGGGTGCTATTGATCCAGCAGGACTCTGTGCGACCCAGTACCACCCAACAGGGCGCTATTCACCCAGCAGGACGCTGTGCGACCTTGTACCACCCAGCAGGGCGCTATTCACCCAGCAGGACGCTGAGGCACCCAGCAGGACGCTGTGAAACCCAGTACCATCCAGCAGGGCGCTGTGCGACCCAGTACCACCCAGCTAGAGCTACAAGCAACTCTGCACTTTTCACCAGCACCCACAGCCCTCAGTCACCAGTACCCACAGACCTCAGTAACCAGCACCCACAGATCCCGGTCACCAGGACCCACAGACCCCAGTAATTAACACCCACTGGCCCCCATTCACCAGCACCACAGATCCCAGTCACCAGCAGCCAGCGGCTCCAATCACCTGCACCCACTGGCTCTAGTCAACAGCACCCACAGGTTCGTCAACAGCACCCACAGGCCCCAGTCACCAACCCCACACGTCTCTGTCACCAGAATCCACAGAACCTGTCACCAGCAACCACAGATCCTGTCACCAGCAACTGTGGTTGCCCCCGAAGAGTTCTGAGCAGCCGGCAACGGACAGAGACTTAAATACCTCTCAACTTGACAGGGCAATCAATGACGGGAGGGCCCTGCCCCACTTATTAGAAAGAGGTGCGATAGGGAGAGCAGGACATGAGAGGGTGAAAAGGAGAATGTAGTCAGGCTAAGAGTGAAAAAAAGAAAGAAAGGGGAATGTTGGGTGAGGAACGAAGAATGGATAAGGGAAAAATGGAAAGCAGAAAGTGGAGACGAAAGCAAGACGGATGAGAGAGAAACAACAAGCGCTCGTCATGACGTAGAGTTTTCTCTTTTTCTGCCGTCCCACTTGGACGGCCTGGCCTGCTTTCCTTCTGACGTAAAAGGTATATTATCTTTATGGGGCCATGTATTTCGCCCCATAAAGATAAGAACCTTTTATGCCAGAAGGAAGGCAGGCCAGGCCGTCCAAGTGGGACAGCAGAAAAAGAGAAAAGTCTACGTCACAAAATGCTCTTTCCCAATGGCTGGCCACCGTTTAGCATAAACGGTGACGCCGGCCAATGGGAAAGAGGGGCAGGGCTTAATGCCCGATACTCAAAGCCCCTCTAAAACATAAAATCTCGCCAGCGAGACTGCGCATGCGCAGCCTACGCAGGCGAGACCTAAAAAATTGGCGAATTCTATATTATGGCTTGTTGTGTATGAAATTAACTGATTTGCAAAGAAAGCCAAAATGCAAAATAATGTCATAACATAACCTGTGTTTGTAAAGCTGAATGGACCAAGCAGGATTTGAACCGGTGACCCTGGGGGTCAACACATGCCCCTATAGTGAACGAATTAGTCTACTAAGTCACCAGACCAGTCTCATTAAACATGCTAATTGAAATGATAGCTGCCAATAAATGTTTTGGCAGCATGCAGTTCGAAATGTGATAGAAGACGGGCTTAAGATTGAATAGTTCAAGTTCCGGAATTTATATAGCGCACTACTCACCCAGAGGGTCTCAAGGCGCTTGGGGAGGGGGTTCATTATTTATCAAATAGCCAGGTTTTAAGTTCTTTTCTGAAGGAGATGTGGTTCTGTGTAAGGCGGAGGTGAATGGGGAGTGAGTTCCAGGTCTTGGCCGCCAAGTAGGAGAAGGATCTTCCTCCCATGGTGGATCTTTGGATGCGCGGAACTGCGGCGAGGGCTTGATTGGAGGATCTTAGTTGGCGGGTGGGTGTGTAGAAGGATAGTCGAGTGTTGAGGCATTCGGGTCCTAGTTTGTAGAGGGCCTTGTGTGCGTGGGTGAGGAGACGGAATATTATTCTCCTGTTGACGGGAAGCCAGTGGAGGTCTTTCAGGTGACCGGTGATGTGATCTTGGCGTGGGATGTCCAAAATGAGTCTTGCTGATGCGTTTTGGATGCGTTGGAGTTTTTTCTGTAATTTGGCTGTGCCTCCGGCGTAGAGGGTGTTTCCATAGTCCAGTCGACTGGTGACCAGTGCGTGGGTTACAGTCTTTCTTGTCTCGGAGGGGATCCAACGGAAGATTTTTTTGAGCATACGAAGTACGTTGAAGCAGGAGGATGAGACGGCGTTGACTTGTCTGTTTATCGAGAGTGAGGAGTCAAGGATGAAGCCAAGGTTACGTGCGTGGTCTGTGGGTTTGGGAGCTGTGCCCAGAGCCGAAGGCCACCATGAGTCGTCCCAAGCAGAGGAGGATGATCCTAGGATGAGGACCTCCGTTTTGTCTGAGTTAAGTTTTAAGCGGCTGTTTTTCATCCATTCGGCTACCTCTTTCATGCCTTCGTGAAGATTGGTTTTGGCGGTGTTAGGGTCTTTGGTAAGGGAAAGGATCAGCTGGGTGTCGTCAGCGTAGGAGATGATGTTAAGGTTGTGTTGACGTGCGATGGATGCGAGTGGACTCATGTAAACGTTGAAGAGTGTGGGACTGAGTGGTGATCCTTGTGGTACTCCGCAGATGATTTCGGTGGTCTCGGATTTGAATGGGGGAAGTCGGACTCTCTGGGTTCTCCCGGCGAGGAATGAGATGATCCAGTCCAAGGCTTTTCCATGTATGCCGATGTTGCTGAGGCGTTCTATGAGGGTGCTGTGACAGACAATGTCGAAGGCGGCGGAGAGGTCGAGTAGGATGAGGGCCACTGTTTCTCCGTTGTCCAATAGTGTTCGGATGTCGTCTGTCGCTGCAATGACGGCGGTTTCGGTGCTGTGTTTGACTCGAAAGCCGGACTGCGAGGGGTCGAGGGAGTTGTTGGATTCAAGGAAGGCGGCGAGCTGGCTATTGACGGCTTTCTCAATGACTTTGGCAGGGAATGGGAGGAGGGATATGGGGCGGTAGTTTTTAAGTTCTGCTGTGGGTTTTTACAGTAGGGCGCTGAGTTCGGCGTGTTTCCAGCTTTCTGGGAAGGTAGCGGAGTTGAAGGAGCAGTTGATGACATCACGGAGATGGGGTGCGATGATGGAGTCTGCTTTGTTGAAGATGTGGTGGGGACAGGGGTCGTTTGGCGAGCCAGAATGGATGGAGTTCATTAGGCGGATGGTGTCTTCGGTGGTGATTGGGTTCCAGGTGCTGAGGTTGTTAGGGGGCTATTTAGGTTCGGAGGTGGGTGGAGAGGATTGTTCTTTGGAAATGTTTTCGAAGCTGTTATGTATATCGGCAATTTTGTTGTAGAAGAAGGAGGATAACGAATCGCAGAGGTCTTGGGAGGGAGTAATGTCGTTTGAGGCTGTGGTGGGGTTGGTGAATTCTTTGACGATGTTGAATAATTCTTTGCTGTTATGGGCGTTGTTGTCGAGTCGATCCTTGAATGCTGATTTTTTGGTGGATCGGATCAATTGGTGGTGTTTACAGGAGGCTGTCTTGAAGGTGGTCATGTTGTCAGTGGTTGGGTTTTTTCTCCAAGTTTTCTCGAGAGTACGGCATCGTTTCTTGGATTTCTTAAGGTCCTCGTTGAACCAGGGGGCCTTTTTGCTGCCCTGTTTGGTTTGGTGGTTTTTCAAGGGTGCTAATTCTTCAACGCTGTGAGTGATCCATTGTTTGAGTTTGGTGGCAGCTTGGTTTGGGTCCGATGAGAGAGCGGGAGGGTTTTGGTTGAGCGATGTGAGGAGTTGGTCGGTGGTGATTTTGTTCCAGTTTCTTCGAAGAATAGGTTGTGGGGGGTTGTGGGTTGAGGTAGTTTTGTAGCTGAAGTGAGCACAACTATGGTCCGTCCAATGGAGAGTTGTGGTGCGATCGAAGGAGATGTGTTTGCTGGAGGTGAAGATTGGGTCAAGCGTGTGTCCGGCTACATGGGTGGGGGTGTCAACCAGTTGTTTGAGTCCGAGATTGGCCAGGTTGTCCAGAAGGGTGGTGGTGTTGCTGTCATTTTTCTTTTCCAGGTGGAAGTTGAGGTATCCTAGTAGAATGTAGTTCTCGGAGGTGAGGGCATGTGGGCTGATAAAGTCAGTGATGTCTTCGCTGAATTGTTTACGGGTTCCTGGAGGCCTGTAGATGAGGGTGCCTCTAAGTGTGGTCCTGGGGTCGGTGTGGATCTGGAAGTGGAGGTGTTCGGCGGTGGCGAGGTTATCGTCGAAGCTGGTCGTGACTCTGGTTGTGTTCTTATGGACGATGGCGATGCCTCCACCTGTTTGGTTGGCGCGGTCTTTTCGGATGATCTTGTAAGCGTCTGGGATGGCTATGGCGATGTCGGGTGCTGATGAGGTGTTCATCCAGGTTTCTGTAAGGAAGGCGACGTCCGGTGAAGAAGAGTTGAGTAGATCCCAGAGTTCAGTGGCGTGTCTGTGGACCGAGCGGGTGTTGAGCAGGATGCACTTCAGGTGGTTAGAGTCGGAGCTGTGTTTGGGGTTGGTGGGTTTGGTGAGGGTCTTGATGCTGGTAAACTGGCAGGAGTTATAAATGGGGGTGGGGGTCGCACACTACTCACACACCGGCGGTGTCGCCCCTAAGGACTCTGGTCAATGTAGTAAAGTGTTCGCGATGCATCATCTTTCGATCTTCTGCTATCTTCGCTGTCTTCGCCATCCCTGGACACGTGTTTCGGGTTATTACCCCTCATCAGCAGGGATAGGCCGTGTACTGGGGTTGCCGATGGCTGCCAATATCTGCCAGGTATAGTACCACTCAGGCGCGTAGGTGCGGGATCCCAGGCTCGTCAGCCCGCTGCTCAAGGGAGCTTTAAAGTTACAAATGGGGGTGGGGGTCGCACACTACTCACACACCGGCGGTGTCGCCCCTAAGGACTCTGGTCAATGTAGTAAAGTGTTCGCGATGCATCATCTTTCGATCTTCTGCTATCTTCGCTGTCTTCGCCATCCCTGGACACGTGTTTCGGGGTATTACCCCTCATCAGCAGGGATAGGCCGTGTACTGGGGTTGCCGATGGCTGCCAATATCTGCCAGGTATAGTACCACTCAGGCGCGTAGGTGCGGGATCCCAGGCTCGTCAGCCCGCTGCTCAAGGGAGCTTTAAAGTTACAAATGGGGGTGGGGGTCGCACACTACTCACACACCGGCGGTGTCGCCCCTAAGGACTCTGGTCAATGTAGTAAAGTGTTCGCGATGCATCATCTTTCGATCTTCTGCTATCTTCGCTGTCTTCGCCATCCCTGGACATGTGTTTCGGAGTATTACCCCTCATTAGCAGGGATAGGCCATGTACTGGGGTTGCCGATGGCTGCCAATATCTGCCAGGTATAGTACCACTCAGGCGCGTTGGTGCGGGATCCCAGGCTCGTCAGCCCGCTGCTCAAGGGAGCTTTAAAGTTACAAATGGGGGTGGGGGTCGCACACTACTCACACACCGGCGGTGTCGCCCCTAAGGACTCTGGTCAATGTAGTAAAGTGTTCGCGATGCATCATCTTTCGATCTTCTGCTATCTTCGCTGTCTTCGCCATCCCTGGACACGTGTTTCGGGGTATTACCCCTCATCAGCAGGGATAGGCCGTGTACTGGGGTTGCCGATGGCTGCCAATATCTGCCAGGTATAGTCCCACTCAGGCGCGTAGGTGCGGGATCCCAGGCTCGTCAGCCCGCTGCTCAAGGGAGCTTTAAAGTTACAAATGGGGGTGGGGGTCGCACACTACTTACACACCGGCGGTGTCGCCCCTAAGGACTCTGGTCAACGTAGTAAAGTGTTTGCGATGCATCATCTTTCGATCTTCTGCTATCTTCGCTGTCTTTGCCATCCCTGGACATGTGTTTCGGGGTATTAGCCCTCATCAGCAGGGATAGGCCATGTACTGGGGTTGCCGATGGCTGCCAATATCTGCCATTACTGAACGCTGCGCGGAAAGACATCTGTCATATGTAGGTATTGGAGGGGGTGGGGCGAGGCAGGGTCAGCTGGGAGGCGGGCGCGGGGTGGAGCTAGGGTCTAGGAAGCACAACAGACAACAAAATGGCTGCAAGTAGGAGAAATCGAAACTGGGCGAGCCTGGGGGATAAACAGAGGTACAATCGGGCATAAAGTATTATTCTGACAACAATGCACAGACTTAATAATTCAGCACAAAGATGGTAAAACGTACAATGCACAATTTCACTACAACATGGAAAGCGGGCAATGCAGGCAGTGGCAGTAATGCGGGGGAAAGATCGCGCTGATGACTCAGCTGGAAGGCGCTACGATACCGCGGCACAGCTTTCAAGCGCTCTCAGGTCACGGAGTCAGCAAGCCTTGGGAGCGTGGGGGAGCGACCTCTCCCGAGCTAGTCAGGAGAGTCACGGCGCGGGGATGGTGAGGCAGATCCACAACTATCTGTGGGTGGCAGGGTCAGCTGGGAGGCGGGCGCGGGTGGAGCTACGGTCTAGGAAGCACAACAGACAACAAAATGGCTGCAAGTAGGAGAAATCGAAACTGGGCGAGCCTGGGGGATAAACAGAGGCACAATCGGGCATAAAGTATTATTCTGACAACAATGCACAGACTTAACAATTCAGCACAAATATGGTAAAACGCACAATGCACAATTTCACTACAACATGGAAAGCGGGCAATGCAGGCAGCGGCAGTAATGCGGGGGAAAGATCGCGCTGATGACTCAGCTGGAAGGCGCTACGATACTGCGGGACAGCTTTCAAGCGCTCTCAGGTCACGGAGTCAGCAAGCCTTGGGAGCGTGGGGGAGCGACCTCTTCCGAGCTAGTCAGGAGAGTAGAATAGAGAGAGAGAGAATAGATATCTGGGGAATATTTCCCGTCACACAATCAATTGATCAATAAAGCACGGCTAATCACCTGATAGGGTTTCCAGGAGGTATGCTTAAACAAATACTTTCATTAGCAGAACTGAAACAGTGTGCGATTCCTGACGTTTAATAGTAGGGACAGGAGAGGAGGCCTTGAGCGCAAGTCTGTAAAGAAGCGCAGGCCCTTACAGTTCCTTTCACTCCATATGATTGTAACCCTCAGTGCGCGCTGCCTGCTCAGACAGTTACATTCCAGGCGGAAGACTCACCCATAGCTCTTTCTGCATATAGCCTCATGAAATAACTGTCAGGCTTTGACTAACGGCACCTACCATGTGTATAATGCAGACGCAGTCGGGGGAACTACATCTCCCAGAAGGCCGTCCTTCTGGGAGGGATTCACCAGCAGTAAAAACCACAAACGGCGCATAGAGCGTCGTGCGTGATTCTTGGATTTTGTTTCAGGAAGTCTTTGGTGGTGGGCGGCGGCACTGCTCTCTGGATGGCCGCTATCCTGTTGGGGATTTTGCCAGGGGCGCCACCCTCTGGACCTACAGAGAGAAGGAACTGTGGACATTTGTTTTAGGTATGTCTCAGTCGGACGAAGCAAGAACGTCTTTGGCGTGTTTCCTGCGTAGCGGCTGCGGCAGGAGGCGCCCTGCTGAGTTGCGTCAGTGTTATTAGATCCACACATGGAAGAGACCGCGATTATCTAGCGTTCTCTTGTTGTCTTGGATGTGGACACCAGGAAAGTATATTGGCAACATAAGAAAGTAAGTGCTCACTCCTAGACGTTTGATATGGGAGTATTTGCGAGACTTTTGGGAACTCTATATTATTTGGAACTATGTGCTACGGTTTTATTTTGGCCCCTAAAAATATGAGTCTATTGTCATAGGCCGGATTACAGGCTGGGATCAGAGTGCCTTTCCAGACTGTTTAGGCTCATCCTTCACCTGAGAATTGTTTTCATATTTTTGGTATTTTTTGTTTTCATTTGCTTGTGTGGAAGGGAGCATGGTGCGTATGGGTTTTCTTGTTCTTCTTGCATACCAGAGGTGAATGTGGGAGTAGGTTGAGTTATAATATGTCGTGTGCTTTGTTTTAGGCGTCGTATCCTCAAGGTGAGAGAAGGTATCTTACCAATTAGAGAGGACGTTCTTTGCAGACAAGGCAGACACCTCACAGGTATTGGCTTTTACTTATTAGCGAGAATATATGAGAGTAGCCAGATTGTTCATGAACCTAATTGTGTGCTTTTTGTTACAGGTATCCCTTTCCCAGCTGCACCTACCCTTTCCTATCCCTCGCCTGATCGCCTCAATACTCTAATTATATTCTAGATAGAGTTGGGGATGTCAGGCGGTGGACGGACCCCTTTGAGCATCGCTCAGATCCTGAGGAGTCTTGGATGTGACAATAACCGCATAGCAGTGCCACCAGCTGCTGGGGCAAGGTGCGTGCGTGCGCAGGAAAGCCTCTGATGTGACGCCAGCCATCGGTGATCTGTTCTTCATTGTGCCTCTGCTGCAGCTTTCCGAACCACAAACGTCACCTTTGATGCCCTTGCTGCAATTTATGTACCTGGGTCATCCTAGTGACCGCCTTTGTTTGCTCTGACCAACTTCAAGAGAGGAAACCGTGTGGTGCTGTCTTCCTCGCCAGTCCACCCTGCTTTCCATTGTGGTTAATAATCTCATGATTTGTCTCCCATGGTTGGCACTTAGAGCACAGGTCTTAGAAAACATTATTGGCAATTAATTGGGTCAGATACATTAGAAATGCTGTTTCTTAGTCGAGCACTTGGCCATTTCGTTTGGGAAAACTTCCTTGCTTTGATCCTAAAACTGACATAACGTAACTATGTCTTACGCAGCACCTCAAGGCCTGACAAGTGGGGCTTTCTAATTGTTGAGATGATAAAGAGTACATAATACACACCTCTCATTCAACTCACATACTTACAAAGTACTCATTAACAGAGCAATAGTGACGGGGGGCGTGGCTACGACACTGCCGAGCATGGTCGCCTGAGCCCTGAGCTCCGGGTCGGTCTCGGTGATTATCCTGCTTGAGGACCCCCCTGGCGGCACCACCACCCGGGATTGATCCCTGACTGTCGCGGGACACCCTAGCGCCGACCCGGAGTGAGCTGGGTCCCGCGGCTGCTAGAGACTGAGCGCTTCGGAGGGAGCTGCGAAGGCGGCCGCCGGCCATTTTGCTTGGGCCTACATCTCGCGGCCGATCCCCGGCCTCGATTTCTGAGGGGCTGCCCGGAGACCGAGCCGCCGCGGGCGACCGGAGGACGGTGTTGGCGGGTGCCCTGACCCCGAGTGCGGGAGTTCGCCCCCTGGGAGCCCGACAGGCAGGAAGCGAAGGGCCAAGCACCGGACCGAGGAGTGCCGGGACGCTGGTGTTGCGGAGCGGCTCGGAGTGGGCTCCGGGTGCGGAGGCGCCCATCAGTGGTGAGCGGTGACGTGGACGACCGGCGCTCTGATCCTGCGGCGTAGTTGAAGAAGTGACGCCAGGGGCTTGCTGGGCAGTGGCGGCGCAGCGGAAGGGCTGGAGGCCGCAGTGATTGTGGAGGGCCCACGTCTGTCTGGGGGGACCCCCTCGTGGCCCACAGTGGACCTTAGCAGCAGCGATCTTGGCGCCGCCCCGCAGACCGCGGTCCACAGGGTGCTGGGGGCGCTGCGGACTCCTCGGGGCGGCCATCTGGCCCTGAGTGGGGACCTGGGTCAACTCGGCTGAAATCCTGGACACTTGCGTTGGGTCCTGCTGGCGATCGAGAGGGGCCCGGAGCTGCGTAGGGTTGCTGGTGGTTTTGGCTGACAGCTGCGGGGACCTGGAACGGAGGGAGTCCCAGTGGGGTGCCAGGTGCCGAGGTCCGGCTGTGCCTGCTGGTTGCCCCCCCCTTTTTCCTTCATCGTGTGCGACCCTGCCATCTCACCTGGCTCGCCGGCGGGAAAACAACTTTGGCCTTATTTGAGGTACACGTTGGGACGGCCCTGCAGTGTTTGGCGCTGACGTGGTCGCCGGCAGGTCTCCATGGGGAAGCCGCGGAAGAGGACGGGCGCGGCGCCGCCGGACCAAGCTGAAGATTCCCTTGACGCCCATGAACTGCAACAGACGGGCGACCAGGCAACAGGGCTGCAGCAGCAACAGATGGACCAAATTCTTCAGGCCATAGGGGACACGAGAGAGGCGCTGCGCCAGGACATCGCCCAGGTCTTCACGAGCCTTGGCCTTTTGAAGGCGGACCATAACAAGCTTGCTGAGCGCGTCAAGGCCGCGGAGTTGGTAATGGAGACATTGGAGCCGGCCCAGAAGGCGTCGGATGCCACATTGGAGGACTTATCTCGCAGGGTGCAGCAGTTGGAAAGGAGAGCGGCTGACGCGGAAGGGCGCAACAGACGCAACAATATCCGCGTGGTGGGCCTACCCGAAAATGTTGAAGGGGACGACATGGTTGCGTACTTGGAGACCTGGCTGCGGGATGTGGTGGTCCCTGAAGGTTTGACGCACTTCTACACCTTGGAAAGAGCTCATAGGGTCCCGGCTCGTCCCCTTGCCCCGGGGCGGCCTCCCCGACCGGTGATAGCTCGGCTACTCCACTTCAGGGACCGGGACATTATACTGTGGCAGGCCAGGCTGGCGGGCCCTTACAAGGTGGACAACGCATCTGTGTCGATATTTCCAGACTACTCCCAGGAGGTCCAGCGCAGCCGCTTCTCCTTCGTCGCTGTTAAGAGGGCTCTCCGCGATGAAGGGGTGCAGTACTCTCTGCTGTTCCCGGCTCGCCTGAGGGTACTGGTGGACGGAGTGGCGACGTTTTGTGACTCACCCGACGACGCTTGGCAGTGGCTGGAGCGGTATCGAGCAGGCAAGGATGGCACGGGTGCCTGGACGGGGAATGCTGAGGACCGGCCGAAACCGCGCAGGAGCAGGCGTAATCGGAGGAGAGAACAGCGCAGGAGGTCCCCCTCGGCCTCGCAGACGGACCGGGAGAGGAGGGCTGCCTTACGGGCGGTGTCGGACATCTCCGGAGCAGTGCCTGAGACCCAGGTGGCGGATTCAGGCTCCAGGCTGGGTTCGGATGAGGCGGAACCGGGTGGTTCGGATGGGGTTTCGGACAAGGAGGCTGGGGGGTTGCCCCAGATCACCCCGCAGACGGCTGATGGACTACTGGATGAGTGACTACGGGAAGCTGAGTAGTGGACAGTAAGGGGATGTGCTGGCTCTGTGGGGTGGGCGCGTTATGGGCGGATGGGGTCCTGCTTTCTGAGCGGATGGGAATGTAGTTGTACTCTGCTCCCTGGGGAAGGTGCTGGGTCCCTGGCCTTCTTAGTGGGGGGTGGTGCTGCTGGGAGGGGGATGGGGGAGGTCTACTCTTAGTCTGGATCGACCTCTCCTGGTGTGACGGGTCTTGGCTGTCCGGCCGGCTGGTGGGGAGTCACCCCCTCGATCTCACATAGCTTGTGAGTCTCTGGTATCTTCCAGGGTTTCCCTCGTATTCGGGGGTTGGGTTTGGATGGGTGACAACTGTTTGATGCCTGTTCTGGGGGTGGGTGGGATGGGAGTTGGTTGGGGTTGTTTCGGGGTTTCTGAGTTTCTGGGAACTGTCAGTGTGCCGATGAGACTGTGGGGGATTGGAC
This sequence comes from Lissotriton helveticus, assembly GCF_964261635.1. Taxonomy (NCBI): domain Eukaryota; kingdom Metazoa; phylum Chordata; class Amphibia; order Caudata; family Salamandridae; genus Lissotriton; species Lissotriton helveticus. The sequence goes on along the minus strand of NC_136072.1, from coordinate 809,345,158 downwards.
TTTGTTATGTGCCCGTTGATGGCGGCTAGATTAGACCTGAAGTGCATCACCTGGAATGTGCGGGGGCTCAACTCCATGAGGAAGAGATACAAAGTGCATGCATATTTAATCCGGAGGGGGGTCCAGGTGGCTTTCTTGCAGGAGACGCATTTAACGTTGGCAGAAGGGCAGGCGCTGCAGCGGCGATGGAGAGGGCAACTCTTCTATACTACTTACTCTGCGCATGCTAGGGGGGTGCTTATTTGGGTACGGGCGGGTGTCCCCTTTCAGCCATTAACCACTAGGGTGGATCCGGAAGGGAGGTTTGTGGCAGTGTTGGGGAGGCTGGATGGCCGGGATGTGGCGTTTTGCTGTGTTTACGCCCCTAACTTTGATCAGGCTGCGTTCTTCTCCGTGTTGTCAAGCCGGTTACCGGATATGCTGGTGGGCACGGTGTACATGGGAGGGGACTTTAATTCTGTAGCAGATGTTGAGCTGGACCGTTCCCATCCACCGATTGCTCAGTCGGTGGTGCGCAGAGTGGCCAAGGCTCGGGGGGACTGGCAGGACCGGTGGGGACTCCAGGATGCGTGGCGGACGTGTCATCCCACGGATCGGGACTATTCGTTTTACTCGGTACCGCATGATTTACATGTGCGTCTCGACACATTCCTCTGCTCGGGCGGGGCTCAGGAGCTTACGCGTGATTGCGAGTACCTGGCGCGGACCATATCGGACCATAACCCTTGCCTGCTTACGGTCCTATGGACCAGACAGCGGCAGCCGGACCCCACGTGGCGGTTGAACCCGCTGGCGCTGGAGGACCCGGTCTTCCACGCTGAAGTGCAGGACTGCATTGAACGATACTTCCTTGAGAACTCGGGTACTGCGACCACTCGAGCAATTGAGTGGGACGCCTTCAAGGTGGTGGTGCGAGGCGCGTGCCTCTCGTCCTCGTTGGGGGTTCGCCGGACGCTGCTGGATGATGTCACGCGGGAGGAGGCCGCTCTGCGGCAGGCGGAGAGGGGCGGCCACGGGGCGGGCAGCAATAGGGAAGAAGTGCTAGCGGCTCGAGAGCGGGTGGCCACCCAGGTGGAGAGGCTCCGCTGCCATGACTACCGGGAATATATCGTCCGAGCGCATGCGGAACGGGATCGGGTCGGCTCGCTGCTGGCATGGCTGGCTAATCCTGAAACTAGGGGTACGCCGATTTTGTCGCTGGCTAAGCCGACTGGGGACCTGGTCCATTCGCAGCAAGAGATTAACGCTCAGTTTCGGGATTACTACGCGGAACTTTATCGGAGCAGGATGACGGCGCACCCGGCGGCACTGGATGCCTTTCTTGAAGAGGCTCAGCTGCAGCGGCTGGATCCAGAGCAGGGCGCCGCGCTGGGGGCGGCTATTACGCTGGGGGAGATCAGAGCGGCGATTAAGCATATGGCCAGGAAGAAAACGCCAGGGGGGGGACGGCCTCCCGGTGGAGTTTTATGCTGCATATGTGGATCTCCTGGCACCTCGATTACACCAGGTCTATTTATTTATTTATTTATTTAAAACATTTGTAAAGCGCGAACGAAGGCCCTAGGGCATCTCGGCGCTAGAGAACTGCTGTGTTTAACCCAGGGAGGCAGGAAGTACGAAGGTTAAAAGGGATCAGAGGTTAAAAAGCCAAGTTTTAAGGTTTTTTCGAAAGGACCAGAGGGAGGTGCTGGTCTTAATTGAATATGGGAGTGTGTTCCACAATTTCGGTGCAGCTACTAGGAACCGCCTGTCACCCCAGTTAACAGTTTTGGTTCGGGGGACCGCCAGATCAGATGAATTGGAGGAGCGCAGTGTTCTGGAAGGGCAGTAGGGAGTTAAATTTTGAGTGAAGAACACTGGTCCGGCATTATGTAAGGCCTTGTATGTCAAACACAGTGCCTTGAACTTTATCCTCTTTTTCACTGGGAGCCAGTGAAGTCGCCTTATAGTTGGTGAGACCGGTTGGTATTTAGCGATTCGCCCTAAAAGCCTTGCAGCGGCATTCTGGATAACCTGCATTTTGGCTAGCACTCTCTCCTGAGCACCTAGAAACAGGGCGTTGCAATAATCTAGGGTGGAGAGAACCAGGGCGCTTACCAATGTTTTGGCATGATGTTCAGGTAAGAAGGGCAGAATTTTTTTTATAAGCCGGAGTTTGTAGAAGGCTGAGGAAGAGATCTGGTTGGCATGAGGCAGAAAGTTCAAACGATTGTCGAACAGGACACCCAGGTTCCTAACCTTATCAACCGGATCTGGAGGCTGGCCCATAGACGAAGGCCACCATAAAGAGGACCAGTCTGGAGAAAGATTGCCGAAAATTACAACTTCTGATTTTTCAGAGTTTAATTTCAGGCAATTATGGGCCATCCAACTGCCTATTGCCTGCATGCCTTGATTAAGCATGTTGGCTTTTTGTGGCCCGTCGTTCTTAACAGCTAGGATCAATTGGGTGTCATCTGCGTAGGACGTTAGGCTCATCCCAAATGCCCTGATGACTTTGGCAAGGTCCGACACATAAATGTTAAAGAGTGTCGGACTGAGGGATGAGCCCTGGGGAACTCCACATGGTAATGACAGTGGGGAGGACTCGAAAGGTCCCACAGTGACAACCTGGGTCCTGTTAGCCAGGAAGGAGGCAATAAGATTTTTGGCGTTGCCTCGGATACCTATACTCTCGACACGGTCGACCAGAGTGGTATGGTCGACCGTGTCGAAAGCCGCCGATAGGTCCAGTAGGATCAGGATGGCAGAGCCTCCTGCATCCCGGATGGATCTAATGTCATCTGCCGCCTTAACCAGAGCAGTCTCGGTTCCGTGACATCGGCGGAAACCAAACTGCGATTCGTCCAGCCTTTTGTTCTCCTCAATGAAGAGGGAAAGTTGGGTGTTCATAATTTTTTCCACTATTTTCGCTAATAGTGGCAGACTGGCGATAGGCCGGTAACTTTTGAGTTCTTCTTTATCAAGGGAGGGTTTCTTCAGAAGCGGTTTTATGAGTGTTTTCTTTAAGGTGTCCGGGTAAATGCCTGTGGAAAACATGGAATTGCAGATCTCAGTTATGGATGGGAGAACTGTGTCCATAATCGGCCGCATAACCTTCAAAGGACATGGGTCCAAGGCCGACCCCGATTTAATAGAGGATATGGTGTTAAGTACCTGAGGGCAGGTCACCTCTCTAAACTGCTGAAAAGTTGGTCCTTCAAGCTGGGTAAAGGCCTCGTGGGAACTGGTGGCAGTATTGGCAAAGATTCGATAAATATCATCCACTTTGCTAAAAAAAAATCTAGACAAAGCATCACAGAGGGCTTGGGAGGGGGGGGGGTGTAAGATCAACAGAAGAGCCAGCTAACTGTCTGGTAGTTTCGTATAGACATTTATTTGAGTTTTGTGCGTTTTCTATTTTGTGACAGTAGTGCTTTTTCTTGGCGTCTATAATGAGATTTTTGTATGTAGTTACCGACTCTTTGTACAGGGATTTAGATTCCTGGGAGTAATCTTTCCGCCAGTGTCTCTCTCTATTCCGGCACGGTTGTTTTTGTGGGGAGGCCTGGGAGCAGGGTAGATTGCAGGGTAGATTGCCGGCGTCGGCACGAGAGGCGATCGTAGTGCCGCTGTTGAAAAAGGGCGGCCTTTCCACGGCTAGGACGGCATATCGCCCGCTATCGATGCTCACGGTGGACTACAAGGTGTTGAGCAGGATCCTGGCGACGCGGCTGACTGCCCATATGTGCTCTCTGGTACACCCGGACCAGTCGGGCTTTATCCCCACTAGGAACACCTCGACATGTATACGGCGCCTGATAAGGGTCATGGATGTTGAAGGGGAGGGCCCCACGGGGGCGGCCGTGCTGTCGGTGGATATCGAAAAGGCAATAGATAGTGTGGAATGGCCTTATTTGTTCTGCGTGCTCCTTCGGTTCGGGCTGGGGGATGGCTTCGTCCGTTGGACGAGGCTGCTATATGAGTCGGCTACTGCTAGGGTCCGAACGGGCCGCTCCATATCCGCGGCGTGCTCGGTAGGACGGGGCACCAGACAGGGTTGCTCATTATCCCTGCTCCTTTTCGCTTTGGCGATTGAGCCGCTGGCGGCGCGGGCCCGACAGGGTCGGTACTTTGAGGGGGTACCGTCACGCGGCAACTTGCATTATATCTCCTTGTATGCCGACGACCTCTTGTTATACCTGGCCGATGTGGACGCGTCAGTGACGGGAGCGCGGGCCTTGCTCCAGGAGTTCGGGAACCTGTCGGGCCTCCGGGTTAACTGGTCTAAGAACTGCCTCTTTCCATTGACTTCCCGCTGCGCCCAGTCTGAGGTGCTGGATGGCCTGCGCTGGGAACCGGATTGCCTGCAGTACCTCGGAGTCCATGTATATCACACACATTCACTCCTTTATGAGGGGAATGTGGGTAGGGCCATGAGGGGCATTAGAGGCAGCATGGGGTTTTGGCGAGTCCTTCCGTTATCTGTGGCAGGGCGCATTGCGTTGTTGAAAATGGTGGTCCTGCCGCACCTACTATATTTTTTCCGCACGCTGCCTGTGTGGATACCGCCTTCCTTTTTCCGAACACTAAGATCCGTGGTGATAGGTTTTATCTGGGGCACTGGCAGGAGACGCATAGCACTGAATACTTTGCTTAGGTCCCGAGAGGAGGGTGGCCTAGCGGTGCCGGACTTCGAATGGTATTATTTGGCTGCTCAACTTCAGTGGCTCACGCAGGCGGTGGCGCAGGAATTTAGAGGACCGGACGGACCGCAGGGTCGGATTGTGCAGCGCCATGTCCTGTCCTTTATTGTGCTCCATCAGGAGCTTCGGTTGGAGCGGCTGACTCTTGAAGAGCGAACCCTTCGTCGGTGCTGGCTGCGTGGCCACAGGCGGGTGGGGTGTCGTGCCCCATACGCGCCGGAGATTCCCTTAGGCATGTGTACTGCCCTCCCACATGGCGGGGATTGGTCGGCGCTTGCCAGTTGGGAGGACTCCGGGGTTCACATGATAGGGGATTTATATCGGGATGGCGCCTTGATGCCGTTCGGTGCCCTGCAGGAGGCCTTCGATCTGCCGAGGGGTGACTTCCTGTTACATGCGGCTTTGGTTGCTGGGATTCAGAGGCGCTGGAGGATGGGGCTGGTGGAACCGCCCACGTCGCTGGGCTGCCAGTATGTCGTGATGGCGGCTGGCACTTATAAGGCCATCACATGCCTGTACCGGAGGCTAGCGCTGGCTGACCCTCCTCCCCTTGACGGGCTGCGGGAGCGCTGGGAAGCTGACCTTGGTCGGCAGATACCGGAGACGACCTGGCCTCAGCTTGTACGCAGGGCCTGGAAGGGCACCCGTAATGTTAGGTTTCAACTGGTTCAGTATTACACACTCCATAGGGCGTATTGGACGCCTGCCAAAATCCAACGGATCTTCGGAGGTGCGCAATCGATGTGTCCACGCTGTGCAGCGGCGGACGCTGACTTTGAGCATATGTTCTGGTCGTGCACAGGGCTTGGCACATACTGGATTGATGTTTTCGCTTGCCTGAATGCGGTTACGGGTCGTCGGGTTGATGCAGACACGGGAGCATGCCTGCTGCTTGGTTTCCCCATACACCTGCCACAAAGGTCACTAGCAAGTTTTATGATCTGGGGTTCATAATGGCCAAAAGGGAACTTACGCTACACTGGAAATCTAGAGGGGGACCTAACTTCCTGAGGTGGCGGAGGTGCTTCCTGCAATGGGCCGCGTGCGAAGGTTCTCTTCGATTGCAATTGGCTAGGCGTACGGCCAACGACACAGCGCTAGATACAGCCAGGGCGTGGAGCGCGCTTGTGACGGATTTACAATCGCTTTTAGAGGCTGATGATGGTGGAGAGGCTGGCGGCCCGGCGACTCCGGAGGGGGGCAGGGGGGGGGGGAGTTAGCGTTGTGGAAGAGGGGAGTTAGACAGTGGGCCGGGTGCGGGGAGAGGGCGGACTGCCTGGGTCAATTGAGCCCAGGGACGGAGTGGAGGTCTTGTGCAGCACTGGGCAGTACCTGGACTTCCGTATGGACATGGACTGGGGAGGAGTATCGCCTGCTACCTATGGGATAGGTCTGATACGCCGTAACAAGGGCATGGGGGCACACTGCCAAAGTGAGGGGTGGGGGTAGAGGGGGTGGCGGGATTTCTTGGTTAGGGATTGCTGTTGGGGATTGCAAGGAAGTGACATGGCTGTATGTGCTAAGAACGGAAAGGTCTGTGAACCAAGTTTGTATGCTGTGTGCACAAAATTAATAAAAAAGTTTAAAAAAAAAAAAAAAACAGAGCAATAGTGACAAGGGCCCATATAGCACATGTAATCTACAAGCCAGACTGCTATGGAAAGTCACCAAAACTGGATACTGGACAAGAGAATTTCCATAACAGGTTGTGCGGGAAATTGTAGTATGGCACCAAGATGAACAAGCATTGGCATAGCCAATAGGTCTCGCCTTTGGGACCTTATAAGTGTTTAATTATCCAGCACAATATCCTTGGTGCAACAACATCAACTGTTGCATGGCTAAACACTTATGAGGTCCCAAAGGCAAGAACTATTGGCTATGCCAATGCTTGTTTTTTCCTTGACCTCTGGCTCAAGTTTTGTTCAGTCTCTGTTGGAAGACACCATGTGATCTTGTTGTGTACAACTCAAATGATTCTACAGCATAGTCCACACGCTTACTAGCAAGTGCTTCTCTCTCACAATGTATGTCCACGATCTTAATCTGGACCTCTGACCTCATAAATGTTGACTTTAGGCATTCATGCCTTTGGAGAATCGCAGTACTTGCAAGCTGTCTGAACCCGACAAATGCTACATTCATGGTACATTCTATCATTTCAGATTAAACTCTTTCTCCTTCAGGCAGGATGTATTTTTGCCTCTGCTCTCTTGTCTTCCGGTAGAAGGCTGAGATATGTGCTGATGTCCGGCCACCTCTGCCTGTCGTAATAACCATGGATCGGCAAAGAGTTGGCCACCCTTAGCGTAGTTGCTGCTATAGCAGTGAATCTCTTCCATATTTTGTCCTATCGCCTTCCTTCCCAGTCCGATGGTGTAGAACAGGAAGTAGTAGGATTCTGTGATTTTCTTTACGTAGACGCATTACTGCAGAGTCGGCCTGAGGATGGCCTGTTCGATATTCAGGTGAGCCACCTAGTGCCTCGTACATTTTGTCTAGATGAGGGACAACTGTAGATACTGTTATTGGATTCTACTTTGCCTACAGCCCTTCACTCCAAATAAAATCTACAACTGGAATGGATTTAACTGATTTACGAGAGGGGTTCTTGGAATTCACATAACAATCTGATTGCGATTGGCAAATCAAATATTTTAGACAGTCATCATCCAATGGTGAGTCTGGTGTTTGCGAAATACAGGGTGGGGAAACAGGTGCTAAATAATCATACCTCTCAAAACAAACGTCTTGACCTTTCTGTACTTCTTTCTTATGTTCTTCATCCAAGTATGTGTTACCTCTCACTGAAGGTAATACAGGTTTTGACAAAGGATTTTGGGCTGGTTATTCTAACTTTGAACTTGAAAGTGATGGCAAAGCAGGTGGTGCACGAGGAGTGGGTGGCTGTGTCTGTAGAACTGGAGAACGGACTGCTCCTATTGAAGCAGTCAAGACTGATTTGCATATGGCTGGGTCTAAACGGAGATAGCATTGCGGGCAAAACAAATGGACGGAGATGCCGTCCCAAGTAATTAGCAGTGGCTGAGATTAATTCAAGCATTTCTCCCATCACTTTTTTGTTTATTTCAAAGTGACAGATATGTAGCGCCTTCAGAAATTACCTATACATAAAATGAATACTAGACTATGCTTTTTGTTAGCATACCAGAGCATGTGTAATAGAACTGCAGCCTTAGGAAATAACTCCCTCCAGACGAAATGTGTTATGATGAATCACACCTTTCAGTGATCACCTTTTATTGTAGTATTAAAAAAGGGTTCAAGTTGCAGACATTGCAAACAAACTAGCCTTAAAAACTTTAATTAATGCCCATCTGCTTATTGGAGGAAACAACTGCCCAACTAAGGAAGGCAAGCTTGTAGTTTATAACCGTATATGTATAGAAAATAGGATTTCTATCCTGATGACCAAGAATGTTCAAGCATGGAAATACATGAAATTCTCATTAGGTAACAAACTTATTGGGTCACGGAGACCACCTCTGCTTCACATTCAATTTGCATGGGCACGATTACTGCTCTACATCCCTCATTCAATGTCTTTACACAACAACGTCCCACTTGCGCAACATCTAGGACCCCCCTCCATTTAAACTCTCAGCATTCACTTTTCGCTCAGAACCACCATTCCTTTTTCCGTAAGTTAGGAAGGATTCTTCCCCTCGAGCTGCTTATCTTCGGAGCTGCAGAAGAGCTGCTCTAACGCAATCAGGAGAAACGGTGGGTAGTGGAACATCATCCCTGTGCCATCCTAGCACATGTTCAGCGTTGCACCTTCCTCTTTGCCATCTCCTCCCGGATTCGCTGCTTCAGTGCTTGGCGCATTAGAGGGTCTAGCTTGTTCCTGGAACAAATTTTGGCAGTCACCAGCTCGGGGTCATCTTCCTGAGAAGCCAAAATAGAAAGCAAAGATGAAACATGGGTGTTTGGGAATATTCACAGGACAGTGACTGGCAGGTGCCTGCAGCATCCCATTTGGCTTTTCTCCAGGCTTTCTAATAGTATTGACTATTTCGGTAGTGTGAACAAGTCCACAACATTTACATTTTTGGTGCCAGAAGGATGGAATGGCTGGGAACCAAACGTGTGGCAAACAGATTATACAAATATCTCTGCAGAGGCTGTTCAAGCGATGGAGCCATATTAAAATAGCAACCTTCAAAGTCAAGAAATGGGGTAGAACAGAGCATAGCCTAGGTGTGTCAAAAAAGGGAAAAATGACTTAGGCCAGAAGCTACTACTTCAGGAGAGCTACACACACTAGTCAGAACAAATGAAATGAAGGTCAGTCATTTCATTTGGCTTCATCTTGTGTGTCCAAAACTTAGTGTTCAGATGAGGCTGTAATGTGTTTTTAGTTATGGCTTTGGGGCATTCCGATGGAATCTCCTGCATTCCCATGAGGTACAGAATATACGGGAGTGAGCACTCCATTCCCAAGTCATTACTACAGACCCTTCCTTATTTAAAGATGTTAAGTTGCTATACAAGTCGCTGCTCCGATATTCTACATTCCTGCACCGAGTGAACAGTTAATGACACACCTTGCACACAGTCACAGCAGTGATTTCTCCTCCATCAGCCACGTATTCCAAGCAGAAGAGTTCTGATCCACAAGGGTCTGGCTCATTACTGGAACTGCTCCCAGATTCTTCCTTTTCCCGTTTGGAAGTGGCTCGTTTGAGACCTGAGGGACAGAAACCAAAAGCTTACAGTACGGGTGCAGTGAGCTTAGGTGATGACAGAATATAAGAGGGCATTCTTCAAACACCAGGCATGGCGGTTGGGGTTTAACTCTCAATCAGGGTTTCAGTGAAAAGTACCATGTTTAGCCATTTTCGGTGAGACACTAGAGCGGAGATAAATATGGTTTATCGTTAGCCATGATCTGCTGTTGCTCCACCACCCTCCTTTTATTTTAGGGTTTCCCTTTCTTTAAACCACTATTGCCTGACTTGAGCCCTGTTCTTTATGCTCTCTGATTTCACAAAGTCTGTCTTCATCTCTCCCCTATTATTTTAGCTTTTTACTAATCTAGTCATCTTTGCAAGGGAGATCTTATGATCGCAGATTATCACTTCTACTCTCAATCTTCACCCATACTAAACACAAGGCATTGACCTTCTCACACTTTTGGATTTCTAAGCTCCCTTTAAAACCTAATAGCACTGTTAGAATAAGGTTATTCTACCACAGGCCTCGCCACTCTCCCTTTATCACTGCCAGTTCTTCTGATGGCTTCAGCTTCAGTCTACTAAGGAACTTTGCTTTCTCTAATTCTCTCATCTCTTACCCCTTTCCCTTTAATTCCGCTTCTGTTTTTTAATTCTGCATTTAGTCAATAAGACTTCCTAACATGAAAATAAAAATAATATAAAGCATACTCAAACATTAGGGAAACATTTTGCAGTACAGTGTAAGTTTACACCATGAGGTATATAGGGCACAAACAAATAACAGACAGGATGGAGAAAAAGGTGTCAAAAAATGTATTTGGAAGAGTTTATATATCCACAGCATTTGCTATCAACTGTCCCCATTCTTTGTGTCACCCAAGAAAGTCTAGTGATGGTCACAGACATTTAAAAAACTAAAAAGTGCTTCAAAATCTTCCAGTAGGCAATCTGTGGTAGGTGTCGTTGCTTTCTGCTTGTGAGGAGACTAAACACAACATTAAAAGGAAAAAGACTTGGGGAAGATTGAGTGTTCTACAAAAATCTGCAATTTCACTCGAATACCAAACAGTCAAGGAGTGGCTTGAAAATACACAGATTTCCTCTAACGGTGGGTTTAAGATGGCCCTAATACATCTTATTTTTTTTCTTATATGTACGGTAAAACTTTGTTTATGTTTTCCCTCAGCTCAGCATTTCTCTGCGCAGAATAATTTTCTTTGTTGTTCATTTCCTTCTTAGATTTTTTCACAACCCCAAGGAAGCTGGGTGATTATTCCACCACACCATATGATAACGCAGTTTGCTTTGGGTACACCACCCATCTAACCTTGCCCTGTATCTCTGGACGATGTTCTATTGCCTGATCAAACCAGCTCCCAGTTGGCCTGAAGCTAAGCAAGAACTTGAATGCGCTGTTTATTCTCTGGACTTTTGCAACAATCATATCCCTTTGATCTTGAGTCAACTCATTAATATACAAAGTGTTTCGTTTTGGGTGCTTTGGTCAACTACTGCACAAGGATACACTAGGTCGAAAGACCCGGGCACTTTCTTCCTCTTTTCTTGATTTGCCATTGATATTTCCTTCCTATACTTTCCTCTATTGTGACTGTAGTATTAAGGTTCTTTTGAACACCGTTGTAGAAGCATAAGCCTATTTTCTGAGCACTGCTGAGTTTTTCGTTTATGCTCCAAGACCTTATTGTTGTTAGCAGTGAAAGGTTGCTGTGTTCTTTCTCTGCATGGGGATTTTTATCTCCAAATCTTATTCTCCTCTCAAGGACACAGTCATCTTTCAGGGTTGCACTATCATCTCCTTAGTTACTTGCCATGTCATCATATTCTTTTGTTGTGGGATCCGCACCCATATTCCATGACCACTGCTCTTTGACTGTATTTTCTGTCGATCAGGCTTCAATCAGGGAATGGAGGGTGGGTCAGGGTACCCTTTCGTGCCTAAGCAGTACTTGAGGAGGTAAGCCAATTTCTTTTAGTGAATGATGCTTCTCTGCCAGTGTACGTTCTGATTTCCCTCATATTTCTATCTAAAAGGAACAGACTATAGTTTGGCTTTGGTTCAGCTACTCCTCCAATCACTTATTTACTGTATATTTGTTTTTCACCCTGAAGAATATGCAACTGCCTAGCGGGCTAGGTTCAGACAACAAACACAAGTTCACTGTTTCATTTTTACCATAAATATCTATTTGCATTTTAAAGTAGTCACTATTTGTATGTTAAGTGGCACTATTAACATTATTTTTAATTAATGTATAACCTACTAGTATTATGCTGTACTTGAATTGTATTTTACATTTATTTAAATCCCATTTGTGTATCTAATAATTTTAGATAGTTAATATTGTGATTACAAGCTCCTACTTTGCAAGGAACGTGGATTATTATTTCATGCTTTGGCTTTGTAATGTTTGACGGATGTTGGAGGCATATCTGTAAGTTGTTTTTGTTTATATTTAGTGCTTTTGACAAATAAAATGGTGTGCACACTTCATTGGTTGCAAGAAAGTGAAGTATGGGGATGTCTGACAGTGGGCATTCATGTACAAGTTTGTTCTTGTGGTTTTTAAATGTGTCATATGCACCTGATAGAGGTATCTAGCTGCAGATTCCTTACCTTTGAATTATTCCCAGGTGCCAGGCTGGATCTGGAAAACCTTTCTACAGCAGTACCTCTGCACGTCGGTAGAGGGTGAGCGACTCCGCAGTGACATCGACAGAGTTTCTTCCTTTCCGTGCTTCCACATGGATCTGGAGACGGGAACCTCTGGCCATTTTTGGCCTATCTCGAAATTTGTCAACACGGTGTGCCCTTTTCTGATTGTTTTTGGGGTCCTGTGGACAACGATGTCGACCCCACACCTTCATTGTATTTGCATGTGGTATCTGGGCGTGGACCGGGACTCCGAAGGGTGCGGCTCATGTCTTTAGCTTCGGCGTTGCAGGAATTCCGCATGACACTGTTTAGTGGCACGGTGGTCAAAGGTCCCTCATCAGTTACGGTCCTCTTCTCCCTCCGAGGACCGCTCGAGGGCCAGCTCCCCAAGTCCTTTGTCTTCACTGTCGACTGGTAAGTCACGCCGTAGGGGTCGGAGTCGCAGTCTTACCCAACTGTACTGCCTATCCGCGGTTGTCTCTGCAACGCCATCCTATTCCTCCAGTAACAGAGTCGGAGTGAGTATCTGCCTCACTCCTCCTGGTATCCCCAGCACAGAAGCGACTCTGGAACAGATGAGGGAATACCATCTCTCCCTTCATGCTATTTTTGGTTCTCCGCCTCCTTCTGGTGCGCGTCTCGGCCCCAAGGAAGTCGGAGAAGCCTCGACTGACTCCAAGCAGACGGGACCTCCCTCAGTGAGGGCCTCTGGATCCGTGATCGAATCCATATCGGTCCCGGTGCACAGCCCTTCGGGGTTCTCACCTGTGATGCCAGTGTTGAATCCGCCAGCGCTGCCTTCGGCGTCGACTGCGCTAATCGCTGCTACTATGTCTCTCATCCCCGACACCAAAGTGTCACCTCTTTGACGTCGGGAGCCGTTTCGGCAGAACAGTTCTTTTTGGGCTACATTCCTCAGCCTTCAGCAGAGCCCCCTGCTATTTCCCCTCGGAAGACAAGTATTTGGTGATGACATGAGGACACTTCATTGGGTATCTGACCTTGGTAAGGCTAGTGGCCTTGACTCTTCCCCATCCTCTGGCTTGCTCTCTCCTCCTAGCCGCAATACTGAGGCTAGCTTTGCCATTGCTGTTGAATCCACCTTGGTGGACATGCCTTTCGATGGTCAACATCTGTTTGACTTTTAAGCGGACTCCATTTATGCTGTTTTCGGGATAGTTGGGGTGGAGAAAATATCTATTAACTATAAAGCCTGTTACTCTTTTTTCTCTGTACTGAGCTTTTACATAGTATGGCCACCTGTTTTTTCTTTTACTTGTGAGCTGTTTTGGAACGGGCCATTGGTTTTTTCTTTCACACTTCATCTATTAGTGGCACATGGGGAGGTGCTCCTGCTTTCTGCAGGTATTCTTTATTGCTTCCTGATCTGTCAATGATCAGTTATGGCACCCGTTACTGGGACACATTTTGTTTTATGGTCTTATTGGCTTCCACACCTGTTGCTGCAAGGTGCTCTCTTATTTTTTCTACCAAGGTTCCATTGGGGGATTCTGCCTCTCTTGTGCAGGTGCACAGCCGCCTTGTACTGTGTTGCTATGTCCTACAGGCATAACGCACATGTTTCTGGTACTTTGGTACCCCTTAAAGGGGAAGTCACATTGTGTGTTTGGTAGAATGGTGCATGGGATTCTCCTTGCTCAGTTCCTTACACCTTATTTCGTGCCATTCTTTCCTAGCAGACGCAAGAATATAGGACATACTTCTTGACCTAGGGTACATGGTCAGCTTCTGCCCTAGGTGATGTTCTTACTTCCTTTCTTGTTAGCGCCTCCTTGTGCTAGTTCCCATTATGCACAGGTACAAATGACTTGTCACTTCTTCTCTCAAGGTTCCTTGTGGATGTACCATGTCAGTTTCCTGGAAACGTTCGTCTACTCTGATGACTTTTTCTCTTCTTTGCCACTGCATGGTCTGTTTTTACTCTGTGTCTGCCCTGCGCAAAGCTGTAATGCCTTTCCAATTTGGTCAATGTTTTTGTGCTTTGTCTGAAACATTTCCATGACTCTCCCTGTACCAACCCCAACCCTAAGTTACTAACTGCTTGTTCTTCTCAAACGGGTATTCCTGGACCACCCTCTCTTGAGCTGGTTTGTATAGAGGTTCGGTACTCCTTTTGGATTCTTCCGGGGACTTTTCTTTCCCTTCTCGCGGGTGAGGATAAAGTTCTAACACCTTGGGGGTGCATTATCCCTAGGGACTCCTGAGTGGGAAAATAACGCTCTCTGGTGATGCTGAGATCCTCACTTTTGATGTCACAGGAATTGGTGGCTGGACACAGGTTGTCCCTTGGACCCCAGACATTTCCTTTTGCTTGTAGAATTTTCTCTCATTTTCTACAGTCTCTTCCTCTGTAAGAGGAGAGGTTCTTTATCCTCCATAGTCATGTATACTATGGGTTTCTTGCTGTGTTTTAAGGATACCTTCTGACCCTTTTTAAAGGTCCTGTTTCCTATGAACACATTTCTTTTGTGTCTTACGCACTTGTTATACTGTGTGCGTTGCCACTCCGTCTGTTACTCCAGTTCTTCTTCTGATTGGTAGGTTGAAGACCTCCGCTTGTGATGTTGGTCTCCCCACAAGTATTATTCCTTCTCTGTGGCTTTAACCAGCCCCTTTCCTTTTTCTGTTTGATATAATTTTTCTTCCACGATAGAGACTGGCTGTCTGAATTGCGTCGATCTTCGTTGCTTTCTTCTAGCGGTTGTTGTTAACCTCCTGTTTTCCCTTTCAATCATCTCTCAACCTCCTTATTGTCGCCGTGCAGTCGGTAGTGTTGTTCTATGGTCAATTGCTTATTTTTCTGGTGTGCGTGATATCTTCTACGTCCTCTATTCTTTTATGCAGTGCCGTATGGCTGTTGCCAGGCCGCCGCTATCACATATCGAACAATCTCCACTGTTGTTCATGTTCTAGGTACCCTTCTAGAGTAGATTTTATTATACAGTGTATATGGTGCATTTCTATGTATTATATATATTATACATATATGACCATATATATTATTCTGTTGCATCTGTGGTCATACATGTTTTTTATTTTTATCGGTATCTCTATAGACAGTCATGGTATGCTACCTTAATAGGAGGGGGTACATTTTTGCTTAAGTTGCTGCATTTTTCCTAGTGTCCCACAGGGTCTTGACTTGTTCGCTGCTTTGCAATCGCAACCCTTCCTCCTCTATGGTTCTCCATTACATGGCCCAGAGGGCTCACTTTTCTCTCAGGGTTTCCCATGGCCGCGGATGGTCTATGGCAGTCCTTATTGTTTGCCATGCTTTCTTACGGTTTGGGTGGTGCTTTTGCATCACTTGCACCTATGGAAGGAGCTTGGACTCTGTGGTCTTAGCCTTTATCGTTGGCCTTCAATTCGTCCGCTAATGGTCCGGATACCATTTGGGATGCTCTATGGTGTTGTAAATATCTGAAGTGTTCTTCTAACCCATCCTTATTCTTCTGCCATGGGCGTCTTTTCAATTTTTTTCTCCAATATTTGCGGTGTGGTGTCTTCTCCCTCACCTACCCATCCGACAGCCGGTCACTTTCTCTCTCTTAAAAGCTGGCTGGTCCTAGTCAGGGATCTTTCGTGGACCTGTTCACAGACTCTCCTCCTGGGATGGAATTGCTTAGGTATCTAATTCAATGGTAAGGAATATGTGGCTAAATGTCTCTATCAGATGAATAAGTTACTTACGTTTGGTAATGCCTGATCTGGTAGAGACAGGATCTGGCCGCAGATTCCTTACTGACCCACCCTCTTCCGTGCTCTGTGAACTAGGTTGTCCTTTACTTTTCCAAATCCCTCTGGCATTCTCGTACCTTTGTTTAGAAAAAAAGCACTAAAAAAACAAGTAATATAACAACTGTTTTACAAAAAAAAAAAAAATCTTTCTGCACACCGTTTCCTACCAGTTACTATAAGTGGCTCCATGTTTTAACGCAGAAAGTGGTTATGGAACGAACTGACATAACCAACGCGCCGTTGGTTATGGACATGCTACAGAGCCGCTCGACTTTTTCTACCAATGCGCCAAGGTATTGCTGTAGAAAAGTTTTCTGGATCCAGTTGTGAGCCTGGGGATAACTCAAAGGTAAGGAATCTGAAGCTAGATTCTGTCTCTACCACATAAAGAGTTACCGTAGGTAAGTAACTTATCGTCTAGGTATTCGGTTTCTCTCTGGTGCTACTGGAAAGCAACATTTTAGCATCAGTAATCATCCTTGTGGGAATGTTGGTTGTGTAGTGTAGTGTCAGTGTCTCAAGAACAAGTGTTCTGTTGTGCCAACTGCATTTGAAGCTTCTGTGGCTCTTGGTGTCGTCTGGGTGTGTTTATTATTAGGAAGTGTATGTGGGAGTGCTGTATTGGTGTGTTTAGCTGAAATTACTACCTTGTGCTTTTTCTGAAAGGGTTTGATGCAGTCTTGTAGGTAATGTAGCATTCACTATGTATCATCTATAGGTGTTGTAGCACTCAGTTTGCATCATTAACGTTTTGGTAGGTCAGCAACTTGCTATCTGTACTGCTGCAAATGTATGTTAGTTGATAAGAGTTGTGTGTATATAATAAGGTGTTTTGCTATGTCTGCAGCTTTGTATGTAGTGTATGTCATGTGTCATAGACTTGAATATTAAATTATCTATTTTTTGGAGCTGCTTGGCAAAAGTGGAATTCAGCTACAACTGGACAGTGTGCTAATGTTGCTTTATGCTGGGGGAGAATTCAGACCAGGTTCCAGATTTGTGTGCTTTGGGTGTTTAGCTGTGTATTGGTGTGTGCCTATGTAAATGATGTGAGGTTTTAGTCACAGACACATCCCAGTGCCATTCATAACCTCTGGAGTGTCTGTGAAGCCTGCACAGCAAACTGAAGCTAGAGCTGACTGAAAGCTACTTGTGGGAGTTTATGAAAGGAGAGGAGATGTAAGCAGAAGAGAGGAAGGAGTTTTAAATATCTGCTCCTGGAAAGCATACTATTAAGATGGTCCCAGCGCAGAAGTTACACTTTATAACCGTACATTGAAACCTCTCAGGAGACACACAACGTTCCAGAATGTTGGACTTCAATTTATTTAGTAGATTGGCTCAAAAGCAGATTTAAAAGGATACTTTTAATCTCAAATAGATATTAAACAGAGGAGAGCATGGGGGAGAGTTTATCCTTTAGAATCATGACATGGTCTTTTAGTCTGGTGTAACCGGGGGTGGCTTGGCACAGAAAATAGTTGTGGGGCTGTGGAACAAGTGCTGTCAGTTTCTTCGAGTTCAAAGACAGAACCATTGGGGATGATATAATAACTGGAAATTTTAAAGCTGTTGGCAGGTGACTAAGTTATTAATTGAGAGTGCAAGGCTCTGCAGCTCTGTTTGTGCTGACACTGGTGTAAGAGACTCAGAAAAAAAGCCAGCAATGATTCTTGTTAAACACATGAAGACTGTTTAGTAAATACTGTTTAAAAGGACTGGCTTGGAGAAAAGATTAGAGCTGGTCCAAAATGCAGTGGGGTGTTTAAATTCATCAGTATAGTATTCTAACTATGGACTGGTGCAGTCAAGTGTGAATTTTTGAATAGATAATGAAGTGATGAATGAGTACTGTAAACATGAATCCTACAGGACATTTTTGACTATATATTCATTGAAAAAGGTTAAAGTGGTGTTATAGTTAGGGGAAATGCCAGTTAAAATATTACATTTTAAACTCAAAAAAGCCACTAACATTCAGCAGTTATAGTTAACTGAACAAACTATAACTTGCACAACGCATTGCGCAGTGTAGTCCTCAATGATGTAATTTCAGATGTCGCACTGATGCTATCAATGATGTCATAGAACATGTCATGAGTGGAGTAATATGTGAGGTAATAAGCAGTGCTTGGTGAGGATGCAAGTTATAGTTACTTAAGTTAACTAAAGCAGGTGAATTTCAGGTTTTTTTAGTTTAAAATGTAATAATTTACCAGACATCGCCAACTAACTATAACATCACCTCACTTTAAATCTTAGCGTTTTTTTCAGTGAATTTTTAGTTTTTCTTTTTAATGTAAATTAAAATATTATGACCATACCAAGTATAACATTACTTCCACCTTGTTTTTTTCATTGAATTCTAGGGTATTTAAAGGTAAAGCAATATTTCATGACCATTCCTATGTTGTCTACAGAATTGGGTGAGTCCCCCTATGAAGTACTGCTGCTGCGACACCGAAGTGCCACAAGGGCCATAGTTCACTATAGCTCACGATGTGCACTCACTGTGTGTTACTGTTATAAACATTTTTAGAGTCCTGAACGCAACTTTTTTTATCATGTACCACTACAGATAAGAAGTCAGGGTCACCATAATAATATACCTGTTTCTAATATATATTATTAGCCTGAATGATGTCATATCTTGTCTCTCCTAACAGGTAGATACAGGTCCTTCACAGGTATACAAATAGGTAGACTGGTTGATGTGAGGATTATTCCATGTCACCAAAATTCAAGTGTAGATAGTTTCACCACTTTGGTCCTGATGAATTCCAGGTAGATTATACTTAAAGCGAGAAACATGTTGACCTTCACTGGCCAATAAGGATACTCCCACCCAAGGCATTATACCTGGGCGAGAGCCTTATTGCATGTTTTTAGTTAGGGTAGGAGACCCCCAGTATAAAGTTAGTCTTTCTTGGTACTCCGAACCCTATTTTAGAACACTTCCCAAAACTTTTACATCTACACAGTTCTGGCCTCTCTCCCCCACTTTACCATACAGCTATTGGAAAAAGATCTCCTATAAAGTGCCCCTACTATAGGGAGCCCGTTGGGTATTGCACCAACGACCCAACGAGGCGCAAGCCCAGATGATTAAGCATGACACCTGAAAGGGTGTGTGAGAGTATTACAATCCAATAAAAGGATCCCCAACACTAGCATCCCAACGGGGGCTGAGTTGGTCCCGACCTCCCTGACTCTTATACTTATCTCTCCACTGTACCACTGAGGAACAGCATAACTCATTTTTGAACATTCCTATGTAGACCTACCCTGTGCTGCACATGCATAGTGTTCGCTGCAAAGTCTGGTCTATGGCCAGGTCCTTCACCCAACCACCGCAACCCTTTAACCTCCCTTAAGGCCGAAGGCCTTGTGCATTAAGGGTTTGGCTGTAAGGCTTGCCTTGTGGTCAGACCCTGCGCCCAAAACCCTGTGGGTGTCCAGCCCACAACATGCGCAGTCGAAGACTGTGCACAGTGTGGGGTTAACTGCAGGGTCTGGCATGTGGCCAGTCCTTGCACCCAACCCTCCACTGACAGGTAAGACCCCGTTGCTGACCAATGTTAGTGTTCGGGTGTTTCTTGTTGGTTCTGGGAACGTTTGAAATTCAGCTGGTCTTGAGTATTCGTGGGACGCAATGTCTGCAGGATTGCAGACATACTTACATCGTCTTTTGGATTGTGCAACTGGATGGTGAATCGTCGTGGGATCCCCTTCCCTCCCCTCCTCTTTTTATTTCTTGTGGAGTGTCTTTTCTGATACGCGGCCGCGTATTAGTACCTCGGCTGAGGCATTCACTTCCTGGATCTTTTGTTCCCTCTCTATGTCGTTATGCAGAGTTTGGATGTATCTACGATTCAGTATGTCCCAGTAGCGTTTTTTCCATGTTGTGGCCACTGTTGAACTTTGCCGGGCATTTTTTGTATATATAAAGAAAGCGGGGGTTTTTTCAGTCTGAGGACTTTTTCCCCTATTGGTTGTTTATATTACGGAGAGGTTTTTAGTGACCTTCATTGGGAGCCATTTTTTGTTTGGTTTTCCATGGACACTGTATATTGCCTCTGAAGCTTGAAATTTACGAACGTCATAACAGAAATACAGACTGTTTGGTCGCAATTGGTGGTATTGGTTCTAGGTACTGGCGCCACAAAGGAAAATCCACCTATGTTATTCTCAATGGATAATTCTTAGGACGGTGCTATAAGGAGAAGAGAACCACACTACCTCTTCTAGATTAGGCTAGGGCCACACAAAGTTATAAGCTCCTTAGCACACGTTTGATAATTCAAATGATATACATGTGTTGCACCATACAACAAAAATGCATTCTTGTTGTATGGTGAAACACATGTATATCATTTGAATTATCAAACGTGTGCTAAGGAGCTTATAACAGAAATACAGACTGGTAAGGAAATAAATTGTGCACATATATGCAAGTCTGTGCATGTATGTCCATAGAAAGACTTAGATATTTGTATCACATGCCTGTTCTTTGTTGTTTATCTTTCACTCCAGGTGCAGAAGCCATTGACTGCCTGCAAGATTAGGATAGGCGGAGCCCAGGCGTAGGGTCCTTGTATTCTTTTTTTCTCGTTTTCTACCACCCTCTCCCGGTGCTCGGGCAACAAGTACACTGTGTGCGTAGTTCAGTGTGTGTTGTCGGGTGGTAGTGGCGGACTGGGAATATCCTCGCTTCTGCAGTGTTGGACATAGTCAGGTGGTGATTTGAGAACCAACCTCCATGGCCTTGCAGTGCCCCAAGGCTCTGCCTTTTTGCTTTGAACCACCATAGTACTGCAGTACTACCGCAAAAACGTTGACCCCAGGACGTGCCCCTGTGGCACCAGATAACAAAAATCACACTTTTTGGATCAAGATCTAGCTTTCTGCCAAATTTGGTGACATTCTGTTCAGTTGTTTTGGCTGTAGCTATGTCTGAAATTCCTGAGACACTGCATGTGGAAAAGCGTATTTTTGGACACCACCCTTTTTTCAGCCCCCCCACTTGACAGATACGCCCGAAACGTTCCAAAAAGGAGCTGAGGTCAATTAACCTTTTTTTGGGTAAGATTTACAAAGATTTATCAAACGGTGAGAACGTTACTAGCAAACGAAAAATCGATTTCCTGTGGAAACCCGGTCCTAACTATAACTGCACAGTGACAATGCCACTGTGGAATGAATATTTGAAGATTTTCCCCTGTGAAACATGTCTTAAAGGAAGAACTACTGCACTCCAGAGAAAACTTCTGGATGTACCGTTTAAAATCACTGCCTCCAGATGGACTGAACATTACTGACAATACCACCTGATTGCTGTATATCTCAAGAGCTCTCAGGACTGCATTGATACCACATTCCGAATGGAATCTTCACTCATGATGCTTTTTGAAAATTCATCTGTGCAGCCACTGAGCAAACCATCTTGTACAACCCGAGGGCGGCGGAAGCTAAAAAGTTGTAGTGGAAATGTATTTTTGTTGTTTTGGTGAATCCATCTATTTGAGTCACTTTTTTCTTGGATATTTTATTTCTTTGTGACTCATTGTATCCTGGGGATCCTGGTTTTTGCCCTGGCTGGCGTTTTCTAGTGAAATATGTAATTATAGTTATTCGAGTACCTTTCAAATGAACGATGCCAAGCAGGAGCTCGATTTATTGGCGGTTGTCGTGCCGTCAGAAGGCACCACCCCGGGAACTAGGGGGCCTCGGGCGTTGACGTTTGCCAGCTTCCTACTGAGGATTAACAGCAAGGAATTGAGGAAGACATCGAATTGCCGGGGCTCATCTGAGGGCTCCGCTCAGCAGGACATTTGCATACTTATTCAAAGCCGTCACTACATTGCCTATATTGCTTTGCTCATTGCACACGGGGAAGCCGATGATAGGATGTGCCGCAGTATGTTTTAAGCGAAGGGAGTGAGCGGACATGCTTTTTTCCACTACCAGTCCTGATGAAGAGAATCATCGAAACTCATTGGCGAAAGTGGTGGGGGACTGTGAAAGCAGCATGCAGATGTCTTCCTTTCCGCATTAATAAAGGTGCTCTATACTTTGAGCATTTTGGTGTTATTAGAGTGCCTTTCAAGTGAACGATGCCAAGCAGAAGCTCGAATATATATATATATATATATATATATATATATATATATATATATATATATATATATATATATATATATCCCAAGTTTCTCCCTTGCTAAGAGAATTAGCCGCACACCATCATGTTATTGCAATTAATTTATTAACGGCTCAGCTTCGGCAAAGTCCTGACATGTTTCAGTCTTCATTGACCTTTTTCAAAGGAACGCCGTGTACATCATGATGCTGAGCAGGAAACCGGCAAGTCGATTGCACACATTATTTATAGGTCTCGGACCCCTGGTGGACACCCTCGGTGGGTAGACGTGTTGCATGCTGGTACTTGCGGTTTGGCTGCCCCCTATATATATATATTCTCATGCACCTCCATAAGGGACTTGTGACTTTCCTAGGGCAAAAGCAAGGATAATGATTGAGATATATGTGTTAGTTTTGAACTTAGGCGAGAAAGCAAAAGACACACAATTGATGGACGGAATGCAGAACAAACCAAAATATTCACCCCCCAGTCAAGAGATCTGGGTTAAATCCATCACTCTTTTGCTCACCATGCCACCCCAGTTTAGACCAGTCAATATGCAAATCAGTCTTGACCCTGTGCCTCATGGGAAGCCCAGCCCAAACTGCCAAGCCAGGTCCTCCCTGGACCGGAAACAAGCATCCTAGGACCAGTTTCGGGGTTTCACCCCTCTTCAGCCAGGATAGCGTGATTCCAGTGGCACAGTGAGTCCAGTCAAGACTGATTTGCATATGGCTGGGTTCAAACTGAAATGGCATGGTGAGCAGAAAAACAATGGATTTAAGCCCAGATCTCTGCACTGGGTTGAATGTAGGACATTATTCTGCATTCTGTCCATCAATTGTTGTTTTTGCATTTGTCACCCCGAGTAGGACGGGTATGCCCAGACGTGGGTCCTGTGCTCTCCATGCTACTGGAGTCAAGCTACCCTGGCTGAAGAAACCGGTCCTAGGATGCTAGTTTCCAGTCCAGGGAGGACCTGGCCTTGCAGTTCGGTCCCATTGGGCACAGGACCAAGACTGATTTGCATTTGGCTGGGTTCAAACGGGAATGGCAAGGTGAGCAAAAAAAATATGGATTTAGGCCCAGATCTCTGTACTGGGGTGAATGTATGACATTGTTCTGCATTCTGTCCATCAATTGTTGTTTTTGCATTCGTTTTGAACTTGAGCAGCACCTGGAGGGGAGAAAGAAGCCTCATCTACTTCCATTTATAAAGGGACTGCGCTTGTTAATGGACATGAACACATTTTGAATGTCTGTTTCTCTCCGTTCTTTGAGTGATTTAATTTTTGATTTGGGCACATTGCATTTACAATATTGAGCACAACAGACAAGGAACGTGACACAGGTTTTGAAATTTCTGCATCATGTATGTGTACTGCGTGGTGGTTTGCATGAATTGGGGTTTTACTATGAAGACCAGACACTGGTCATTGGTATTTAACAGGCAGGTCTTCTGAGTCTAAACATCGAAATGTGCAGTCACTATTAGTATTGCATATATTAAGATGCAATAGTTATGGTATTTTAATTTTAACTGGGTCAGCAAGGACAATGTTAAAAAGTGGACACTGACATAATTTTAAAGATAGCTGTATTTGCAGTTTTCTTTTATGTCCACGCATTTCATTTGTTCATTTGCCTTGGCCGAAAACAGTCATGTTGGTTAAAGTTTTGGAATAAACTCAGTGGTTTAAGAAACTGGTATCCTGTGCTGTGTTAGAGCCTATTTTTACCCAAGGACAGGTTGGAATATATATCTCTAGTATGTAGTTATAGCTAGGACCTTCGTTCCATAGAAGATCGTTTTTTGTTTTGCGAATAACTTTGGCACCATTTGATGAATCCTCGCAAATTTTCCAAAATTAATAAAATGCTCACTTCTGTCTTGAAAGTTTTAGGGTGATCTGTGAAGTGGGGGCAGAGAAAAAGGGGGGTCTCAAAACACATTTTCCCCCATGCATATTCCCATTGGGGCTGTTAGACACGGCTAAAGTCACAACTGCTGAACAGAATTAAACCAAATTTATCAGACAGGTGGCAGCTGTTGGTTCAGAAAGTGACCTTTTTGTGAATTGGTGTAAATCCGTTCAATAGATTTTCAGATATTAAAAGAAATCCAAATTTAGATATATGGGGACGCGGATCCTCTGAGGAATCCGACAGTCCCCATGCTCAAACCGGACTGGCTCCCAACACTTCAACCAGGAAGTATTGGCAGCCATCTTGGGACTCAGCTTCAGCCGAGTCCCACAAAAAAACAATCATTCGCAACGCAATAGGTCTCGCATTTACGAGAGTCTGAGCTATTGGTATTGTAAATGATAATGCCTTTTATTTATGATTTATAAACCATAAATTAAAGACATTGTCCTTTACAAAGTCAATAGCTTAAAGTCTCGCAAATGCAAGACAGATTGCATTCCAAATTCTCTTTTTTAGGTCTCAACTATTATATCCCGCAAGGGATAAATAGACGAGAGTATAGTGGGCAAACCAAGCTCCTAAACCATTGCGGATTTCGGACAGTTCATGTGGTGCACTCGTGCGGAAAGCGCGTCCACATCAAAGCCATCAGCCTCCCTCCCACAGGCATCTGTCACTTCCCCAGCGTGCGCAGTGCGCGCTCGGCCTCACTTCTCCTCCCCCTAATTACATCCCAGTTTCACAGTCGCGAGGCCGTGAGCTTCACTTCAAAGGGCCGCCAATGCTTGTTAGGAACTGGTTTCGCTCCGAGCTGCATCTGTTTCAGCTAGGTCTCTGAGACAATGTGCTGTTTCTGTCAGCATTCCGTCTCCGAGAGGGCTTTCGCGGCCGAGGCTTGAAATCAATAATAGGCCACAGACAGCACGCAGTGCAGCACTCATGTGCACGTATCCGACTGTTGTTGCTGCTCTTCTCTTACGGATTTTAATAATATTTCATAATTCGTAAAAGAGGGGATTTTATTTTATTACCGTGTGGACGTTTTTTTATATTTCACGATGAGTCATTGCATTGATCCCGGCTTCCACACGAAGCACAACATAGAGAAACAAACGGAAGTAATCGCAGGGTTACCATGGAGAAAAGTAAACCGTGTGTGCCCACTTCATTGAAGCAGCCGCGTGTGGTTCCTTCTGCTCGGAGCATATGGAATATTCTGTTGGGGCATTGCTTGTCATCCTTTAGGCACACGCGTTGTTGTTGTATCCTACAGAATTGTCAGGTGACCTCCAGAATTCTATGCTATTGATGCTGTGTTTTTATTGGCACATGATTGTTAACCATTTCCTCCATGCTTTAGTATGTGTGCTCAATTATTTATTTTTAAATCAGAGGTTAAGTGATCCTTCACATTGAATCTTAGGACCCTGAGAAGCATTGCCCTTGGAACGCCGGCAAGCCATTTCATCCAAGAACAAGCACTGGAAAACCCAGTAGGCCCGGCCTTAGCAGTTTTGGGCCATGGGTATTTATTTTCTTTCTTGTACAAGCAAATGCAGCAAAAATAACAATAACAACAATCACTCAGCACCACCACATTATCACTCAGCACCACCACAGCACCACTCAGCACCACCACAGCACCACTCAGCACCACCACAGCACCACTCAGCACCACCACAGCATCACTCAGCACCACCACAGCATCACTCAGCACCACTCAGCACCACCACAGCACCACTCAGCACCACCACAGCACCACCACAGCACCACCACAGCATCACTCAGCACCACCACAGCATCACTCAGCACCACCACGGCATCACTCAGCACCACCACGGCATCACTCAGCACCACCACAGCACCACTCAGCACCACCACAGCACCACTCAGCACCACCACAGCACCACTCAGCACCACCACAGCACCACTCAGCACCACCACAGCATCACTCAGCGCCACCCCAGCATCACTCAGCGCCACCCCAGCATCACTCAGCGCCACTCCAGCATCACTCAGCGCCACCCCAGCATCACTCAGCGCCACCCCAGCATCACTCAGCGCCACCCCAGCATCACTCAGCGCCACCCCAGCATCACTCAGCGCCACCCCAGCATCACTCAGCGCCACCCCAGCATCACTCATTTACAACAAGGGGTGGTGATGGACAGAGTCTCTGAATTAAGCAGAGTACTCTCACCCAGTCAAGAGATCAGGGCTAGATCCAACACCGTTTTTTAGCTCATTGCACCATCCCAGTTTCAGAACCTGGCTGTATGCAAATTAGTCTGTCCCTGGCCCAGTGCATCATGGGAACAGGGCAGACCAGACTACAAAAGCCAATTCTTACACTGGGAAGGAAACAAGCTTCCGGGGACCGGTTTCTGCCATTTCAGGCGTCTTCGGCCCGGCTTGCTTGAATCCTGATGGTGCAATGAGCAAGGGACTCACATCTGAGTATACCCTTCCACGCTTAGGGTGGACAAAATTATTTACAACAAGGGGTGGTGATGGACAGAGTCTCTGAATTAAGCAGAGTACTCTCACCCAGTCAAGAGATCAGGGCTAGATCCAACACCGTTTTTTAGCTCATTGCACCATCCCAGTTTCAGAACCTGGCTGTATGCAAATTAGTCTGTCCCTGGCCCAGTGCATCATGGGAACAGGGCAGACCAGACTACAAAAGCCAATTCTTACACTGGGAAGGAAACAAGCTTCCGGGGACCGGTTTCTGCCATTTCAGGCGTCTTCGGCCCGGCTTGCTTGAATCCTGATGGTGCAATGAGCAAGGGACTCACATCTGAGTATACCCTTCCACGCTTAGGGTGGACAAAAATATTTACAACAAGGGGTGGTGATGGACAGAGTCTCTGAATTAAGCAGAGTACTCTCACCCAGTCAAGAGATCAGGGCTAGATCCAACACCGTTTTTTAGCTCATTGCACCATCCCAGTTTCAGAACCTGGCTGTATGCAAATTAGTCTGTCCCTGGCCCAGTGCATCATGGGAACAGGGCAGACCAGACTACAAAAGCCAATTCTTACACTGGGAAGGAAACAAGCTCCATCCCTGCATCACTCAGCACCACTACAGCATCACTCTGAACACCACAACATCACTATGCGCTACCACAACATCATTATGCGCCTCCACAGCATCACTCTGGGCCTCCACAGCATCACTCTGGGCCTCCACAGCATCACTCTGGGCCTCCACAGCATCACTCTGGGCCTCCACAGCATCACTCTGGGCCTCCACAGCATCACTCTGGGCCTCCACAGCATCACTCAGGGCCTCCACAGCATCACTCAGGGCCTCCACAGCATCACTCCTCCACAGCATCACTCAGGGCCTCCACAGCATCACTCACGGCTTCCACAGCATCACTCACGGCCTCCACAGCATCACTCAGGGGCACCACAACATCACTATGCGCTACAACAGCATCACTGAACGCCACAGCATCACTCGTCGCCACCACAACATCACTCCGCACCATCACAGCATCAATCTGTGCAACCATTCAACAACAACTGGTTCAAATATGTTCTCTCAATGTTTCAAGCTTTATTACAAATGTCACAAAAAGATGTTAATATTTCACTTCTGTTCTTGGATTTTTGTCACAATAAAATACACTGAACATAATCTTCACAAAAGTTATTTACAAAAGTTTAAGCTATCGCCATTATAAATTACAATCACTTTTATTTAAGTATTAATTATTTTAAAAAATTAAAAGCCATTATTATTTGTAAAATCAATATATCTAAGTCACGTTAATACAAAACATGTTGCATTACAAATGTTATAGGTGTCACATTTGCGAAAGTTATAACTATTGGCATTGTAAATGACAAAGCTTTTAATTTAGCTATTTTCAAAACCAACACATAAATAAAAAAATTGTCATTTACAAGACCAATAGCTCAAACTTTCCTAATGCAAGACCTATTGCATTGCAAATGCTTGGTTTTTTTGTAAAGTACCCCATGTCGTGCTTTCACTTTAATGGCCACATCCCTTTCTTTAAGAGGCGGGTCATGTAAAGAAAAGTGCGGCGCCATTAAAGTAAAAGCGCGGTTTGGGGCGCTTTTAAAACAAGCATTGAAAATGCAATAGGTCTCGCAATAGAAGAGTTTGACATTTTTCGTTTTGCAAATGGATGAGTGACACCTATAGCATTTGGAATGCAACATGTTTTGTATTTACGTGACTATATGGCAGCTCTGGTCGTTATGCTACATCTCTAGATAGTTTTATCTTTCGCAAATGTGACACCTATTGTAACACAATATGTGTTGTGAGGGTGAGTGAGGGTGAGGGGTTGAGGGGTTGAGGGTGAGGGGTTGAGGGTGAGTGAGGGTGAGGGTGAGTGAGGCTGAGGGGTTGGAGGGTGAGGTGGTTGAGGGTGAGTGAGGGTGAGGTGTTGAGGGTGAGTGAGGGTGAGGGGTTGAGGGTGAGTGAGGGTGAGTGAGTGTGAGGGGTTGAGGGTGGGTGAGGGTGAGTGAGGGTGAGGGGTTGAGGGAGGGTGAGGGGTTGAGGAGGGTGAGGGTGAGGCTGAGGGGTTGAGGGTGAGTGAGGGTGAGTGAGAGTGAGGGTGGTGAGAGTGAGGGTGAGTGAGGGGTTGAGGGTGAAGGGTTGAGGGTGGGTGAGGGGTTGAGGGTGAGTGTGGGTGAGGGTGAGTGAGGGTGAGGTGTTGAGGGTGAGTGAGGGTGAGGGGTTGAGGGTGAGTGAGGGTGAGTGAGTGGGAGGGGTTGAGGGTGAGTGAGGGTGAGGGTGAGTGAGGGTGAGGGGTTGAGGGTGAGTGAGGGTGAGGGTGAGTGAGAGGTTGAGGGTGAAGGGTTGAGGGTGGGTGAGGGTGAGGGGTTGAGGGTGAGTGAGGGTGAGGGGTTGAGGGTGAGTGAGGGTGAGGCGTTGAGGGTGAGTGAGGGTGAGGGTGAGTGTGGGTGAGGGTGAGTGAGGGTGAGGGGTGAGTGTGGGTGAGGGTGAGTGAGGGTGAGTGAGGGTGAGGGTGAGTGAGGGTGAGTGAGGGTGAGTGAGGGTGAGGGGTTGAGGTGAGTGAGGGTGAGAGAGGGTGAGTGAGGTGAGTGAGGGTGAGTGAGGGTGAGTGAGGGTGAGTGAGGGTGAGGGTGAGTGAGGGTGAGGGTGAGTGAGGGTGAGTGAGGGTGAGTGAGGGGTTGAGGGTGAGTGAGGGTGAGGGTGGTGAGGGGTTGAGGGTGAGTGACGGTGAGGGGTTGAGGGTGAGTGAGGGTGAGGGGTTGAGGGTAAGTGAGGGTGAGTGAGGGTGAGGGTGAGGGTGAGTGAGGGTGAGGGGTTGAGGGTGAGTGAGGGTGAGTGAGGGTGAGTGAGGGTGAGTGAGGGTGAGTGAGGGTGAGTGAGGGTGAGTGAGGGTGAGTGAGGGTGAGTGAGGGTGAGTGAGGGTGAGTGAGGGTGAGTGAGGGTGAGTGAGGGTGAGTGAGGGTGAGTGAGGGTGAGTGAGGGTGAGTGAGGGTGAGGGGTTGAGGGTGAGTGAGGGTGAGTGAGGGTGAGTGAGGGTAAGTGAGGGTGAGTGAGGGTGAGTGAGGGTGAGTGAGGGTGAGTGAGGGTGAGTGAGGGTGAGTGAGGGTGAGTGAGGGTGAGTGAGGGTGAGGGTGAGGGGGTGAGGGGTTGAGGGTGAGGGGTTGAGGGTGAGTGAGGGTGAGGGTGAGTGAGGGTGAGGGTGAGTGAGGGTGAGGGGTTGAGGGTGAGGGGTTGAGGGTGAGTGAGGGTGAGTGAGGGTGAGGGGTTGAGGGTGAGGGGTTGAGGGTGAGGGGTTGAGGGTGAGTGAGGGTAAGTGAGGGTGAGGGTGAGTGAGGGTGAGGGGTTCAGGGTGGGTGAGGGTGAGTGAGGGTGAGAGGTTGAGGGTGAGTGAGGGTGAGGGTGAGTGAGGGTGAGGGTGAGTGAGGGTGAGTGAGGGTGAGGGGTTGAGGGTGAGTGAGGGTGAGGGGTTGAGGGTGAGTGAGGGTGAGGGGGTGAGGGGTTGAGGGTGAGGCATCCTGATTGTGATACAAAAAAACCATAGTGATGTACTAGTGAACGCCACGCACCTGAGTGCACAATGAAACCAGACTGATGTACTAGTGAGAATAATAGGACATGACGGGATGCTGGTAGCGGGCCACATTGAGTTAAGATGGCACTGACC